>NC_091977.1:230324946-230624946 GCF_044704955.1 Pristiophorus japonicus | reverse complement strand
TGTGAGGAGGGGGAGGAGGAGGAAAGTGGGTAAAGTAAGACATGAGTCAAATAACAACAATGTGGCAAATCCGTATCTACAATGTGGTTAAAGGAACATTGATTCTGAGTAACAGTGTGTACAGAGGCTGCGAGCTGCAATGTGTTATGTAGGTTGAATGCCACTAACGAAATCCCATACTATTTTTCAGAAAGATTTTGAAATGTTGCTAAAGGAGGCAGGATGCAAACTGGTGGTTATTGACTTCTCTGCAACGTGGTGTGGGCCTTGTAAAGGGATCCATCCACGCTTCCTTGTAAGTACTGATGAAATCATAATTATATTTCCGGAAAGCCTTTAATGAAGTTTCTTGAGAGGCTGCTGCGTAAGCTTTGAGCGATGGAAGTATCAGGTACTGGCTAGGGAGTGGTGCGGTTGGAGTACGGAATAGAGATTCAAACTCTGCAAAGTAGTCAGGTTTACGGATGACGCCAGACTTGTGAAGGCCTGCAGCCAGGGATCTATAGAAACCAGAGTAGCGGCAGATTAAATTTAATATAATCATAAGTTACTGTGTGGGGGGGGGGTGGGGAGGAGGAGAAGGGTAACACTCTGTAGCAGTAGCTAAAGGTGAGGTTGAAAGTGATCTAGAAGTCCATGTATGAAGGGATTCCAGGATTTAGGCAACAGTTAAATGCAGAGATGAATATTAAAAGGACATAGGGTAGACTGACTATTTTTTTTAAACACATTTTGGTGCCTACCTAACTGGTGAGAAGTCTTTGTGCCATGGGTTCTAGCACTGCCAAAATTTCGTTACGCCCTCCTAGATGTGCGAAATGTATTTCCCCATTGGAATCTCTGTTTTTGGAAGGGAGAAGAGAAAGAGGAACAAGGGGATACCAGGCAGATGTACCCTGTGACTTGGAAGCACAGGCAGGGTGCATTTACATCAGAAATAGGAGCAGGAGTAAACCAGACAGTCCATCAAGCCTGCTCAGTGATTCAATAAGATCATGGCTGAAACTCTAATTGTTCCAGGAATCCTGTGGTGAGGTCTGAGAGAGAGTTGTTTCTAATGATTTAATTTGACTTGTAGCCATAGTACTACAAGTGATGGTGAAAGTCACCAGCCTTCACCTTTTTATGCCTTTGGCTTATTGTAGGCATGCTGCACTGCTGCATTGTGGAGAAGGTACCTTGGAATGCCAAAGACTGCAATGTTTCTCATACTCGTGCAGCATAATGTTCATTTCACCAGCCTGAAACAGTTTGGTACAGCGTTGCTGTTGCTTGATCCCAGTTTTCACATGGGTTCAAATGTATATTCTGAAGGCTGTATGGGTTTTTGTTCCCAGCCCCTTTTTGAATTAACATCCTTCCTCCTGTGGTTCACAACAATGCGCTTCGAGTAAGCGCAAGACACTTGATAGTGGAGTATATGGAATACATTTTATTCATACAGCACAGGTGATCAATCTATACACTACCTCAACAGAGCAGCTTTGGGTTTCTCTCTTTCCAGCTCTCCAAGTAACCTCTTTTATACATTTCAGTTTGCTTACTTTAAAAAAAATCAGGACTTGGAATTAAACATTGCAGGGTATAACATATTTAGAAATGATGGGGGGGGGAAATGGGGAGGTGGAGTAGCTGTACTTATTCGGGATAAGATAATGACAGTAGAAAAAGGGGACGCAGCTATCAGCAAGACAAAACTAGAATCCATATGGATAAAAGATAATAAAGGATGAATCACACTAATAGTTGTAGTCTACAAACTAGCTAATAGTGGAAGGGAGGTGGAAGAAGAAATGCAGACAAATTTGGAAATGAGTAAAAAAGCATAGAAGAATAATCATGGGGTTTTCAACTACCCTGATATTCATTGGTGGAAGAGGTAGGTAAAGGAGATAAGGGAATGGAGTTCCTACAATGTGTACAGGAGTCCTTTCTAACCAGTATGTAAAAAGCCCAACAAAGGAGGATTTGCTATTCGATCTAGTAATGGGGAATGAATCAGAGCAGATAAGAGAAGTAAAAGTAGGGGAACATCTAGGCAATAGTGACCATGATATAATGTGCTTTAAGATGATGATGATTGAGAAGGACATAAGTATGATGAAAACTAGGTTAATAGATTGGAGAAAATCTGATTTTTGAGGGGCTAAGAATAGAACTTGGGAAAATAAAATGGGCAACAATATTGGCAACAGCAATGGGACACCTTTAAAACGGTGTTCAACAGAGTGCAGGAAAAATATATTCTGCTAAAAGGAAAGAACAAACTAAACACTAATGAGGCTCTATGGACGAATAAAGCCATAAGGGCACAATAGAGGGTAAGGAAAGAGGCATACATTAAGTACATAGACAGCAGGGGCATGATGAGAGAGAATACAAAGAGATTGAGAGCAATCAAACAAAGAGGAACTATGAAATTAAATTATCAAGGAACATAAGACAAAATAGTAAAATATTTTACAGGCACATCAATAAAAAGGTTGGGATGGGAATAGGGTACTATCCTGGCTATGATGGGGAGATGGCAGAAATATTAAAATAATTATTTCACTTTGGTATTTACCAGGGTGATTTGAACAAGTGAACATGACATTGGATGAGATAAATGCATTTAAAATGAAAAAGGGGATATATTAAATAATAAAACCCAGGGGATTGCATCCACACATTTTAGAGGAATCTAGGGAAGAGATGATAAAGGCATTACTACACATATTTAAACATTTGTTAGAAAAAGATGTAGTGCCAGAGGAATGGCATATAGCTAACTTAATACCTATATTTAAAAAGGGGGGTGGAACCTGTCCAGGGAATTATAGACCAGTCAGCTTAATATCAGTGGTAGGAAAAGTAATGGAATCCCTACTAAAGGAGAGAGTAGAAGAATATCTAGAAACACAAAATATAATGAATAGTCGGCATTGGTTTCAAAAGGGAAAGTCTTGCTTGACCAACATTACTGAATTTTTTGAAGAGTTAACCGAGAGTAGACAATGATAATGCAGAAGATGTAATTTACCTAGATTTTCAAAAGGCTTTCGATAAGGTAACCCATAATAGACTGATAAACAAGGTCAGAGAATGCGGAGTCAGGGGACAAGTAGCAGAATGGATTGCTAGCTGGCTTGAAGACAGAGTAGGAGTAATGGGTAGCTATTCAGTGGCAGATAGTGGTGTTTCACAAGGATCAGTACCGGGATCACTGCTGTTCACAATTTACATTAACGATTTAGATTTTGAAATCAAAAATAAAATTTCTAAATTTGCAGATGACACCAAGTTTGGGGGGGGGATAATCAATACTGAGGAGGACTGCAACAAATTACAAGAGGACATTAATAAACTTGCAGAATGGGCAAATTAAGTTCAACACAGATAAATGTGAGGTAAGGTTGGACCTCTCTGGTCTAGAAACATCTGTGGTTCGACATTAGTCCCTGTTTCCCATGCTTCCTGGCTCTGTTCTGTGCTGTGGAAATGCTGCTTTGCGAGGATGGCATTCTCGTTTCCAGCATTCCCTGGCTCTGTTCGGTGAGGTAACTGGGAATGGGAAGAGCAGGCAGCTGATTGAGCTGCTGAAGCTGGACCTGATGGGAGGTTTTTTAAACCTCCTAACACCAAACCTGTGTTAATTAATAAATGTGGCTGGGAGATTTCTGCACACGCACACAGAGCGAGGTCAGAGTTTTGCAGGCTGAGCTGGAGAGGTCCAACTTGTATTACATTTTGGTAGGAAGAATAGGGAGGTCACTTATTACTTGGAGGGTGCAAGTCTAGGTGGGGTAGAAGAACAAAAGGATCGGCGTACAAATACACATCACTAAAAGTTGCAACACAGGTTAGCAGGGCCATAGAAAAGGCAAACCAAGCACTATGGTTTATTTGTAGAGGTATTGAATTGAAAAGTAGGAAAGTTATGCTAAACTTGTATCGAATCTTGGTTCGACCACACTTGAGTACTGCGTACGATTTTGGTCGCACAAGTGACTACACTCCAAAAGTACTTCATTGGTTGTATAGCGCTTTGAGACATTGGTGGTAGTGAAACATGCTATATAAATCCAAGTCTTTTGTATTGTAAAAAGGATTTAAACATAGAAAATAGGTGCAGGAGTAGGCCATTCGGCCCTTTGAATGGTGGTGCAGGCTCGATGAGTTCATGGCTGAACATGCAACTTCAGTACCCCATTCCTGCTTTCTCGCCATACCCCTTGATCCCCCTAGTAGTAAGGACTACATCTAACTCCTTTTTGAATATATTTAGTGAATTGGCCTCAACAACTTTCTGTGGCAGATAATTCCACAGGTTAACCACTCTGGGTGAAGAAGTCTCTCCTCATCTCGGTCCTAAATGGCTTACCCCTTATCCTTAGACTGTGACCCCTGGTTCTGGACTTCCCCCAACATTCATAAGAACATAAGAACAGGAGTAGCCCCTCGAGCCTGCTCGGCCATTCAACAAGATCATGGCTGATCTGGCCGTGGACTCAGCTCCCCATAACCCTTAATTCCCTTATTGGTTAAAAATCTATCTATCTGTGATTTGAATATATTCAATGAGCTAGTCTCAACTGCTTCCTTGGGCAGAGAATTCCACAGATTCACAACCCTCTGGGAGAAGAAATTCCTTCTCAACTCGGTTTTAAATTGGCTCCCCTGTATTTTAAGGCTATGCCCACTAGTTCTAGTCTCCCCGACCAGTGAAAATAACCTCTCTGCCTCTATCCTGTCTATCCCTTTCATTATTTTAAATGTTTCTATAAGATCACCCCTCATCCTTCTGAACTCCCAATGAGTAAAGACCCAGTCTACTCAATCTATCATCATAAGGTAACCCCCTCATCTCCGGAATCAGCCCTAGTGAATCGTCTCTGTACCCCCTCCAAAGCTAGTATATCCTTCCTTAAGTAAGGTGACCAAAACTGCACGCAGTACTCCAGGTGCGACCTCCCCAATATCCTGTATAGTTGCAGCAGGACCTCCCTGCTTTTGTACTCCATCCCTCTCGCAATGAAGGCCAACATTCCATTTGCCTTCCTGATTACCTGCTGCACCTGCAAACTAACCTTTTGGGATTCATGGAGACGAGGTGGCCGAGACGTTAAGGCAACGGATTGCTAATCAATTGTGCTTTGGACGCATGTGTTCGAATCCCATCCTCGCTGTTATTGTGTTACAGCCTTGACCTCTCCCTGATCGTTTTCCTAAAAGAGTTTCATGCACAAGGACCCCCAGGTCCCTCTGCACCGCAGCATGTTGTAATTTCTCCCCATTCAAATAATATTCCCTTTTACTGTTTTTTTTTTCAAGGTGGATGACCTCACATTTTCTGACATTGTATTCCATCTGCCAAACCTTAGCCCATTCGCTTAACCTATCTAAATCTCTGCAGCCTCTCTGTGTCCTCTACACAACCCGCTTTCCCACTAATCTTTGTGTCATCTGCAAATTTTGTTACACTACACTCTGTCCCCTCTTCCAGGTCATCTATGTATATTGTAAACAGTTGTGGTCCCAGCACCGATCCCTGTGGCACACCACTAACCACCGATTTCCAACCGGAAAAGGACCCATTTATCCAGACTCTCTGCTTTCTGCCAGCCAGCTAATTCTCTATCCATGCTAATACATTTCCTCTGACTCCGCGTACCTTTATCTTCTGCAGTAATCTTTTGTGTGGCACCTTATCGAATGCCTTTTGGAAATCTAAATACACCACATCCATCGGTACACCTCTATCCACCATGCTCGTTATATCCTCAAAGAATTCAAGTAAATTAGTTACATGATTTGGGGCTAGAGTTTCTTCTCAAATTGTCCAGTTACTGCCCGTTTTCATAAAAAATGGAAATTGGTGCCGGCGGTAATTTGGGCCTACCATTACCGCCAGCGTTGCTGTAAAGCGCCTGCCCACTTTGGAGATCCAAAGAAATCGGAAAATTCCCTCCCAACCCTAAATTCCATTAAAATCATCATTTTTCTTTTAAAAAGGCCTGCTACATCCCTTTAACGCTGCGCTGGATACTGCCCAATTCTGGAGTACTTACCTGACTTGGGCCCAGCCTTATGACTCCCTCCATTTTGCTTGTAGCTTACCGGCCCCGTTCCATCCTGCAATAATGATTGCCTGACACAAGTTTAACCTCGTCTCTTTCTCCCCCCCCCCCCGCCCCCCCAAAAAATAAAGCAACAGCCATTTGGTTAACCATTTCCCACAATTTGTGGTTAATGATTTACCACTTTCAGGCTTGGTCTCAAACAATTTTTACAACTTTGGTTAACCATTTGCCACACATTAGCCGGTTATTGATTGACCAGAGGCGAGGTAGCCATTTTGTTCCCCGTGATTTAAACCTGTCTGCCTCCATAGGTTTCAGGGATTTCCAGCCTGCTTTCCGATGGGCGGCCTGTCCGATTCAGGTACAGTTCGATGCCTCTTGCCTTCCTCTTCCCAGCGCAGCGCACCCAAGAAGGGCTTGTGGCCAACCCGGGGAGCTAGCAGTCAGTAAACGGTCTCCAGCCAACGGCTGTACCCCCACCGGGCAAAGTGGCAGCCGCTCACCGTCCATAACACCCTGTTCCGCTCCTCCAGCCTGTGCAGGCATTGTTTACCTGGGCCAGTTCCACTGTTGCCTCCCATAGTTAATACCCGAATTACTACACCGGATACCAGCTGCCCGGCGGATGAAGCGTCGTTTCAATGTAGTCTCTCGATCGATCGGTAGAGGACTGTCGCCGTAGACGGCGCCAGGGTTTTCCAACAAGGTATGCCCGAAAGAAATCCGACACTGGACAGCAGAGAAAATCCCCCTTCCAGCCGTGGCCACACCAGCCAGTGAGAAATAGTCGATTGAAGTTTTCCACCGCGGCAGTCGCTTCTGGTACACTTTAAGTGGCTGGCCAATCCGGCTTCCGCCGAAAGGCACTCTGCTTGCTGGCCCCCTTCTATCCAGCAACAATCACTGCCTGACACAAGTTTAACCTCCCCCCCCCCCCGCTCCCCCTTGCCAATAATGCATCAGCCTCTCTCTGCTAAAACTCTGTGCTCACAACCTGCAATCCACTTGCCTGATTCCCTCAATCACCGCCCTGCTGCCCTTGCACTGAACCAGCTTCATACCATCACAAACTTGGGGGGTGTCAGGACCGCCCTCCGGGAGCTGCCTATCTTTTACAAGGAACTCATCAGGGTCTGGAACAAAGTCTCCACCAAGCGCAGCTCTCCGCCGGCTGGAGTGGCGGCTGTCTTGCAGGAGCCGCTGCTCGGGAATCCGTACCTCCACGACCGAGGTTTTATGTGGCGGTCGGAAGAGAGGGCTGTGGCTGGTGAAGTGACCAGGGTCAGGGACCTGCTCGATGGCGGAGGAGCGGGCTGGATGGCGCCAGGCACGCTGGCGCGGCGCTTAAATTCAGCCAACGTCCGCCACGCGGCCGAAGCCATCAAGTCGCTAAAAACAGCTTTGGGCCCTGACTCTGTTAGGTGCATCGAGGAGGCTCAAGCACGTGGGGAGGTCCCGTCCGAACTGACCCCCGTCCGGACGGAATTCCTCATCGGCGCCAAACCCCGGAACCTCCCTCGGGGGCCGGCGCCTCACAACTTGAGCCGCCTCGGGGAAATCCCCTCCGTGCCTTTCAGTTCCGCGCGGAGGGGTTTCCTGTACGGGCTGCTCCTGCACACACTCAACTTTGCCATCCTCGCCGGCCGTCCGGACACGCCATGGCGTACCATCTTGCCGTCCGGAGGAGGCGGGGGTCCCCGATGGAGGGCACTCTATGCGGGAGTCCTCCCACTATTCATCGGGGACTTGGCCTGGAGGGTGGTGCACGGAGCAGTGCCGTGCAACAAATTTTTAAGCCGGTTCACGGACTCCCAGGCCGCCTGCAATTTCTGCGGTCTGGAGGAGTCCGTGTTCCATGTTTTTATTGAGTGCACGAGGTTGCAGCCCCTGTTCCATTATTTAAAGGGGCTGCTCCTGAAATTCTGGCTGCACTTCAGTCCCACTCTCCTGATCTTTGGGCACCCTGTGCGGAGGGGAGCGGGTAGGTCCGAGGGCCTCCTCGTAGGACTGCTCCTGGGCACGGCCAAGGGTGCCATCAGCCGGTCCAGGCAGCGGGCGGTCGAGGGGGTCGTTCAACCTGACTGCCTGCCTCTCTTCCGCTCTTACATCCGGTCCAGGGTGTCCTTGGAGATGGAGCACGCGGTGTCCACCGGTACGCTCGCAGCCTTCCGCGAGAGGTGGGCACCGGAGGGACTGGAGTGCATCATCACGCCCGGCAACCAAATTTTGATTTGATTTTACGTTTTAAAGTTTAATTTGTTTTAATTGCCGGTGCTTTTAGTGTTCCCCCTTCCCTTTTATAGGGGGCACTGGGGAAAAAATGTGATTTTCGTGCCCAAAAAAAGAAAAACACAAAAAAAAACACAAAAAAGAAAGAAAAAAATGGGCCTTGTAA
The DNA here is from genome assembly GCF_044704955.1 of Pristiophorus japonicus. Lineage (NCBI taxonomy): Eukaryota > Metazoa > Chordata > Chondrichthyes > Pristiophoridae > Pristiophorus > Pristiophorus japonicus. The sequence goes on along the minus strand of NC_091977.1, from coordinate 230,616,489 downwards.
ATGTCTGGTGTGTCATCCAGGTCGGGTGGCACGGATTAATGTTTTATGTTTTTCAGATAAACTCCAAAAAGAGTTTCATACCATCACAGTAAAACCTCTGACCCCTGCCCAACATCAAATCACACCTTACCCTCAGCCCTGTCGACAAGTTTAAAAACAACACTGAAAATACACCCTCCTTCCCGTCTACGGACTGTGATGCACCCCTTGGTGCCTATTAAGCCCGACAACACTTACTGTAACCAGCTGCAAGTTGAAGTGGCAACTCATTAACTAACTAGTTTCAGTAATAGCAACTCATTACCCTATTGCTGAATTCACCAAGTTCATGTGCAGCAAATTCTAAACTGACTGGCTAATGCTACGGAACTGCGGGCCCCTTTCCCCGGCCACTGCACCAAGCTGTCCTTCTGTTGTCTGAGCATGTGCAGAGTTACCCTTGACCCCAAAAACGCAGGAGAATGGCTGCAAATGTGCAGATAACCATTTCGCCCCCTTTCAGACAGCAGTTCAGCTTTCCTTTTTTTATACAGGAAAACTGACAGCTGACTTTGGTCCCGCTTTGACCGCCCGCTGCACTTAGCTCCCTCACCGCTTCGCCGCCACCAACATGGACCACCCAAAAACAGCGGGAGCAAGCACCAGCGGCATTCTGGCGGCTGAAAAAGGTGCAACCGCCGGAACACCGCTAAGGATCGGGCGGGGGCGATTTAAAAGGAAAATCCAGCCATAGAGGTACTGGAGAGGGTGCAGAGAGGATTTACAAGGATAATACTAGAAATGTGAGTGTATACACCAGGAAACGGTGAACAGGCTGGGTCTCTTTTTTTTTTTCTCTTGAAAAAAGAAGGCTGCGGGGTGAGCTAATAGAGGTCTTTAAATTATGAAAGGTTTTGACAGTGGATACAGAGAGAATGTATCACTTGTGGGTAAGCACATAACTAGAAGCCATCAATATAAGAAATCCAGTAGGGAATTCAGAAGAAACTTCTTTACCCAGAGTGGTGAGAATGTGGAACTGTCTACCGCAGGGAGTGGTTCAAGTGAATAGCATAGATACATTTAAGGGGAGGTTGGACAAGTATATGAGGGAGAAGAGAATAGAGGGTTATGCTGACAGTTAAAGAAGGAAAGGCGGGAGGAGACTCAAGTGGAGCATAAACGCTGGTATGGACTGGTTGGGCAGAATGGCCTGTTTCAAAGGTACATTTTCCATACAAGACATGATTTATCTGCTCAAGAACAGCTTATGCATGTAAATAGTCTTGGTTGTTTTACTTCCAATGTACTTTCCACAAGCAAGACTTGATGATCTGTTCTCTGATCGTCTCAGCAGTTTATTGACTACTTATTTACCTAACCATCCACTCTACCGTGGTTAATTGTTCCTCTGCCTATGTTTATTACACGAGCCACTGAAGCTATACATTAGTCACTCATGGTCACTGTTGCTCATGACATACATATCTCTTTGCACAGGCATCCCTTGTAGATGATGATCGGACATCTGGAGCAGAACATAATCCATCCATCCTTCTCATCGAAACACTGCTGTTTTCTTTTTTATCTTAAAAAGCCTGTTGCCCTGTGACCACTAATGGGTCAATTTGATTAGTAACCCTTAACTTTCCAACATGTCTAACAGCCCTTGTGTAGCCTCTTTTAAGTGGCTAATATTCCTTTTAAATTACACCCACATTGCAATTTCTTATTTTGCTTCCAATTGGACTCAATTCAATGTGAACCAAGACTTTAGGGACAAGGATGGGATAGGTTCAAAGTAAGACTAGGGTCAGGAGGAGCTTCTTCACACCAGCGGATCAATTCATGAAAGAGATTTCCAAGATGGCCAGTGAAGGTGCAACGTTTAGTAATTTAGTAGCTTATGGAGGTCATTGGGGGGTTGCTGTGTTTTTTGGCTGAATGAGAAGATAGGCCTCATCTGTATACATCTTGAGTACTTAAGAGGACATTAGTGATCATATGGAGAGCGGCTTAGTTTTGCATCTGTAAACTGAGTTCACTTGTCTTGCTGTTTCCTTTGTTCATGTGACTTAAGCCTGGTTTTAATACTGGGATTTTGTACGTGTTTTCCAATGAGTCTTCAGTTAAGTTAGTTTTTTTTTAATTCTATTGTGCTGACTGTGTATCACGATCGCACATAGCCTTTTGAATCACCCATGGTTTTCACTTTCAGCTTTCTGTTTGTACATACCTTGGAGTGCACTTTACTGAGATTTTTCTATTATCAGATGCCTGAGAACCAGGTGTGGGTAAATAGGAAAATTAATAACGACAGTCACTAATTTCCTGTAATACATTTCAACAGTGAGATTACTTTTTTTTCTAGTTCTGAATTGTTCAGTTGGCAGAATTAAGTGCGCAGCTAGAAACTGCTCTGATAGATTTAGTCAGTTATCAGCTTTGGCTTAGCAATAAAGATGAGCATGGTCAACCGTGCAGGATGCAACCAGTAAGGCTGTAAAGAATAAGAGAAGATAAATCAGGAATTGGTGATTGTCAATGCCAAGTTTGGGTTTTGGCTTGAGTGTTGTGCAGAGAAGGAAAGATGATTGTTTCACAGTTTTGAGATCCTGGGAAAGAATAAGTGAAAGTAGGAGACTACACAGTGAAATGACGGATTGCTTTCAACATGATGACGATGTAGGGGGGAGGCGCATTGTATTTAGAGCTTGGTAAAGTTCAGGGAGTACTAACCACAGTCTGTAGATGTGGGAAAGGATACTAGTCGTATTGCCCATGTGACAAGAATTTTCTTGTATCCTATCTGGGAATGTAAGAAGGGCTAGAAAAGAATTTCCAACTGTTGAGATGCAAAAATGTTTACCACACGAAAGGAGTAGAGCTTCTTAGGTTTTAGCAAATTTGGGGATATGGAAGATCCATTTGAGGTCGGTGTCAGAGACCAAGAATTTCAGCAGGTGACAGTGAGAGGCAAAAACACCACTTTGAGGAGTTGAGAAAAACATTTGATTTGTCCAATTTAAGGGCATGTAGAAGAGCAATGAAGGGACTAAAGTCTGACATTAAAGACCTGTGGTCTGGAGAAAGTTGATAAATATGAAGTGCAATCATCAGCTAAAGAAAAGGCTAGAAATTCAGTTTTTGTTCGGTTTTGGACATCAATTTTAGGAAACATAATAATTTTGCCTTTTTTTTTTAAAAAGGGGGCAAAATTGGTACAAAAATATGCCTGTCGATGATTGATTTAAAAAATTGGCGTTGCATGAGGATTCGCGGTGGGAACTGCAGTCCTCACCAACTTTAGCCCGAGGCCTATCAACGCCAAAAATACAGGCTCTGGGAGGGGAGAAAACACACACATCATTGCAAAAAATTAAAAATCAGAAAATATTCACAATACACTTAACCAATGAATCACAAAGAATTTAGAAAATAAAAACTTCCACTTATTTTTTTTGCAGATCTTCATGCCTACTGCTGTTTCTGGGGCTGCAATCGAGGCTTTCCTCATGTGTTTTTTCATGCAAATATAGGATCGCCGAACGGCCTATTTTAGGCGGTCATATTTTTTTTTTTTGCATTGCAACTTGGCGATCTGTTTTTCGCCGATATTTCAAAACCTCCATTCCTAACCTTTGGCCAAATTTGTTAAGTATCTTAATGTCAAAAAAGGCAAAATATCACAGAAACTGTTCTTTAGACTGGCAATTCTGTCCCATAGAAACTTGCAAGGAACAAGAAAGGAAAATTTAATATCAATAACAGAAAACAATGAGAAAGTTTGCATTAGAGGTGAGAGCGATTACCCAATAGATAACAAAGTTTCTTTTATGTTGAGGAATGTAACAGATTTTCAGGTAAGCGAACAGTATTCAAATGAGTGGACTTTGGTTTTTTAAGAGTTTTGAAAAATTCAGTAAAGAGGTAAAGGAACATTTGGCATAAAAGAGGAAACTGCTGCTTGGAATCAGCTTTAATAATTGAGGAAATATGGGAGTTCTACTTACGGTCAGAAGAAACCAATACTGTCAATGGGTACAGAAAAACTAAAGATGGAGCCAACATGGGTAAGGGTTGGTAGCTTTTGGTTAGGCTTGCAAAAGAGACATGCAGTTTGCTGAATTTCCTCCAGGGCTCAAGAGTAAGAAGTTTGCCCATCAGGAGCACCCGGCACAAATTTGGGTAATTGCTGTCTGTGATTTTTCCATCCAGATGGAGTATAAAAGCAGGGAAGTCTTGCTACAGCTATACAAAGTATTGGTGAGGCCAGACCTGGATTTTTGTATTTGTACTCAGAGATCCCTTTGTTCCTCTACCCCTCCTAGACACTCCCTCCAATTAGAAGTGGCCTCCCTATTTTTCCTACCAAAATGTACTACCTCACACATCTGTGTTGAACTTCACTTGCCAATTATATGCCCGTTCTGCAAGTTTATTGATGCCCTCAGTATTGGCTATATCCCCCAATTTGGTGTCATCCACAAATTTAGAAATTGTGTTTTTGATTCCAAAGTCTAAATTGTTGGTATAAATTGTAAACCGTGGTCCCAGCACTGATCCTTGTGGAACACCACTACTCACCAGCCACTGTGAATAGCTACCTTCTGCCCCTGACTCCACATTCTGTGGCCTTATTCATCATTGTATTACCATTGACTACTCTCTCTGACCAACCTCATTGAATATTTTGGAGGTAACAATCAAGACATTCCCTTTTGAAGTCCATGCTGACTATTATTTTTTTGTTTCCAGACATTCTTCTATCTCCTTTTACTAGGGATTCCATTATTTTTCCTACTACCAATATAAAGCTGACTAGTCTATAATTAAAAACAAGGGCATACAATGTGGCCAAAACTAGTGGGAGGACAGAAGATTGGGATGCGTTTAAAAGCCAATAAAGAATGACTTTAAAAAAAAAAAAATGATTAAGAAAGGGACGATGGACTATGAAAGTAAACTAGCATGAAATCTAAAAACAGATAGCAAGAGTTTCTATAGGTATATAAAAAGGAAGAGTGGCTTAGAGTAAATGTTCATCCCATAAGAGGATGAGACTGGGGAACATGGAAATGGCAGAAACACTGAACAAATATTTTGTATCAGTCTTTACGGTAGAGGACACTAACAATATCCCAACAGTGGAGAGTCAAGGGGTTATAGGGGGGAGGAACTTAACACAATCACAATCACTAAGGAGGTGGTACTCAATAAGATAATGGGATTAAAGGCAGATAAATCCCCTGGACCTGATGGCTTGCATCCTAGGGTCTTTAGAAGTAGCAGCAGGGATTGTGGATGCATTGGTTTTAATTTACCAAAATTCCCTGGATTCTGGGGTGGTCCTAGCAGATTGGAAAACTGCAAATGTAATGCCCCTATTTTAAAAAAGGAGGCAGACAAAAAGCAGGAAACTATAGACCACTTAGCCTAATATCTGTGATTGGGAAGATGTTGGAGTCCATTATTAAAGAAGCAGTAGCAGGACATTTGGAAAAGCAAAATTTTAGTCGGGCAGAGTCAGCATTGATTTATGAAGGGGAAGTCATGTTTGACAAATTTGCTGGAATTCGAGGCTATAATGAGGGTGGATAAAGGGGAACCAGTGGATGTTGTGTATTTGGACTTCCAGAAGGCATTTGACAAGGTGCCACATAAAAGGTTACTGCACAAGATAAAAGTTCACAGGGTTGGGGGTAGTATATTAGCATGGATAGAGGATTGGCTAACGAACAGAAAACAGAGTAGGGATAAATGATTCATTCTCTGGTTGGCAATCAGTAACCAGTGGGGTGCCGCAGGGATCAATGCTGGGACTCCCAACTATTTACAATCTATATCAACACACTCGGTCCCTTCTTCCGAGTAAACGTAGCCAAGTTTGCTGACTATACAAAGATGGGAGAAACAGCAATGTATGAGGAACACAAAATCTGCAAAAGGACATAGACAGGCTAAGTGAGTGGGCAAAGATTTGTCAGATGGAGTATAATGTTGGCAAGTGAGAGGTCATGCACTTTAGCAGAAAGAAACTCAAAGAGCAAGTTATTTAAATGGAGAAAGATTGCAGAGTGCTGCAGTACAGCAGGACCTGGGTTTACTTGTGCATGAAACACAAAAGGTTAGTATGCAGTTACAGCAAGTGATCAGGAAGGTCAATGGAATCTTGGCCTTTATTGCAAAGGGGATGGAGTATAAAAGCAGGGAAGTCTTGCTCCAGGGTATTGGTGAGGCCACACCTGGAATACTGCGTGCAGTTTTGGTTTCCATATTTACAAAAGGATCTATTTGCTTTGGAGGCAGTTCAGAGAAGGTTCACAAGGTTGATTCTGGAGATGAGGAGGTTGACTTATGAGGATAGGTTGGGCCTCTACTCATTGGAATTCAGAAGAATGCGAGATGATATCAAAACTTATAAGATTATGAGGGAGCTTGAGAAGGTGGATGCAGAGAGGATGTTTCCACTGATAGGAGAGACTAGAACTAGGGGGTGTCATAGAATAAGGGGCTGCCCATTTAAAACTGAGATGAGGAGGAATTTCTTGAGGGTTGTAGATCCCTAGAATTCGCTGCCTCAGAGCTATGGAAGCTGAAACATTGAATAAACTTAAGACAGAAATAGACAGTTTCTTAAATTATAAGGGGTTATGGAGAGCGGGCAAGAAGTGGACCGGATCAGCCATGATTGTGTTGAATGGTGGCGCAGGCTCAAGGGGCTGTGTGGCCTACTCCTGCTTCTATTTATGTTCTTATTATTCCCTGGACATGTTCTATCCCCCTTCTTAAATAAAGCTAATGCGTTAGCTGGCACGCTGGCACTACACCTTTTTCTAACTAATTAGTAAGATTCTCTTCCCTAGATTCTTTTCAAATACATGGATGCAATCCATCTTGACCAGGGGTTTTGTCCATTTTGAGTTTGATTAGTTTTAAAATGTACATTTAAAAGAAATTCTTCACTGTGTGTTATGAGGTAATATAAGCAAAAATATTAAGGATGTTAAAAATGAAACTCTGATCTAATGAGAGAATTGGGATACTAGAAACAGGAGTAGCCCCTCGAGCCTGTTCCGCCATTCAATTAGATCGCGGCTAATCTGCATCTTAACTCCATTTTCCTGCCTTGGTTCTGTAACCCTTAAAGCCAGTACCCTTGCCTGACAAAAATCTTATCTGTCTCAGTAGAGGGGTGATGTTTGAACAGAATGGCTTTTCCCTCACTTTTTTTTTTCTTTTCTTGGATTTGCAGTGGGTTTTATACTCATTGATTTGTAGAATGCCCAGCAATGCAGTTAGAGGGGAGGAGCGAGTTTCAATACTGGATCACTGACAAAAAAATGTTTTTATATTTCTACAGGAGTTGGCAGAGAAAAATCCAAATGTGATTTTCTGTGAAGTAGATGTGGATGATGCAACTGTAAGTTGGAGCTTGTCAATGTAGAATTTACATTCTACAGAATTTTGAATGTAGATCTATATACACATAACACACTTCTGACTCGGCGATGGTGCTACCCACTGAGACAGGGTTGACACCTTAATCAAAGTCTCATGACCAGTGTTCCTGTTAAGCTGCGTGGCCGCGCAGAGGCCTTGATGACCCTTGCAGGCCGCTTGATGGCTTTGTAATGGAAAAACCGCCCATGCGCGGAAGTTTAAATGTGCCACGTAGCCCATTAAAAGGACCATGCACCTTCCTCTTTCCCCTCCCCCCCCCCCCCCCCCTTCCCAATTAGGGACTAATACTCGTGACTATTTGCTCCATAAGGTGATTCACCAAAAGATGGGGGTGGTGCAAATGAGGGTATGGGGCCCAGGGGCAGCACGGGCCAGCCCACACTGCGATGCGTGCATCCACTACGTCCGTGCAGCAGAGCTGGTCTCCAGTTGTCTTGGTTAATCCTTGCTATTGAACCAAGATCGAGCTCTGTCAAGCCCGTGTGGTGGCTGGTGTGCAACCACACGTTAAAAAAGATCCATGCACAGGCATCTTCCACCCCTTCAATTGGAGTTCAGGACTGGAATATTGGGTCCTTCATTGAAACATATGAACTCGTGTGGAAGCAAGTCATCCTCGTTCGAGGGACTGCCTAAGATATGATAAAAACATTTAATGCCCAACTCTAGTGATCTGTTATGACAGTGTACATAAGAACAAACTGATAAACCTTTATAAACCACTGGTTAGACTTTCAGCTAGAGTATTGTCCAATTCTGGGCACCATACTTTAGGATGTCAAGGCCTTGGAGAGGGTGCAGAGGAGATTTTGTTAGAATGGTATCTGGAATCAAAGACTTCAGTTACATGGAGAGACTAGAGAAACTGGGGTTGTTATCTTTAGAGCAGAGAAAAGGAGATTTAATAAATGTGTCCAAAATCATGAAGGGTTTTGACAGAGTAAATAAGGTTAAGCTGTTTCCAAGGGCAGAAGGGTCAGTAACCAGAGGACACAGATTTTTAAGTTAGCCAGAGGCGACGTAAGGGGCAAAAAGATTTACGCAGTGAGTTATGATCTAGAGTGCGCTGTCTGAAGCCGATTCAATAATATTTGTAGCTTTAAAAAGGGGATTGGATAAATGCTTGAATGGGAAACATTTGCTGGGGAGTGGGACTAATTGGATAGCTCTTTCAGAGAGCAGCTACAATGGGTCAAATGGCCTTTTTCTGTGCTGTGTGAACAGATTTTGGTTTTTTTTTTTAAAAAGAGGGGGCAGGGGTTTTTATTATACAGGAACCTGTCAGTTAAGTATCTTGATGGTGAAATGCTTTCTTTGGGAAAGAGCTAAAATTTAAATAAAACATAAAAAACCTTTTTCATTCTTGGTTTTCCCCAACTCCAAATTAACTGTGATCTGGTAGACTTAAACCCAGTATAGTATTTGAAAAGTATTTAGATTCCAAATGATGGGAGCCTAGGAACAGTAGTTAGCCGTGGTGAAGAAAGTGGTGTTCCAGATTTCCACTACCCTTTGTGTGAAGTGCTTCCTGACATCATCCCTGTACGGCCGAGCTATAATTTTACGGTTGTGTCCCATTGTTCTGGACTCTCCTACCAGAGAAAATAATTTCTATCTATCCTATCAACTCCTTTTAATCATAAACACCTCAATTAAATCACTCTTTAATCTTCTCTACTCCAGGGAATCCAAATGCTCAATATGTATACTGCATTGTACAAGTTAATATTCATTGTAAAAACTTGAATTGATACTGACTCTGTTGAACTAATTTCTGGTTTGTCATCTTTAGGATATTGCTGAAAACTGTGAAATAACTTGCATGCCAACATTCCATTTCTACAAGAATGGAGAGAAGGTAACTGGGATGTGGTGGGATGGCTAAATTAAATGATCACAATTGTGACGTGGGGTCTAAGCAGTTTTTGCTCATAACTCGAGCACCTACTTGTTACCACCTGAGATTGCTTGCATTTTGTGTGTCCATCTCCTCAGAATACAGGCTGGGTTTTTCCTCTACAGTTCATCCGCTGCAGAAATTGGTGGGGTGGGGGGGGAGATAAAGTGACCAAACCTACTACTGCCTACCCCATCCAAGCTCCATTTCCCTGCAGCTGTCCGCTGCATGTAATTACTGGTGGAGGAGGCTGGAAAATAGCTCCCCCAGTCCTTTTCTTTCCCATTTGCCTGTGACTGCTGGAAAAGTGATCGTAGGCCTGGGAGGTGTTGGGAAGGTCCTTGAATTTTGTCAATGGAAGAGTCCACTCCCTCTAAAAGGACCCACAAAATAAGCTCACCAAGTGTAGACCTTGGTCTCTACCAAGTTAGCTAGTAAGTTCCTGTTTCTTTGGAGCTCTTCTACCCCTTTTTAAGGTCTCGCTGCATCTTCTAATGCTGATATAGCACCCTCAATTTCCCTGTTACAGCGACGGGCTCCCTCTTGGTGGCAAGAATCCTGCTGGGAGCCTGCCTTTGATTTGGAAATGACTGCTGATCCAGGGGAATGGTTGCTAATGTCATTTAGCCTGTCTCATATTGAATTTGATTGTTGACGTGCATTTTGTTCCTGAAGGAACCGCTGTAAGAGAAACCACTAACTTGTGACAAAGTAAAACGAAATTGTATTCTAGCTTGCACATCTTTTTTAAAGCCAGAAATGCTTCCTTAATTTTGCATTAAAGACAGTATTCAAGGGGAGGAAAGTCCAGAAAAGTGCTTTTTGCTTGAAATAATCCTTTTTTTATAGAAGAAAACTACCAGAAATTTCCTTTATTTAAAAAAAAAACATTAAGGGAGTGAAATTCAGTACTGCCCCATTTCAGCCGTGAGGCGGGTGTTCCTGCGCCAGGCACAGAAGTCACACCCCGTGACCTATGTTCAAGCTTACTGCCCCCAAGAAGTGGAGCACAAAATATCGTGGAGCAGTGTGCAAAGCCTCATGACGTTTGCAGTGGGATGCTTAGTGCTGGCATGTAGACCAGGCTCTCCCCTTCCATTTAAAGGGGAGGGCCAAGCTGCCAACTCTGGGCAGGAAACGTGGCCATCACTGGACCACCAGGGAGCGGGGTGCCGTGGCAGCAGCCCAGCACAGAAGCGGAATGCCGGGCTGCATGATTGCGGCACAGACACTGTGATCTACAAACAAGGCAGCAACTGGTAAGTCCGGCTTTTTTTTGCTGCCGCACCTCCCCCTTTAATTTTCGCCCCCACGAGTAGCCTGCACCCCAATACATGCCCCGTGAAGCTGTTGCAGGCATCAAACCAGTTGATGCAGTCTAATGAAATACTATCGGTATTCCAGTAAGGATTATACTGCCCATACAGTTGGCCTGCAACAAATAAAAAAAAATACACTGGTACACTAAGGACCTCTTGTCCTAGGAACTACAATACAGGCTGAAGAATTTGCATTCCCAATTGCAAACCAGAATGAACTTCTGACCCCTCTAGTCCAGAGTATACAGCACAGAAATGGGCCATTTGGGCCAACTGGTCCCTGCCAGTTTTTCTGCTCCAAACAAGGCAAATGCTTTGGCTACTTCCTAGATAGACTTGCAGAGGCATGTGGGAGGAGGCCAACATCTTAAAACAATCTTTTATTTGTTGCATGCCAACTGTATGGGCAATATAATCCTTATTAGAAAACTGATGGCACTTAATTAATGGAGGGTCTGCATTGACTGGTTTGGATGAGCGAGGGCTCAAGTAAATTAGGCCTCTGTTAATATTTGGGCGTTTGGTAGCATAGTGGTTAAAATACTGGATTGGAAATCCAGAAGCCTGTGATGTGAATTCAAATCCCACCATGGCAGCTGGGGAATTTAAATTCAATTAATTAAATAAATCTGGAATAAAAAAAAGCTAGCATCAGTAATAGTGCCCATGAAACTACTGGATTATTGTAAAAACCCATTTGGTTCACTAATTTCCTTTTTAGGGAAGGTAATTTGCTGTCCTTGCCCCAGTCTGGCCTAAATGTAACTCCAGATCCACAGCAATGTTGTTGACTCTTAATTGCTCTTTGTAATGCCATTCAGTTGTACAAACTGCTATGACAGAAGTGGGAGTAAACCAGGACTACGGCAGTTCAAGAAGGTGGCCCTCCCACCACCTTCTCGAGGACAATTGGGGATGGGCAATAAATGGCGGCCTTGCCAGCGATGCCCGCATCCCAGGAACGAATAAAAATAAAACACACACATAACCCTCGGATCTCCTGCTTTCCTCCAATTCCAGCCTCTTGCGCATCCCTGATTTTCTTCGCTCCACTGTCTTCAGCTGTCTAGACCCTAAACTCTGGTATTCCCTCTGCTCTCCATCTCTTTTTTTTTAAAACAAACACTCCTTAAAACCTACCTCCCATGACTACGCTTTTGGTCGCCTGTCCTAGTATTTCATGTGGCTCAGATTGCTTTGTCTGGACATAATCCTCGATTTATGGTCTCGTGCAGCAGTGTATGAAGTCTTGTGGTTTTTCGCTATAGAAGGCAGGGTGGATATATACAATTGCGGTTTTGGAATACAACATTTTTATTCTATGCTCACCAAGAAATTAAAAATTGTAGCAATAAATTGTTTCCAACTTGGTTTACTGGAAATGGGAGATTTTAACTTGAGTTGCGGACAGTGGTTTTAACAAGGAAAATTAGGCTTTTGCACTGTGCCTTTTAGTCAACTGCATGTAACATACCAATACTGATTAAGATTTGATTCTATTTTTATGTAAAGTTTAACGGGCTTCCTCTGCAATGTTTAATAACCCTTCATAATAAATGTTGCTTTGCTCAATATCCTTCTTGGCTGCCCTGAAAGGCTTTAGTTTAAATCTTGTTGTGGCTTATTCAAATACAGTGTTTAGTTTTAATACTAGTATTTTTCCATTTCCTTAGGTGTTTGCGTTTTCTGGAGCCAATCGAACAACGCTGGAAGAAAAAGTTCAAGAACTGCAGTAATGGCGCTTTAATCTAATGGAACCTGTCGTTTCAAACCAAAAAAATTCATAATTAATCTTTAGTTTCTAATAAGGGTATTAATTACTTGTCTGCAATGTGAAAATCGCTTCAGTTGAGTTTCCAAGTGCAAAGATGTTTTACTCTGTGAAATGATTGTAAAGTCTGGTTATCTGTCTAGTATTTGGGGCAGTGTCATTGTGCAGTTATATAGCCACATCCAATTTGATGCAAAAACAAGTTTCATCGATGTGAAGTGCTGGGGACAGCTTGGGAATCTGGTCCCAGTCGAATTCCCTGAGCACACTGAAGAAAAGATGTGAGACTACCTTGCATTGGTAGTCTCACACCACTTGGAGTTTGCACAGGGCATAATATATAATTCCAGCTGATGCCAAAGCACTTTAGTGTCCAGATGCTCCATTTGGGGGAAACTTGTTAGAAGGAAGTGGGCACTCACACTGGAGCCTTTTTATATATTTTTTAAAAATATATTCCAAAATCTCTTAACTGGCAGTTTTTTTTAAGAGAAGCAAAAGAAGCTTTGTCATTAATTTACATACATTTAATTTGATTTTTAGGAACGGTGTTCTGTTACCCTACAATTTGATAGGTTATGGATCCAGTTTTGAAGAGTGTGCAGTCATGCAAATTGTAGTTGCCCTTTCATTTATAAACACTTTTTTTTTCTTTCAACCGTCCCTGCCCCTTACTCCATATTTGAACTCCTTTCTGCTTAATGTAAAACATGCACCTGAGAGGGATTTAATTACAGGACAAATTATTGGGTTGTTGACTTGCTGCAGTTTCCAGCTATGTTTATAAAAAAAAATGGATTCACCACAAACTGCTGTTTCTACATTAAACCATTTCATTGTGCAAAAATTGTTGTTTTCCATTCTATCTGTGCTATGCCTAACCTTGGAGTGCTCGATGCTGACATGAAATGCAAAATGTGCAAGATTCCATGAAAATGAGCACAGAAATTAACCCTTCAGTTGATTCTTTCTTGAACTGTGTTCAGTGCAGACATAATATATAAATCCTACACAGCTTCAAACACACCTATTGCCTCTTAAAGATTCCATCAGTCTCCAGACATTACAATCATTGAGAGGACCATGACAATCGATGCTTGTGGCAAATAAGACAAAGATAGTTAACTTAAATGTTATCGTTTTCTGCCTCATTCTTTATGTTGTGGGTAGTTCAGTGTTCACAGATAACAATCTGGCCTCTTAAGATATTTTTAGTTTACTGAAAGCATTAAACGAGACATTCAGCCATCAATGGTTTTCTTTGTCTAAAATAACTGCCAGTGCCATTTTCACTTAAGCATACACCTTCTAAATGTATAAATGTAAGCAACATACTGGTGGTAAGTATGTTTTAATGTCCCCATTGTTAAAAGTGCCTTTTGCACTAACATTTTGTTGTGTTTTATTAAAAGAGGCTTGATTCTTTTAAATTTAAAGTTTAATTCATGTCTCCCACAATATAAACAGACCAGTTTTACAGCTGTGCCTGCGTAACATTATTATGTGGTAACTTATTCAAACTGCTGTAGATACTCTTTAACATTTTTAGCAGTCTTTGATTTTAAAATTGTCATCCTTATGTTCAAATCCTTCCTATCATTGTAACCTTCTCCAGTCCTCAAGATCTCTGCGCTCTTCCAATTTTGGCCTCTAGTACATCTCTGATTTCCTTCGCTTCACCATTGGTGGCTGTGTCTTCAGCTGCCTAAGCTCGGGAATTCCCTCCCTAAACTCCGTTTCTCCCCCCTCAAGTCTCTCTTTAAAGCCTACCTCTTTGCCCAAACTTTGGTTACCTGTCTGAATATCCTTATGTAGCTTGATGTCAAATTGTGTTTGATAATGCTGCTGTGAATCACCTTGGGGTGTTTTTATTACATTAAAGGTGCTGTATAAATTAAAATTGTTGAAAAGTTATGATAGCATTATTACATGCTGATTCATATATAATCTTTGCAAGACTATTAAAAAGGATATGCAGTCAACCGGTAAATAAATCAGAAGAAGCTGGTGGCAGCAAGCCTCAAGAAATTATCGAGAAAGATTGGTGCTGTAATCTTCTTGAGATTCTCTGCTTCTGCAGAAAAGCAAATGGAATACTGACATTTTCAACTTGGCAGTAGAATCAGGAGTTGCATGGGAACAGGAACACATGACTCCAATAGTAACACAAACTTCCTTCTGTTCATGCTGACATTCCTGATCTACTGTGGCCAATAAAGTTCCTGCTCTCTATACTGTAAATGCCAAACGTCTTAACACCTGATACCAGCTCGGTTTCTGCAGCAAGAATCGGAACACCCAACAAACCAAAGGCACCAGTATTTACAGCGCATTGCCCACTTCTGCTTTGATTCTAGTGCTGAATACAAGTGGTACCATTCTTCTGCTGTGCCTGGCTGGCTTCCTACTTGCTACCACAGAAGATGCAGTTGGTTGGCTGCTGGCCCTGATGTTTCCAGGTCTCTTCACTATGCTGGCTGTACTAGGCTGCTATTGCTCTGCTCTAAATCTCTTGTTCCCACTGTGCTGGCTCCCTTAGGTCCCTTGTTTCCACTGTTGGTATTTCTCTAGTGCTTTGAGGTACTGTATATGGTCCACGTCTGAGCCATGTAGGGCAGGTATCACTGCAGCCCTGTAGATCATGAGCTTGGTGCCAGATTTGGGGTCCTGGTCTTCGAATACTCTCCCTCAGGCAACTGAAGGCTGCGCTGGCGCACTGGAGGCGGTGTTGGACCTCATCGTCTATGTCTGCCCTTGCTTGATAGTAGGCGGCTCCCAAGGTATGGAAAATAGTCCACGTTGTCCAAGGCTGCGCTGTGGATTTTGATGACCGGGGGCCAGTGCTGTGTTGCAGGGTCAGGTTGGTGGAGGACCTTTGTGTTACGGATGTTTAGTGTAAGGCCCGTGTTTTCGTACGCCTTGAAGATGTTGACGATGGCTTGGAGTTCAGCCTCTGTGCACATAAGCACCTGGGAATCCCTGGCCCAAGACTGCCCTAAGTGGAGGAAGAGCATCTGGGAGGGTGCTGAGCACCTAAAGTCTTGTCGCCGAGAACATGCAGAAAACAAGCGCAGGCAGTGGAAGGAGCGTGTGGCAAACCAGACTCCCCACCCACCCTTTCCTTCGACTGTCCCACTTGAGACTAATTCCTATACTGGACTGTACAGTCACCTGAGAAATCACTGAGTGGAAGCAAATCTTCCTTGATTTTTGAGGGACTGCCTATGATGCTCATACTGTGCTGCCTTCCCTAGGTGGTGCGTTCCCACTGCTGCCTACTCTAAATCTCTTGTTCCTAGTGTGTTTGCTCCCCTGGGTCTCTTATTTCCAGTGTGCTGGCTGCTCTAGGTCTCTGTTCAAGCTTTTGCTCTGCTTCAGTTTTCTCTCAATGGATGAGTGCAAGGAAAATCAAAAACTACGTGAAATGTACAGGTTTTGTAATGGCTAGCAGCAGTGCCAGGAGATTCATGCCCCCATTTGGGAGTCTCTACAACAATTAGGAGAGTTGGCAGCCTTGTAAGGTTAAAACTAGCTTTGTAGCACATATGTCAGACAATATATAGCAAGCCACATGCAATAACAGCATGTCTTTAATGTAGCAGAATGTCCCAAGGTGCTTCCCTGAGGCTCATTTAACAAAATAGATGCTGAGCCTAAGTAAGTAGATACAGGAGTGCCACAAAGCTTGATCAAAGCAGGGGCTTGACGAAGGCATACAGATTTAGTGAGGGAATTCTGGAGCTTTGGGCCCCAGCAGAGTGAAGGCTAAGCTGTGAATAGGGGTGTGAAGGGATGGGCGATGTACAGGAGACCAGGGGCAGAAGATCGGAGAGTTTTGGCAACAGACTTTGCAGCTTGCAGAGAAGGGTAGCGGTAAGGCCATTGTGATATATTCACAGAGCACAGTACACACAGCTTCTAACATGGCAGGCAGCTCTGTCAGGAAGCCTCCGGTGCAGCCTGGTTCTGTTTATTATTAACTCTGCAGTTGCAGTACACAATGCGTCCACCTCCACAGTGTGGGGCTACAAACATTACAAGCTTACAGACATTACACTTCTCAATGAAGAAGTTATAACAAACATCATACATCACTTTCATTTACAAATTTAACTTAACCACTTGTTTTCTGTTTCGAAGAGGTTACCTTTGCTCTCGAACGGAACCTTCCAAACGTGGTCTCGAATCTAAACTCATTCAAGGCTCAGCCTGAGGAATGTTTTCCTCCATGGAATTTCTGTGATTTTCATTTGAACTCACTCTAACTTCAGGCTCTTTGTTTTCCTGACTCTGGCTGAGACTTTATTCTGATTCTCTCCTGCATTTGTTTCCAGTACATTAGATTTAGGATTTGCTACTGGTGTATCAAAACTATCTGATGAGTCAGAAATAATTGAATTGTTCCCACCTTCAACAACTTCCATGTCTGTAGGTAAAATATGAACAAACCTAACCTGTCCATTATCAAAGATCTTTATCAAGTATGTGTAAGAACTACATATCTTCTTCACTCTTCCTAGTAACCACTTTAACCATTTATGGTGATAGTGCTTCACTCTCCTTCTGGTTTAATTTCACACTTCTCTCTTTTACTCTACTTCTATCATGCTTCTCTTTCTGTCTTAATTGTGTCTTCTTCGACGGACTGCCAAATTTGGTTTTAACAACGAGAATCTGGTTCATGGCTGTCGTTTGAGAAACAACTCTGCTGGTGTTCTACCAGTAATTGTATGAGTATTTTAATATGTAATCAAAAAATTGGCCAATTTGTGATCCAATGACAACTGTCATTTCCTTGGATTTCGATCTAACATTTGTTTTATGAGGGCATGTTTTACAATTTGTACAGTGCGCTCTGCTGCACCATTTGAGGCAGGGTGGTAAGGTGGAACCTTGGTATGTTTCACACCATTTTTGCTCGTGAACTGAAAATTCTTAACAAAATTGTGGTCCATTATCCGAAACAATTTCTTCAGGGAGCCAAATGAAGAAAATAATCTTTGTAAAATGTCTAATGTTTTAATTGTTGTTTTCCACATTGGAAACACCTCAACCCACTTTGAATGGCTATCAATCACAATGAGCAATTGTTGTCCTTCTAACTCAGCAAAATCCTTATGTAGCCTTTGCCACACCCTGGGAGACCATTTCCATGGCTGTAATGGTACGATGGTTGCTTGCTTACCGATTGACATGTTGTACACTGACTCACGATGTACTCTAAATCTGTATCAAGACCTGGCCACCATAAATAACTGTGCAAAACTCTTGGTCAAGCACATTCCCAGGTGTTGGTCATGGAGGTCTCCTAATAATTTGGACCTGAATTTATTTGGTATAACCACTCTTGCACGCCACATGATACAATCTTTATCGACTGATAATTCATTCCTACGAATGAAGAATGAATGAATATCTTTGTCTGATACCTGATTTTGGACATCACTGGGTCACATTTGGTTGCTCTACCAATCTCTTCAGCTGTGACTGGTAGTTCATCAATGTATGAAAAATAAAATACTTCTTTCCTATCTGGTGTAACTTGTGATGGGGAAGGCAATCTAGACATTGCATCAGCATTACTGTGATCAGCTGATCGTCTGTATTCAATATCATATGTATATGCTGACAAAATCAAAGCCCATCTCTGCATTCGGGCTGCAGCTAATGTTGGAAATGGGGACTTTGGATGGAGGATTGCTGTTAGGGGCTTATGGTCCGTAATGATGGTAAACTTACGACCATACAAGTATTTGTGAAACTACTTGACCCCAACAATTAATGCTAAAGCTTCCTTTTCAATTTGTGCATAATTACTCTCACTGGCACTGAGTGCGTGAAGCAAAAGCAATTGGTCTCTCCCCTCCCTACTACTTGATACATGAGGGATCACTGCTCCAATTCCATACGGAGAGGCATCACATGCTAGCTTAATCTCTTAGATATGTCATAGTGAACTAATACGGTTACCAATTTTGCTTTTACACTCTTTGAATGTATCACATTCTTTTGACCACTTCCAATGGACCTGTTTTTTCAAAAGTTCATTCAGTGGATGTAATACTGTAGCCAAATTTGGTAGCAACTTCCCATAATAGTTCAAAAGACTCAAGAATGAATGAAGTTCAATGACATTCCTGGGAGTGGGTGCATTTCTAATTGCATCCAATTTTCCCATGGTTGGATGTACACTGTCTTTGTCTACTCTGTACCCTAAGTACTCCACTGAATTTTTAAATAACTCTCACTTACAAGCAGACACTCTTACTTTGTGCTTCTC
This sequence comes from Pristiophorus japonicus, assembly GCF_044704955.1. NCBI lineage: Eukaryota > Metazoa > Chordata > Chondrichthyes > Pristiophoridae > Pristiophorus > Pristiophorus japonicus. The sequence goes on along the minus strand of NC_091977.1, from coordinate 230,597,779 downwards.
TAGCCGTTTGAGGACTTCATTCATTGTTATTATGAATTTGCCTATTTGGTGCTGAAATTAATATGTCATCCAAATAACATACTACCCCTTCAATACCTTGAAAATTTGGGTCATCACCCCTTGGAATATGGCAGGGGCGGAAGATACTCCAAACGGTAGCCTATTAAATTGATATTGGCCGAGATGAGTATTTATAGTCAAGCATAACTTGGACTCCTTATCTAGTTCAAGCTGTAAGTAGGCATTCGTAAGATCCAGTTTTGAGAAAATCTGACCACCTGTCAGTGTTGTGAACAAATCTTCTATATTCGGCAATGTATTGGGGACATTATCCTCTAGAACCTGGGTTATGGTTACTTTATAATCACCACACAATCTTACCTTACCAGCGGACTTAGGTACAACAACAATGGGTGTAGCCCAATTACATCGCTCTATCTTACAAATAATGTTCTTAGTCTCTAGTCCTTTGAGTTCTTGCTCAACGTTCTCCTTGAGTGCATATGGTAGGGAACGTGGTTTGTAGTAAACCGATCTAGCGTCCTTCTGTACCCTGACACTCGCCTTGAAGCCTTGGATCGGACTGCCCGTTTTGCAGAACACCTTCAGATACTTTTCGATAACATCATCCGTTGATGTAAATCTCACTTCTACATGGAAAATCTCACTCCAATCCAGCTTCAGTGAGCTCAACCAATTTCTTCCAAGTAAGGCTGGCTTGTTTCCTTTCACTACTATTAGAGGCAAGTTCTGAAATTAATCCTTGTATTTCACTGGTACGGTGATACGACCTACCACAGGAATTTTCTCTCCCGAGTAGCCTCGCAGCTCTATTTTGGATTTCTCCAGTTGGAAATCACACAATTTGTCGAGGTACAGCGACTCCCGTACTACACTCACGGATGCACCAGTGTCGATTTCCATTGGTATCTTGAATCCCGCAACAGCTATTTGGATTTTGTTCCGAATCGCTGTCCATTAACCTCGTGCTCCTGATGACGTGTAACTTTAACATCTCCGCGTCCCGTTGTTCTTCCATGCTTTGTAGTCTCTTGGGATTTCTACTCATAGCATTGAATGCTGGACTCACAGCTTTGAACGCTGGTTTACCCTTCAGTTGGCATGCCTTTGCAAGATGCCCAGTCTTTCTGCAGAAGAAATACTCTGCTCAAAGTTGTCCATGCGTGAAGGCAATGTGTTGTCCCAGGCACCTATAGCATAACTTCGTCGCTCTGTTAGAATTTCCAGTTTCTGAGACATTGGGCCCACACCGCTTTTTACTTTGAACCTGCAGGTGATTTATCTCGTTTGACTGACGACCGTAATTATTATGCAATTCTCGGGAATATTGATCGGCCATGCCCATCGACCTCGCTATCTGACAAACAAGCTCAAAAGTCAAGACATCCTTCGTCAATAACTTCCTTCTGATCGCATCATTTTTCACCCCAAAAACAAAACGATCCCCTAATGCTCGGTTTTGAAAGTTTTCAAAATTACAGGGCATCGATAGTTTTTTCAATGCTATGATGTAATCACTGATATTCATCAGTCTTTTGATTCCGAATCCCAAAACGCTAGCTTTCAGCAATTTCTAATGGTTTGGGGTTATAGTGCTGCTTCAGCTTCGTGAAAATCTCTTTAAGCATTGTGTTCTTTCACTCATCAGGCACAAGCAGATTTACCAGCATTTCATACAATGCCGGACCTGCCTCCGATAAGGAGATCGCTCTCTTACGTTCCAACACAGTCCGGTTTTGGACTGAATTGTCTGGAACTTCCATTGTGTTATTTGTAGTGAAATACATTTCTAGCCGATCCACATACACTTTAAAACGTTCCCGGTCGTGTGTATATTCACCCAAATGTCCCATTACACCTGCCATTTTAATCTCGCTGTCCACACCGTGTGCTGTATTTTACCTTGGATTTTTGAAGCTTTTTCCAAAGACAGAAACTTCCAAAGCCTCTCTGTCGGCTGGCTGAATCCTTCACCAACAAAATTTAAGCTTTAAATCATCCGAAAAATGCCATCCTCGTTGCCAAATGTGATATATTCACAGAATACAGCACACACAGCTTCTAACATGGCAGGCAGCTCTGTTAGAAGGTTCCGGAACAGGCTAATTATGTTTATTAACTCTGCAGTTGCAGTACACAATACATTCACATCCACAGCGTGGAGTTACAAACATTACAAGCTTACAGACATTACAGCCATAAAGGGATTTAAACAGAACTATAAATTTGTGGCATTCAATAGGCATCAGCGGGGATGTGCTGATGGGTGAGCTGCACCAGGTACTGAATAGAACATGTGCAGCAGAGCATTAGAGGATGATAAGATGGAATCATAGCAAAAAAAAGGGAAACATTGCATAAACATAAATTCAAGGTGCACAACAGGTGGTTTTTTAAATCTTCCATTATTAAATGAATTAAATGATTGATCAATTACATGCTGTACTGAAAGTCTACGTGGTTCGAGTCTGCGAGGCCTCTGAGATGAGAGGTGTTCACTTTTTAGTGTGCTGAGTATGTGTCGGGTCCGAGGCTTCACAAGGCCTGATCTACCCTCGTGCTTCTTGGAGTCCTTGTGCTCCGGATCCCCTCACTTGTCTTAAGACGGTGATGAGAACTCCCCTGCCGCCGTACTCTGGGTACCGGGAGAGGAAAAGCGCAGTGCGGATCTCTGATAAAAGAGTGGTCGAGATGAACAGCCAGGATTCGACTGAGGAGTAGTGTATATACCAGCGCCCTCACCAGCCAGCAAGGAGCAGTGGGTTTTCGGAAAGTGGTTCATAGAGACAGAGCAGGAGAGAGCCGCAAACAGACATTAGATCAGCTCTGAGACACAAAATGGAAGCAGATCTGCAGCAGTCCCGGCAGCTTTATTTATTTTTTTGAATTGCCCCGGTTCAAGGCCGCAGCCTACTCCCAGGCCGCATTAGCCCTGAGTGAGCTCTTTTCAGGCCCCCCCTCAAGACTTTGATGAATGTGCAGCTCCAGTGGGCCGGCTACAGCCCGTGGGCTGTATTTTGCCCACCACTGTTTCGAGCCCTCTTTATAAAAAATAAAAAAATGTTAAAAACCATGCTCTTTTAAACAAATTTTGCTTACATCAAAAGTACATGTCATAGATAAGATTGCATGACGTATCTATTTTCACATCCCTTGAAGACAGTTTTCATGTAAACACTTAAGCTACTTACCTTAAACAAGACTTAATGAACTAACTGCCCTTAAATGCTTTGAAGAACAGGCTTTATCAACTGTCACCTTTCCATACTATAGCTAATGGATATCTCCTATCCATATTTATTACCCTAAAGTTGCACTTTAATCAGTCATGACTGATGTAATTACTAACACTTATTTCCTTATATAAGCACTTTACATATCAGAAGACAAGCCATGCCTTCCTCTCACGATACTTCAAAGTCATCCTGTTTATATTTGAAAGTCTGTTGTTGCAAGATGCAAACAAGTTTGATTGTTAACCCTTAACCCCCTCCAAGATGTCTAACGTACATCTTTCCAGGATGCCCAACAACTACAAGCTACGGCATCGAAGCTCTAAAGGTTTTAGTGGAGATGTGCTCCATATTTCAATGAATGAGATGCCAAATCCAGTGTTGAGATGTAAATCAATCAAGCAGTTTGTACTCTTTACATATGTCCAGCTGGGTGGGACTGCACTCGTCTGGTTTCATTCTTATCTAATTGTAGCCAGAAAATCACCTGCAATGGCTTCTCTTCCCACTCCTGCATTGTTACTTCTGCTGTTTCCCAAGGATCTATCCATAGCCCTCTCCTATTTCTCACCTACATGTTGCCCCTTGGCGACATCATCCGAAAACGCAGAATCAGTTTCCACGTGTACACTGACGACACCCAGCTCTACCTCACTAGCGCTTCTCTCAACCCCTCCACAGTCACTAAATTGTCACAGACTGCTTGTCCAACTGGATGAACGGAAATGTTCTCCAATTAAATATTGGGAATACCAAAGTCATTGTCTTTTGTTCCTGCCATAAACTCCGTTCCCTAGCCAATGACTCCATCCCCCTCCCTAGCATCTGTCTGAGGCTGAACCAGACTGTTCGCAACCTTGGTGTCATATTTGACCCTGAAATGAGTTTCCGACCACATATCTGTGGCATAATAAAACCACATATTTCCAACTCAGATATTGCCTGTCTCCGCCCCTGCCTCAGCTCATCTGCTGCTGAAACACTTATCCATGCCTTTGTTATCTCTAAACTTGACTACACCATCGCATCCCTGGATGGCCTTCCACATTCCACCCTCTGTAAACTTGAGGTCATCCAAAACTCGCAGCCCGTGTCCTAACTCGCACCAACTCCCGCTCACCTACCTTGGCTCCCAGTTATGCAACACCTCGATTCCAAAATTCTCATCCCGTTTACAAATCTCTCCGTGGCCTCATCCCTCCCTATCTCTCTAATTCCCTCTAGCCTCACAACCACCCTCCCCCACTCCCAGGATATCTGTGTTCCTCAAATTCTGCCCTCTTGAGCATCCCTGATTATAATTGCTCAACCATCAGTGGCCGTGCCTTCAGCTGTCTAGGCCCCAAGCTCTGGAACTCCCTGCCTAAACACCTCTACCTCTTTCCCCCTTTAAGATGCTCCTTAAAACCTACCTCTTTGACCAAGCTTTTGGTCACCTGCCGTAATTTCTTGTGGCTCGGTGTCAAATTTTTGTCTTATAACTCTCCTGTGAAGTGCCTTGGGATGTTTTACTATTTTAAAGGCACTATATAAATACAAGTTGGTGTTGTATTACTTAAATATGATATAGGTATCTTTTTTTTAAAGTGGCACCAGCACAACATATTTCATAGAATGGAAACCTGTTTTTGAAGATGCTTGGTAGATTCATTTATATTTGCCTTTTTATAGACTTTGCTGATCACCTGAGAACAGCAAGACTCATGAAAATAACAAGAATATGATGAGTCTTCTGCCTCAGAATATTAATAAATTCTTCAGTGTAATAAATGTAAATTAATACATTCAGGTCAGTCTCTTGAGTCTAAGGTTGCCGATTCTGGTTGGATCTATTCCTAGAGATTACATCACATGACCACCTGCCTCCAACAGCCTCCGCCCCCACACTCTCGCTACTGGCCGCCCAACATGTCCATCCTCATGGTGCCTCACCTTCCTAGCCAATCAGAAAATGAACAAACTGATACCTGATTGGATAATGCTTGTCGGTCAAACAGCCCTGCTCCCACCACATGTCTAATATTTTTATACCGAGTGAACAAAACTATTCAAACAAAACTTTAAAAATTAAACCTTTTTATTGCCCCTATGATTGTCCTCGAGATTAATCTTTAATTCCTGGAGACTCCAGGACAATCCTAACTGAGTCCAAGTTAGCACACTAATGATGGTTATAAATCTCACGTGTGTTTCGGATTTTACTGCGCTCTCCCTCTCACTAATCCATTACTTTAACCTGGTTGCACCTTAGCACACTGAGATCTGAATATTGAATCATTTGGGACTCGCCACAATGCACACTTATCTATTTTAGTTGAAGAATTCTCTGTGACTGCAACACAATCATGTCGACTTGCAGCTTTCAAAAGGGGTGGAATTTTGAAAAAAACATCAGCATGTGCTTTTTTTAAAATGGCAGTATTTTTATAACTAAGCCATTCTGGTACACTTAACTGTTCCTCGGCACATTTAAATACGGTGCATCTGCATTCCGCTGCCACTATCTGAAGGAGATATTTTAATTCTTAAATACTGGATCAATGTAATAATTTGAGTAAATAAAGAATAATTGTTTCCAGCAGCAGTAGGGTCAGTAATCATAGGACACAGATTTAAGGTATTTGGCAAAAGAACCAGAGGTGTCATGAGGAAACATCGTGAGTTGTGATCTGGAATGCACTGCCTGAAAGGAAGCAGATTCAATAGTGTTCAGAGGCTAGAGTGCCACCCACTGAGCCAAGGCTAATGCAAGGAAACAAATGTTCACTGTCATCTTCATAGGCAGTCCCTCAAAATCGAGGAAGACTTGCTTCCACGCTAAAAGTGAGTTCTTAGGTGACTGAGCAGTCCAATACAGGAATTACAGTCTCTGTCACAGGTGGGACAGACAGCTGTTGAAGGAAAGAGTGGGTGGGGAGTCTGGTTTGTCGCATGCTCCTTCCACTTCTGCGTTTGTTTTCCGCATGCTCTCGGCAACGAGACTCGAGGTGCTCAGCACCCTCCCAGATGCTCTTCCTCCACTTAGGGTGGTTTTTGGCCAGGGATTCCCAGGAGTCGGTGGGGATGTTGCATTTTATCAAGGAGGCTTTGAGAGTGTCCTTGAAACGTTTCCTCTGGTCACCTGGGGCTCGCTTGCCATGTACTATTCCATACACTTCCTTAGCATTGTGAAATATAGGGATGTAACAGGAGGAGTATAGAAACTCAATCACTTGTGAAATGGCTAATTATCTGCAGTTATGTCATGGTGCAGAATATGAATTACAATATGGATAGGTACATCCCACTTTTGTGAATTGTTCAATTGCCATTTTTGGGGGGGGGTTGAGGAGAGAGAAAAGGAAGATATCAGCACTTTTTAAGGTTAAAAATGGAGTTCAAAACTGATATATTCACAGAGCACAAGCACACACAGCTTTCTAACATGGCAGGCAGCTCTCTTGGAAACCACCGGAACCTCCTGCTTCTGTTTAATTATTAATTTTTGTTGCATGTATTGTGTAGTTGCAGTACACAATACATCCACATCCACAGTGTGGAGCTACAAACATTACAAGCTTACAGACATTACACTTCTCCCTCCTTAATGAAGTAGTTATTATAACAACATCATACATAACTTGCATGGTTATACATAACACAAGATACAGACTTATTTTTTTCCATATTTACAAATTTGACTTAACCACTTGTTTTCTGTTTCGAAGAGGATACCTTTGCTTGCGAACAGAACCTTCCAAACATGGTGTTGAATCTAAACTCCTTCGAGGCTCATCCTGAGGAAAGTTTTCCTCCACGGAATTTCCTTGATTTTCATTTGAATTCACTCTACTTTCAGGCTGTTTGTTTTCCTGACTCAGACTCAGACTTCCATTCTGATTTTCTCTTGGATTTGTTTCCAGAACACTAGATGTAGGATATGCTACTGGTATATCAAAACTATCTGATGAGTTAGAAATAATTGAATCATTCCACCTTCAACTCCTTCCATGTCTGTAGGTAAAATATGATCAATATGAACAAATCTAACCTGTCCATTATCAAACATCTTGACCAAATATGTGCAAGGACCACATATCTTCACCACTCTTTCTAGTAACCACTTTAACCATTTATGGTGATGGTTCTTCATTCTCACCTTCTGGTTTAATTTCACACTTCTCTCTTTTACTCTACCTCTATCATGATTCTCTTTCTGTCTTAATTGTGTCTCTTCTACGGACTGTGTCAAATTTGGTTTTAACAACGAGAATCTGGTTCGTGGCTGTCGTTTGAGAAACAACTCTGCTGGTGTTCGACCAGTAGTTGTATGAGGAGTATTACGGTATGTAATCAGAAAATTAGCCAATTTGTGATTCAATGACAACTGTCGTTTCTTTGGATTTGGATCCAACATTTGTTTTATGAGGGCACGTTTTACAATTTGTACAGTGCGCTCTGCTGCACCATTCGAAGAGGGTGCTACGGTGGAACTTTGGAATGTTTCACACCATTTTTGCTCGTGAATTGTGCAAATTCTTCTGAACGAAATTGTGGTCCATTATCCAAAACAATTTCTTCAGGGAGGCCAAATGAAGAAAATAAACTTCGCAAAATGTCTAATGTTTTACTTGGTGTTATTTTCCACATTGGAAACACCTCAACCCACTTCGAATGGCTATCAATCACAATGAACAATTGTTTTCCTTCTAACTCAGCAAAATCAATATGTAGCCTTTGCCACACCCTGGGAAGCCATTTCCATGGTTGTAATGGTACTGATGGCGGTTGCTTGCTTACCGATTGACATGTCATACGCTGACTCACGACATACTCTATATCTTTATCAAGACCTGGCTACCATAAATAACTGTGTGCAAAACTCTTGGTCAAGCAATTTCCCAGGTGCTGGTCATGGAGGTCTCCTAATAATTTGGACCTGAATTTATTTGGTATAACCACTCTTGCACCCCACATGATACAATCTTTATCGACTGATAATTCATTCCTTCGAATGAAGAATGGATGAATATCTTTGTCTGTTACCTGGGTTGGCCATCCATTTGCAATATAATCATACATCTTTGACATCACTGGGTCACATTTGGTTGCTCTACCAATCTCTTCAGCTGTGACTGGTAGTTCATCAATGTATGAAAAATAGAACACTTCTTCCCTATCCAGTGTAACTTGTGATGGGGAAGGCAATCTAGACATTGCATCAGCATTACTGTGATCAGCTGATTGTCTGTATTCAATATCATATGTATATGCTGACAAAATCAAAGCCCATCTCTGCATTCGGACTGCAGCTAATGTTGGAACTGGGGACTTTGGATGGAGGATTGCTGTTAGGGGCTTATGGTCCGTAATGATGGTAAACCTATGACCATACAAGTATTTGTGGAACTTCTTGACCCTGAAAATTAATGCCAAAGCTTCCCTTTCAATTTGTGCACAATTACGCTCACTGGCACTGAGAGTGTGAAGCAAAAGCAATTGGTCTCTCTCCTCCCCACTACGTGATACATGAGAGATCACTGCCCCAACTCCATACGGAGAGGCATTACATGCTAGCTTAATCTCCTTAGATATCTCATAGTGAACTAACATGTTGCCCTCTACCAATTTGATTTTACACTCCTTAAATGCTGTATCGCATTCTTTTGACCACTTCCAATGGACCTGTTTTTTCAATAGTTCATTCAGTGGATGTAATACTGTAGCCAAATTTGGTAGGAACTTCCCATAATAGTTCAAAAGACCCAAGAATGAACGAAGTTCAGTGACATTTCTGGGAGTGGGTGCATTTCTGATTGCATCCAGCTTTCCCATGGTTGGATGTAAACCATCTTTGTCTACACTGTACCCTAAATACTCCACTGAGTTTTTAAATAACTCATTCTTACGAGCAAACACTCGTACTCTGTGCTTCTCTAGCCGTTTGAGGACTTCATTCAATATGTTATTATGAATTTGCCTATTGGTGCTGAAATTAGTATGTCATCCAAATAACATACTACTCCTTCAATACCTTGCAAAATCTGGTTCATCATCCCTTGGAATATGGCAGGAGTGGATGACACTCCAAACAGTAGCCTATTAAATTGATATAGGCCTAGATCAGTATTTAAAGTCAAACATGACTTGGACTCCTTATCTAGTTCAAGCTGTAAGTATGCATTCATAAGATCCAGTTTTGAGAAAATCTGACCACCTGTCAGTGTTGTGATCAAATCTTCTATATTCGGCAATGTATTCGGGACATTATCCTCTAGAACCTGGGTTATGGTTACTTTATAATCACCACACAATCTTACCTTACCAGCGGGCTTAGGTACAACAACAATGGGTGTAGCCCAATTATATCGCTCTATCTTACAAATAATGTTCTCAGTCTCTAGTCTTTTTAGTTCTTGCTCAACGTTCTCCTTGAGTGCATATGGTACAGAACGTGGTTTGTAGTAAACCAATCTAGCGTCCTTCTGTAACCTGTCACTCGCCTTGAAGCCTTGGATCAGACTGCCCTTTTCGCAGAACACCTTCGGATACTTCTTGATAACATCATCATTGATGCAAATCTCGTTTCAACATGGAAAATCTCATTCCAATCCAGCTTCAGTGATCTCAACCAATTTCTTCCTAGTAAGGAAGGCTTGTCTCCTTTCACTACTATTAGAGGCAAGTTCTGGAATTGATCCTTATATTTCACCAGTACAGTGATACGACCTACCACAGGTATTTTCTCTTCTGAGTAGCCTCACAGCTCCATCTTGGATTTCTCCAATGGGAAATCACACAATTTGTCGAGGTACAGCGACTCCCGTACTACACTCACGGATGCACCAGTGTCGATTTCCATTGGTATCTTGAATCCCGCAAATTCTTTGTGGATTTTGATACTTTTCGAATCGCTGTCTGGTAACCTCGAGCTCCTGATGACGTGTAACTCTAACATCTCCACGTCCTGTTGTTGTTCTTCCATGCTATGTAATCTCAGAGGATTTCTACTCATAGCTTTTAAAACTGGTTTACCCTTCAGTCGGCATGCCTTCGCAAGATGCCCAGTCTTTCTGCAGAAGAAACACTCTGCCTTCACATATGGACAACTTTGAGCAATGTGTTATCCCTGGCCCCTATAGCACGACTTCAATGCTCTGTTAGAATTTCCACTTTCTGAGACTTTGGGCCCCTACCGTCTTTTACTTTGAACCTGCAGGCGATTCACCTCGGTTGACTGACGACCGTAATTATTATGAAATCTCAGGAATATTGATCGGCCATGTCCATCGACCTTGCTGTCTGACAAGCAAGCTCAAAAGTCAAGTCATGCGTCGTCAATAACTTTCTTCTGATCGCATTGTTTTTCACCTCACAAACAAAACGATCCCGCAATGCTCAGTTTTGAAAGTTTCCGCAATTACAGTGAATAGATAGCTTTTTTAATGCTACAATATAATCACTGATACTTCATCAGCTTTTTGATTTTGTATACCGAAACGATAGCTTTCAGCAATTTCTAATGGTTTGGGGTTATAGTGCTGCTCCAGCTTCGTTAAAATCTCTTTAAGCATTGTGTCCTTTCGCTCGGCAGGCACAAGCAGATTTATCAGTGTTTCATGTAAAGCCGGACCTGCCTCCGATAACAAGATCGCTCTCTTACATTCCAATATCGTCTGATTCTGGACTGCATTGTCTGCAACTTCGATTATGTTATTTGCAGTGAAATATATTTCTAGCCGATCCACATATGCTTTAAAACGTTCCCGGTCATGTCTATATTCACCCAAATGTTCCATTACACCTGCGGGTGCTGCCATTTTAATTTCTAGCTGTTCACACAGTGTGCTGTATTTTACCTTGGATTTTGTAGCTTTTTCCAAAGACAGAGAAGCTCCCAAAGTCTCTCTGTCGGCTGGCTGAATCCTTCACCAACAAAATTTCAGTTTTAAATGATCCGAAAAATCCCATGTCGCCGTCAAATATGATATATTCACAGATTACAAGCACATACAGCTTTCTAACATGGCAGGCAGCTCTCTCGGAAGCCACCGGAACCTCCTGCTTCTGTTTAATTATTAACGCTGTAGTTGCAGTACACAATACGTCCACATCCACAGTGTGGAGCTCCAAACATTACAAGCTTACAGACATCACAAAAACCAACTTGCCTATGGGGCAGGCATCAATAGATTATGGTTATCTATGAAAGCCTCATAGGCACTGTTGACAATGGACTTTTGAATGAAATGATGACATCACACGCTAGTTTATAATGTGCAAGTGGGGAAAACATGGAGATTATTATATAATCTAAGTGACATGGAGTTATAGAGAGAGTCACAAGTGCAGTTAGGGTTAGTGCAGATATAGAGGGACAGGCATGCAAGGGAGAGATGGTGACATGGTATATAGAGAGACATGTACAGGGAGAAAGATAGAGAGAAGATATGGTAATCTGGAGATATAGAAAGACAGGGTTGGGCATGAAAAGGAGGAGAGGTTTGCTTTGAAATTGTGGGGCTGTTCTGTTGGATTCCCGCTGTTCGGCAGAAGTCTGTCGGGACAGTGGCAAATTGGTTGGGTTCTGGTCTTAAGTGCAAGTGTCCAGGCTGATTAGAGCTCAATGTCTATGGAGTACACATGATGTCGCTGAGAGGTACCAAGAATACAGCACTGGGAGCATAATGGTCAGCATAATAAGAAAATAGGAAGTGTAAGATCAAATAGTAACAGAAATATGATAATGACCTACCTGGAAAAATGCTGGGAAAAGGAAACAGTAAATAGAAAATGAGAAGGGGAGAAGAGAAAATAAATGGGATAATAACAACAACCTGTATTTATATAGCACCTTTAACATAGTAAAATGTCCCAAGGTGCTTCACAGGAGTGTTATTAGACAAAACAAATAAATTTGTGAAGAGAGAGAGCAAGAAAGCAGAAAAAGAGGGGATGGGGAAGAAGGTTAGTAGAAAATGGGAAGATTAAAAAGAAAATTGGAATAAAGAGAATCGTAAACAAGGTAAATAGAGTTAAGGAAATGAGGAGGAAAGAGAAAGTAACCTTGAATAATGTGACAGGGAAAGGAAACGGTAAATAGAAAATAAAAGGAATGAGATGCAGAGAAAGAGAGAAATAGTAAAAGACAGAAGGAAGGGAAAGATAAGAGCAGCTGCCAAAGTGATGGGGAGGAACTGAAATAAAATAATGAGTAACGAGAAGATGAAAACACAGGACTATGATAATAAAGTAAATCAATAAAGATAATTGAAATACAATAGTAAGAGATTTGAGAAAATGGAAAAGAATTGAAGATGACATAAAACTAGAAAATGGAGAGGAAAAGGTAAGTAGAAAATGAGAGGAAAGGAAAGAAGGAAAAGGGGAAAGTGAGAGATGAAGGAGAAAGTGCATTAGAATAACAAGATGACAAGGAGACAAGATGTGAGGAGAAAACGAGGAGAGAAAGTGAAAGAAAAATAGGAAAAAGAAATAGCAGAAGCAGGAAGATAAAAGAAAAATTGTAGAATTAAAAGATTTGATAAAGAGAAAGGGAAATAACGTGATAGGCGAGCAAAATGAGATGAGTGAAAAATGAAACTGAAAAAGATGGAGAATGGGAAGTTATGTGGAAATGAGATAATAGAGAAAGAGGGGGAGAAAATGCACAGGAAAAGATAAGTAGAAAATGCAAGAATTGAGGAGAGTAAATATGAAAGGAATATAAAAGATTAAAACAAGGAAGATGAGGAGTGACGTGAAATAAGATAATGACAGGCATCATCTGAGGCCGATAGGTTTTTGAATTAGGGGAATCGAGGGATATGGGGATCGGACAGGAAAGTGGAGTTGAGGTCAAAGTTCAGCCATGATCTTTTGAATGGCGAAGCAGACTCGAGAGGCCATATAGCCTACTCCTACTCCTAATTCTATGTTCGTATGAGAAAAAAGAAAGCAATTAGGGGATGAGGTAAATAGAAAAAGTTGCAGATTTAAAGAGAAAAACGAAATCGATAAACAAGATCAGGACAGGTAAAGAATTTGAAAAGATGTCTATTGAAAGGCAAGTTAAATGAGGAGAGCAATGTCGAATAAAGAAGATGAAAAATAAGATGATGACAAAGAAGAATGAGATGGGAAAGGGAGTTATAAAAAGGAAAATATATGCAAATTTAGAGTTGAGAAAGAAAGTGATATAGAATAATGAGAAGTTGAGAAAACAAGGGAGATGAGGGAAGAATATAGAAAACACGTGGATCAAATGATAAATCCAAAATGACAGGTGAAACTAGCAGGGAAAAGAATGAGCTGAAAAAAGAAAGAATTAGAAATGGATCTGAGAACAGGAAAAGGTAAGCAGCGCCAGCCATGGCTCAGTGGGTAGCACTCTGGCGTCTGAGTCAGAAGGTCGTGGGTTCAAGTCGCACTCCAGAGACATGAGCACAAAAGTCCAGACTGACACTCCAGTGCAGTGCTGAGGGAGCGCTGCACTGTCAGACAGATGTCTTTTGGATGAGACATTAAATCAAAGCCCCGTCTGCCCTCTTAGCCTCTGACCTGCTCTTGTTGCCATGGTATTTATGTGGCAGGTCCAGTTAAGTTTCTGGTCAATGGTGACCCCCCCAGGATGTTAATATTTGGGGATTCGGCAATAGTTGAATGTCAAGGGGTGGTGGTTAGACTCTCACTTGTTGGAGATAGTCATTGCCTGGCACTTGTGTGGCATGAATGTTACTTGCCACTTATCAGCCCAAGCCTGAATGTTGTCCAGGTCTTGCTGCATGCGGGCATGCACTGCTTCATTACCTGAGGAGTTGCGAATGGAACTGAACACTACAATCATCAGCGAACATCCCCACTTCTGACATAATGGAGAGAAGGTCATTGATGAAGCAACTGAAGATGGTTGGGCCTAGGTCACTGTCCTGAGGAACAACTGCAGTGATGTCCTGGGGCTGAGATGATTGACCTCCAACAATCACAACTATCTTCCATTGTGGAGAGCTTTCCCCGATTCCCATTGACTTCAATTTTACTAGGACTCCTTGATGCCACACTCGGTCAAATGCTGCCTTGATGTCAAGGGCAGTCACTGCCTTGTTGTCACTCTTACCTCACCTCTGGAATTCAGCTCTTTTGTCCATGTTTGGACCAAGGCTGTAATGAGGTTTGGAGCTGAGTGGTCCTGACAGAGAGACAAAAGAAAAGAGACACAAAAGAAAACAAAATGAGATCTGAGTTAATGTGAAAGTAAGTAGAATTAAGAGAAGAGAAAAGAGTGAAATGCTAAAATAAAATAATAAGGGATTTGATGAAACAGGATATGAAGAGTGACTAGAAATATGAGGGGACGGAAAGGTATGTAGAATTAAGACGGATGAGAGGAAAGTGAAATACAATCGAGATACGAAAAGATGAGAAAAATAGGTCAATGAGAATGAAAGCAAAATAGATGTAAAGAAATGAGGTGTGGAAACAAATCTCTTATTTTGCCGCCTTACTGCTTGTCATGGAATTGAGCCGTTCAACGATTCAGGACTTGTTCCCAGTGGAGAATCTCTACAATGTTCAACATCAGTGTGCAGGAGCTGCTGGAGGCACAGCGACTATAAACCTTTGGGATTACAAAAGTGCATAAGTATCTCCAGCTGGTATCCCAAACATTGCTTGCCTGAATTATCCACAATAAAGTTCCCAAATTGATGCGCTTATCTCAAAGCAAGACTTTAGGTTCCACCATTGTGTGGAAGAAATCAACTGAAGAGGTTGGATTTAATTCACCGTGAGACAAAATTAAGCATGCCTCAAAGTGAGCCAATATCATGCAGGCAGTGGAGTTTGTGTAGGGAGTCTAAAGAGCACATTGGAGAAATTGAGCCTGGATGTAAGGAAGTTGCAAATGAGTGTTTAAGTGTGAGAGTGAGGTAGTGACAGAGACAGGCAATATTACAGAGATGGCAATTTTGCCCCAGATCTTGCTGGAGTGGGGCATTTTGCAGCAAGCTCTGTTCCTTAGACTTTTTTCCCTCACCCTCAGCTCCAAAGTTTTTTGCCATGCAAGTTGCTGATAACGGCGTGGCAAGAGCGATGGGGCATCTGAGACCTTAGTGAACAAAGGGACTGACAGTCTATCTCCTTAACCAATGAGATTTAAGGATTGAGAAAGAAACAGAGGATCGACGAAGTTGAAATAGGGTGAATTAGAGTCTAATCAGGACCAGAAAGCAAAATAAAAAGAGGGAAAGATTAGATTGAGAGAGAAAAAGAGACAGAAAGGAAAAGTAAGAAAAAAAAATTAAATTAAAAAAATCTTATCAACAATTTATTACCGGTAGAAATGAGACTCCACAAGTTCCCTTTCTGGGTCGAAGAGATTGAGTGTCATTGCAGGAACATAAATCTCCTCATGAAAAGGATACTTACACTGTTAAGTACCAGCCCTAACTTTCTACGACGAGTTTAATGCGCAATTAGAACATAAGTTAAGAACATAAGAAATAGGAGCAGGAGTAGGCCATTTGGTCCCTCGAGCCTACTCCACCATTCAATAAGACCATGGCTGATCTGATCTTGACTTCAATTCCACTTTGCTGCCCGCTCCCCATATCCCTTGGCTTCCCTATCGTTCAAAAATCTGTGTATCTCTACCTTAAATATATTCAATGACCCAGTCTCAACAGCTCTCTGGGGTAGAGAATTCCAAAGATTCATGACCCTCTGAGAGAGGAAATTCCTCATCTCCTTTTTAAATGTGCGACCCCTTATTCTGAAGCTATGCCCCCTAGTTCTAGATTCCCCCATGAGGGGAAACATCCTCTCTGCATCTACCCTGTCCAGCCCCCTCAGAATCTTATATGTTTCAATAAGATCACGTCTCATTCTTCTAAACTCCAATGAGTGTAGGCCAACCTGCTCAACCTTTCTTCATAAGACCACCCCTTCATCTCAGGAATCAACCTCGTGAATCTTCTCTGAACTGCCCCCAATACATCCTTCCTTAAATAAGGAGACCAAAACTGTACGCAGGTGTGGTCTTACCAATGCCCTGTGCAGTTGTAGCAAGACTTCCCTACTTTTATATTTAATGCACAAATTGAGCAATTTCTTGAAACTCAAAGGGAGGTTAAGGGTGAGCTACCATTTTCACGAGGCACAAATCATACAGCAACTAGTGGTGATTCACAATTCACAGCGTATTTCTCCATCATTACAAGTTGCTGGACAATTTACACATTAATAACAGTGAGCGCCATCAAACTTGCTGTTATTTTGGAAGCAATATCTGGACCATTACTTCCTGAAGTCTACCCCCTACTTTGTGGAGTCAGCAAACTTTGAGATCGTATTCCCTTTGCCCAAGTCCAACTCATCTATATAACCTCTAAGAAAGCTTTGCTGTGTCACAATCAAATATTATCAGATTAACACATTTAATCTTTTCCAAACTCAGCATTGTTAGAGTAGCCTAAAACAGAATTACTTTGAAAAAGCTGTGTTAGAATCTGCTTATAATTTCAGTAACAAACATTTTTTTTTCTTTCTGAGAATCTTAAATTGGTACTTAAATTATCCCCCCTCCCTCATCATTGAAAAATTTAACCTGTCTTAGCACAACTTTCAATGAAATGAGCTTCCAACCACATATCCGTGGCATAACTAAGACCGCCTATTTGCACCTCCATAATATTGCTTGTCTCTGCCCTTGCCTCAGCCCATCCACTGCTGAAGCCTTTGTTACCTCTAGACTGGACTATTCCAACGCATTCCTGGCTGGCCTCCCACATTCTATCCTACGTAAACTAGAGGTGATCCGATACTCGGCTGCCCATGTCCTAACTCGCACCCATCATCCCTGTGCCCGCTGACCTACATTGGCTCTCGGTTAAGCAGCACCTCGATTTCAAAATTCTCAACCTTATTTTCAAATCTCTCCATGGCCTTGCTGTAATATCCTCCAGCCCCACAACCCACCGAGATATCTGCGTTCCTCTAATTCTGCCCTCTTGAGCATCCCTGATTATAATTGCTCAACCATTCGCAGCCATGCCTTCAGCTGTCAAAGCCCCAAGCTCTGGAATTCCCTCCCTAAACTTCTCCACCTCTCTACCTCTCTTTCCTCCTTTAAGACGCTTCTTAAAACCTACCTCTTTGACCAAGCTTTTGGTCACCTGCCATAATTTCTCTTTTAGTGACTTGATGTCAAATGTTGTTGTCTTATACTCTTATGAAGCACCTTTGGATGTTTTGCTACGTTAAAGGTGCTATATAAATACAAGTTGTTGTTGTTGTCAAAAGGATTGATAATATTTCACGGTACAAACTGGCTTATGAAACTTCTTGTAATGTTTGTCATCTCCACTAGATGGCATTGCAACAAAGCTACAGTCCCCAAACCCAGAGCAAGTTTATCCATGTCAGTCCCACTCAGTGGAAGACTATGGCCCGGACTTTTCGGCGAAGGCCGCAAGGAAGCAAAGATCTTGCGATTTCTGTGTCGAGAGGTTCGGGTTTTCCAACGTGTTATTCAAATAAACGTAGTATAGTGGGGATCCCCAAGTACGAACTGCCGTGATGTTAACAGGCTGTCTCATCATCATGGGCAGTCCCTCGGAATCGAGGAAGACTGCTTCCACTCTTAAAATGAGTTCTTAGGTGGCTATACAGTCCAATACGAGAACCACAGACTCTGTCACAGGTGGGACAGATAGTCGTTGAGGGAAGGGGTGGGTGGGACTGGTTTGTGGCATGCTCTTTCCGTTGCCTGTGCTTGATTTCTGCATGCTCTCGGCGATGAGACTTGAGGTGCTCAGCGCCCTCCCGGATGCACTTCCTCCACTTAGGGCGGTCTTTGGTCAAGGACTCCCAGGTGTCAGTTGGGATGTTGCATTTTATCAGGGAGGCTTTGAGAGTGCCCTTGTAACATTTCCTCTGCCCACCTTTGGTTCGTTTGCCATGAAGGAGTTCCAAGTAGAGCACTTGCTTTGGGAGTCTCGTGTCTGGCATGCGAACAATGTGGCCTGCCCAGCGGAGCTGATCAAGTGTGGTCAGTGCTTCACTACTGGGGATGTTGGCCTGGTCGAGGACGCTAATGTTGGTGCGTCCGTCCTCCCAGGGGATTTGTAGGATCTTGCGGAGACATCGTTGGTGGTATTTCTCCAGTGACTTGAGGTATCAACTGCACATGGTCCATATCTCTGAGCCATACAGGAAGGCGGGTTTACTACAGCCCTGTAGACCATGAGCTTGGTGGCAGTTTTGAGGACCCTTGCTCCAAACACTGGCACCTGCTCGACTATGTCATCATCTGAGCCAGGGATTGCAAGGATGAGCACATCACCCGCACCATGACAGGAGCTGACGACTGCTGGACGGATCACCGCCTAATCCGATCCATCATTGACATCAACATAGCCCCAAAGTGGAGGGGCCAGCAGAAGCAGTGCCACAAAAAAGTCAATGCCGGTGCACTTAAGGACCCAGCTAAGAGAGTCCTATACAGCCAGCGCCTCACAGCTAACCTGGTGTGCCTTAATGACCCCGAGACACAGAATGCCCACAGCGTTTGGTCTGCTCTCCAGGCCTCCATAGCCAGTGCCTGCAAAGAGACGCTCGGTCACTCAACCAGGAAATACCAGGACTGGTTTGATGAGAATGATCTGGAGATCCAAGAGCTAATTGATCACAACCGCAGGGCATTTCTGAGCCTTAAACAACAGCCTGTCTAAGCAGCCAATCACAGTGAAGAATTCTCACAGACCATGAACAAGGAAGTGGGTAAGCTCCTAAATTCTAACTTTTTATAAAAGGGAGAAAAGCAAAGATTGGGGCTCTCACGTGGGAAAAAGGCAAACTTGAAATAAAGATGACATGGAGTACCAACAATTAAAAATGGTTTCATTTTTCGCACTGCCATTTCACCTTGTTCAGCAGAATATTGAATTCAAATATACTTTTTCTCCTCAATGCTCAGAAGGATCAGACTCTGTCCTCACCTTTTCATATAATCATACAGCACAGAAGGAGGCCATTTGGCCCATCGTGCCTGTGCTGGCTCTTTGAAAGAGCTGTCCAATTAGTCCCACTCCCCTGCTCTTTCTCCATTGCCCTGCAAATTTTTCCCCTTCAAGTATATATCCAATTCCCTTTTGAAAGTTACTATTGAATCTGCTTCCACCGCCCTTTCAGGCAGTGCATTCCAGATCCAGTGGGACTTAAACCCACAACCTTCTGACGCAGAGGCAAGAGTGCTACCCACTGAGTCACTGCTGACACTCAGGGGAAGAAAGACAGAGAACGAGCAGCTCATCATCATCATAGGCGGTCCCTCCAACGAGGATGACTTGCTTCCACACGAGTTCACAGATGTTTCAATGAAGGACCTGAACTCCAGTCCTGAACTCCAACACAATCACTTCACACCCATCCTCCAGCTGTGGTGTGAATGCATCGTGGCATACACTGCAAAACTAGAGACTGTGGCCAATTTGACCTTCGCATTCCCTCTATGCCATTCTCTATTAGCAACACCATCCCAGGCATCTTTCTGGTCAACACTCTGCCCCTAGAACCTCAGGTCCTTAGGTGAAGGTTTATTATAAAGTGAAAATGTTAATTTACTTCCGATGTCCATAAACCCGAGCGTCACTATCGCGTAGTTAAGAGGTTTGGACGTTTCTTGACTGATTCAGACGGCACTTTCTACATGGCCATAAATATTAAATATGGTTCAGTGGAAAGCAACCAGGAAACACAAAGCCTCACTGGGCACTAATACACGGATATGTCACTCTACCATCTATATGGAGATACAGCATTCACTCCGAGATAATTTATAATATCATTACTACTAACCTACAACCTTGAATAAGGTGGTTAAATTTGATGTCCACGGCCAAGCAATATCCCACATGAAGGCGAGAGTAATGAGCCCTTGTAGACGGGAAAGGGAGAGAGCAAGGATGGCTTCAGGAGCATTTTGCAGAACACATGGGTAGAGATTAAACCGGGATGGGCAGAGAGAGAGAAAAAACAAGAATAGAGAGAATGTCCGAAAGCATAATGAACAGAGTTTAAAAAGGTACGAAGACATATGCAGATGGAGGAATAAGGTACACATTATTTTACTGTCCTGACGAAAGGTTATTGGCCTGAAACGTTAACTCTGTTCTCCACATGCTGCCTGACCTGCTGAGTGTTTCCAGCATTTTCTGTTTTTATTACACATGATTCGGTTCATCTAGGCAGGCCATATTAAACATAGAAACATAGAAAACAGGCGCATGAGTAGGCTATTCGGCCCTTCGAGCCTGCACCACCATTCAATAAGATCATGGCTGATCATTCACCTCAGTACCCCTTTCCTGCTTTCTCTCCATACCCCTTGATCCCTTTAGCCATAAGGGCCATATCTAACTCCCTCTTGAATATATCCAATGAACTGGCATCACCAACTCTCTCCGGTAGAGAATTCCACAGGTTAACAACTCTCTGAGTGAAGAAGTTTCTCCTCATCTCAGTCCTAAATGGCATACATCTTATCCTTAGACTGTGTCCCCTGGATCTGGACTTCCCCAACATCGGGAACATTCTTCCTGCATCTAACCTGTCCAGTCCCATCAGAATTTTATATGTTTCTATGAGATCCCCTCTCATCCTTCTAAACTCTAGTGAATAAAGGCCCAGTCGATCCAGTCTTTCCTCATATGTCAGTCCAGCCATCCCGGGAATCAGTCTGGTGAACCTTCGCTACATTCCCTCAATAGCAAGAACGTCCTTCCTCAGATTAGGAGACCAAAACTGAATACAATATTCCAAGTGAGGCCTCACCAAGGCCCTGTACAACTGCAGTAAGACCTCCCTGCTCCTATACTCAAAACCCCTAGCTATGAAGGCCAACATACCATTTGCCTTCTTCACCGCCTGCTGTACCTGCATACTAAAGGGCTTGTGAATTCACTGTGCCAATTTGCAAAGCACAAGACCTCAAAATCTGATGTGAGGAGAATGCCGAGTTGCTTACATCAGCCTTATGTTTGCAAGGTAGTTGAAATCTGGAACTCTCTTCCCCTCCCCCACCCCCACCCCCCCAAAAAAGCTGTTGAGGCTGGGGGTCAATTGAAAATTTCAAAACTGAGATTGATAGATTTTTGTTAGGCAATGGGTATTGAGGGTTACAGAACCAAGGTGGGTAGATGGAGTTAAAATAGAGATGGGCCATGATCTAATTGAACGGGGGAACAGGCTCGAGGGGCTGAATGGCCACCTCCTGTTCCTATGTTCAGTCAACACTAAGTTCCTGCTCAGCTTTTGAAGTCAAAACGAATGATTAATTACTCGATTGTTTGTTTTACATCGAGTTATTTACATAAAATGTCCTGACTCAGCACGTTTCCCTCCTGTTGCTGTGATTTGTGAAGTGGCGTTTGATGCCCTGTTGGCTCTGCCCCTCTGCTTGCTCTCCACACCCACGTGGAATAGGTTGGAGGCCCAAGTTACTGTGCTGTCACTGAAGCCCAAGTGCACCGTTTACAGTCGGCTTAAAGATTATATAATGGGCTAACTTCAAAAAAGCTTCATTTCAAGCAAATTCTACATTTGGAGGAAAGGGGTGGGTATTCAAGAATTTGGGTTGTGCAAAACCAACGTTTGGGGTTTTGTCTGTGAAGTGGCTCGATCTTTGGTTCCAGGTATCGAGATGCGGATCAGTATCTTTAGATAGATATTGAGATGGCATAGGGTGACATGGTCCCTTGCCTCTCGCTCTTTCCCCCTTGTGAGTACATGCTCCAGACTTCGACGCATGCTCATAGAAGCTGGTCTAGCCCCAGTGAAACACGCTCAGAGAATTCACAGCAGGAAAAAAAAAATCACAGGCTTAAAAAAACATTTAAAATACCCAGAACTGGCGACTGGATTCATTGTGCATTACGCTGCAGAAGATTATGCCAGCGCTGAAGTCGGACAGATTTGCTCGTTTCGTTGTTTGCTATCTGCTGGTAGGTTTTCTTTAAAAAAATAGTGCTCAACATTATCTGTAGATGTACTCGACAATATAAACTATAGAACCCCCATGTACTCTGTACGTATTAAAATGTAAAATACCACTTACAAATGAGTCCAGAAAGATCACGGTGTGTCATGCAATTATTTATATATATATATACAGACTCTGCTTGTTGAAAATTGGAGAAAGCAAAAATATTTGTTTGTGAAACCCAGATTGAAAATAGGAACGAATTAACCTGCAATTATAAAACTTTAAATCAAACATCGCTGAGAATGAGCTGTCTGTCAGTTGCTGAAAGGGAAGGTTTGAGTTCGGGGAGATGGTCTTGTTACTGGGGACATTTTTAAACCAGATTGTTTTGCACGCTTTGCCTCTCTTGTTTCGGAAGGCAATGCTGACGAAAAGCACACGAGAGTGGCATGACCTGGACAACACTGAGTATGACTGCTGGCCCCTGGAACACCCACACGAATACAACATGATAGACTGTGGGGGTGAGTTGTTGTTTGATGTCCTATTATAAAGCGGTCGCTGTCATTATATCGTAGAACCATACAGTGCACAGGAGGAGGCCATTCGGCCCATTGTGCCCGTGTTGGCTATTTGAATGAGCTATCCAATTAGTGCCTCCCCCCCTGCTCTTTCCCCAGGCCCTGCAATCCCCCCTTTCAATCTAATTTTGAAATAATTCTCATTGCCCCACCCACACACACACACACAATTTTGTATTTTTTGTTTAATATTGTTGTTGTGGCAAAAGCACCAGAGGTGTGATAAGGAGAAATATTTTATGATCTGGAATGCACTTCCCGAAAGGACGGTGGAAGCAGATTCAACAGTAACTATAGATGCAATTAGAAATATCATTGGCGAAACCTTCAAACGACAGGTTAAGTTCTAGAAAATGCACAGAAGACTTTGAGCCGGGATCGTGTAATTTTTCTGACAAATAATTGTATTTGGAAATGGAAAGGCTGGAGAGAGTTTGAACCGGGGATGTCGCTGTCTGATCAAAGGCCCCTGTTTGTGAGGGGGTTTCTTGCTCTCTGACTTGCTGTGTATTTCCAGCATTTTTGTGACCAGTCCAGATTTTCCAGCATTCCTTTCAATTTAGGAAGAAAGCTGGGTTTTGCACCTCCGGTGAACTTGGATTCGAACACACATTTTCGAAGTTGAAGCAATTCAACTGTTTTACCAACTTTGAACGCCACTCCGAGATAGTGACAGAAATTAAATGGTAACAGCAGTGAATGGGGGGGGGGGGGGGTTGAATCAATGGCAGAAATTGGAAATTACACCCTGGATTTTTATTGGTAATCGGTTAATAGTTTATGAGTTATCCTCAACGTGGTTAAAGTATATGAACGAAGTGGTATTCTGTGGGCCATGCAGCAAGTTCGGAGAGATAATGAGCAAGGAGCCGGAGTGCCGGCTGTTGCTGCTGATGTCTCCATTCAGTGTCAGGGTTACGCGTCCTCTCGTCTTTCTGCAATTGTCTGAAGATTCAGATTGGTGTCGAAATACAATCTAAAGTTATTTGGGAGGTGGGGGTGAGGGGATAGCTTGCACCTCTCTACCTCGGCAATATTAGAAATTTATTTATCTGCAGTTTGAAATCGCTCCGAACTAGATATTTTCCTTCAGTGATTCTCCTTCCTCCTCCTCCCACATTTGTTTCGGGGGCAGCAGTTTTTGGGGGTAACATCTGTCTTGGTTAATAACTGAACGTGATTGCTGTAATAGGTTGCAATCTATAAGTTACAATCCATTGGTTACAATCCATAAGGTAAAATCCATAGGTTAAAATCCGTAGGGCAAATCCATTGGTAAAATCCACAGGTCACAATATATATGGTAAATCCACAGGATAAATCCATAGGTTGCAATCCATAGGGTACAATCCATAGGTCACACTCCATAGGGTAAATCCACAGGGCAAATTCACAGGGTGACATTCATAAGTTGTAATACATGAGGTAAAATCCACATGCTATACTCCATAGGGTAAATCCATAGGGCAAATCCATAGAGTAAAATCCACAGGTTACACTCCATGGGGTAAATCCATGGGAAAATGCATAGGGTAACATCCATAGGTTACACGCCATACGTTGCGATCCATGGGGTAAAATCCATAGATTACAATCCATAGGGCAAACCCAATAGATTACAATCCATAGGGTAAAATCAATAGGGCAAATCCAGAGGGTAAATCCATTGGTTACACTCCATGGGTTACAATCCATAGGATAAAATCCATGGGGCGACACAATGGAATAAAATCAATAGGTTACAATCCACCAGTTACAATCCACGGGTTACAATGTACCAATTACAATCCACGGGTTACAATCCGCCAGTTACAATCCATGGGTTACAATCCATGGATACTCTCAGGGGTTTGAATGGTGGGGGTTAATTGTGGTATTAATAAGCAGTCTGTGGTTAGATAAACAAACCCGTGGGCAAAGAGTGAGAGAGGGAGTGAAATGTCATTGGAATGGGAAAAGTGCGAAAGAACAAATCAGGGTGGAATCAATCATTGGAAATGTAGAAGGAGATGAAAAGAAAAGAGCGATTAATCTGGTGAAATAAAGTTTGTGAGTGAGGAGAGAGGAGTTACATGAGAATTAACCATGGGAATGTAAAAGCCTCTCTTCCCAGTGTGTGTCGAGAAACACCTGTATACTATGTGCATACTAGATTGTGTATGTAACATTTTACAGCATGTAATAAACTGCAATTACTGTCGTCACGGTGGGACTAATGAGCTGGGTTGTGAACAGATTAAATTTGGTATCATTTTAGAAATATTCCGAGAACTTTAGCGATAGATTTTTTCCTACCCCTGCTTGCCTCTCCACCCAGCCATGTAGACCTCGTAGAATCATACAATGATACAGGACAGGAGGAGGTCATTCGGCCCATCGTACCTGTGCTGGCTCTTTGAAAAAGCTATCCAATTAGTCCCACTCCCCTGCTCTTTCCCCATAGCCCTGCAATTTTTTCCCCTGCAAGTATTTATCCAATTCCCTTTTAAACGTTACTATTGAATCTACTTCCACGACTTCCGTGTCTATTAATCTCATGGAGTTTGACCATTTCCAAACCAATCCAGCACTATAATATGTGCACGGAATCCAACCCAGAGACACAACCTCAAATCTGAGCAACCTTTGAAAGAAAATTAACCACTGGGGGCAAGTATTTTAAAATGCACGATACCCCAGATCAAAACGGCAAAAAATGTTGCAGTCCCAATTGAAACGGGTTCCAGCGATTTCTGTTTGCTTCTCTTACGATCTGCAGGTTGTACGGTCGGAACAGTTTTGTTTCTGTTTGTTTATAAATTGGGTGGTGTTTAGTTGCAATTAATTTCTTTAAAAGAAAGGAACTATTTTTGGATAACAGAATGTTTGGGGGTTGAGGAAGGAGTAACATTCAGCGGGAAACCGTTACCTAAATGGAATGAAAAATATTCGGGATGCTTGTAACACTGAGTAAACAACCTGTAAACTGGTGATATAGTGTGCACAACAACGAACTGGAAAAAGGCAATGGCTACTTTAAAGGTGCTTAACACCAGCCAAGTTTGCCCCATGCTCGGGGTACAGTTGGTCAGCGAGTGTCAGCTGTGGCTCAGTGGGTAGCACACTCACCTCTGAGTCAGAAGGTTGTGGGTTTAAGTCCCACTCCAGAGACTTCAGCACAAAAACTTAGGCTGATACTCCAGTACTGAGGGAGTGCTGCACTGTCGCAGGTGCTGTCTTTCAGATGGTCTGCCCTCTCAGGTGAATGTAAAAGATCACATGGCATTATTTCGAAGAAGAACAGGGGAGTTATTTCTGGTGTCCTAGACAATATTATCCCTCAATCAACATTACATAAACAGATAATCTGGTCATTATCATATTGCTGTTTGTGGGAGCTTGCTGTGTGCAAATTGGCTGCCTTGTTTCCCACATTACAACAGTGATTACACTCCAAAAGTAGTTAATTGGCCGTAAAACGCTTTGGGATGTCCGGTGCTCGTGAAAGGCACTATATAAATCCAAGTCTTTCTTTCTTTAGTGCACAGCATCAATATATGAACTGTCTCAGGAGAGAATGAGGGATTAAATTGAGCCCAATCTGTCAGAATATATCTACATCCACCTGGTAGTTTGAAATAGTGCCCGCCCTACAAGCACCAACAGGATGTAGAGTAAACTATAGATCTGAAGTTGCATGGCTGGCTCCAATAAGATCACTTCCAACTTTTCAGTTGTGGGCATGTCGGACCAAGAGGAGATAATTCAGCCCCTTGAGCCTGTTCAACCATTTAATTAGATCATGGCTGACCTGTATCTCAACTCCATCTACCCACCTTAGTTCCATATCCCTTAATACCCCTTGCCCAACAAAAAATCTATCAATCTCAGTTTTTACATTTTCCATTGACCCCCAGCCTCAACAGCTTTTGGGGGAGAGAGTTCCAGGTTTCCACTCCCCTTTGTGTGAAGAAGTACTTCCCGACATCACCGCAAATGGCCTAGCTCCAATTTCAAGGTTTGCCCCCTTGTTCTGGACTCCCCCACCAGAGGGAATAGTTTCTCTCTCTCGACCCTATCAAATCCTTTAATCACCTCAAACATCTCAATTAGATCACCCCTTTATCTTCTATACTCGAGGGAATACAAGCCCAGTCTATGCTCCCTATCCTCATAATTTAACCTTTTTAGACCCGATATCATACCGGTGGCAGCTTTTTGGGTGTTAGAATTCCAGGTTTCCACTCCTGTAGTTCCAAGTAATTGAAGAGTGAACTTTAGAATCATAGAACGATACAGCACAGAAGGAAGCCATTCAGCCCATCGCTCCTATACCGGCTCTTTGAAAGAGCTGTCCAGTTAGTTTTATTCTCCTGCTCTTTCCCCAAGCCCTGTAAATTTTTCCTTTTCAAGTATTTAACTTATATTTGAAAATATTTTACACAAGACGCAAGCTATACTTATTCAGAGTGTTATCATTAATTTTTTGATCTTTCACCTTGCCGTTAGTTGATTGATCAGTTTTGTTTTACAATGAGCCAGTTTTGTGTGTAGACTGACGTACATTTTATGAAATGCCTGATCCCATTCCTGAAATATTCTCTCAAAGCACTTCACATGTAAATGAATTAATTCTGAAGTGCAGTCACTAATATTTGGGGAGAAGCAATAGTTCAACTGGGAATGTGAATGTGAGAGTAAAAATCAAGAATCTTGCGGAATTTGACTGATCTTCTGCAACTAACCTGATTGAATTTTTTGAGGAGGCAACCAAGAGGGTCGATGAAGGTAGTGCATACGATGTAGTGTATATGGACTTTAGCAAAGCTTTTGATAAGGACCCACATGGTAGACTGGTTAAGAAGGTTAAAGCCCATGGGATACAGGGCAAAGTGGGAAGTTGGATCCAAAATTGGCTTGGACGTAGGAAGCAAAGGGTAATGGTTGATGGGTGTTTTTGTGACTGGAAGGATGTTTCCAGCTGGGTTCTGCAGGGCTCAGTACTGGGTCCCTTGCTTTTTGTGGTATATATCAACGATTTAGATTTGAATATAGGGAGTATGATTAAGAAGTTTGCAGACGTCACTAAAATTGGCTGTGTGGTTGATAATGAAGAAGAAAATCATGGGCTGCAGTAGGATATCAATCTAGTGGTCAGGTTGGCAGAGCAATGGCAAATGCAATTTAATTCAGTGAAGTGTGAGGTGATACACTTTGGGAGGGCTAATAAGGAAAAGGTATACACATTAAACGGTAGGTCACTTAATAGTGTAGATGAGCAAAGGGACCTTGGAGTGCTTGTCCACAGATCCCTGAAAGTAGCAAGCCAGGTGGATAAGGTGGTTAAGAAAGCCTTTATTGGCCGAGACATAGAATATAAGAGCAGGGAGGTTATGCTTAAATTGTATAATACTTTGGTTCGGCCACAGCTGGAGTACTGCGTGCAGTTCTGGTCGCCCGTATTATAGGAAGGACATGATTGCACTAGAGAGGGTGCAAAGGAGCTTTATGAGAATGCTGCCTGGAATGGAGAATCTTAGTTATGAGGACAGATTGGATAGGCTGGGTTTGTTCTCATTGGAACAGAGGAGGATGAAGGAGACCTCATTGAGGTGTACAAAATATTGAGGGGCCTGGAAATAGTGGATAGTAAGGGCCTATTTCCATTCATGGAGGGGTCTATTATGAGGAGCCATAGTTTTAAGGTGGGTGGTGGAAGGTTCAGAGGGGATTTGAGGTGGGGGGCTTCTTTACGCAGAGGGTTGTGGGGATCTGGAATTCGCTGCCTGGAAGAGTGGTGGATGCAGAAACCCTCACCACTTTTAAGAGATAGTCGGATGGGCACTTAAAGTGCAGTAATCTGCAGGGTTATGGACCTAGAGCTGGTAATTGGGATTAGACTGGATGACCTTTTGTTGGCCGATTCAGTATTAATGGTAAGTACTGCAGGGAATTGAATACGGCCAGGGTGATCTCCTGGACTAATTTTGATCGCCTGGATGGGTCGGAGAGGAATTGTCCCAGATTTTGTTCTCCCTAAATTGGCCAGGTTTTTATCTGGTTTTTGCCTCTCCCAGGAGATCATATGGCTCCGGTTAGGGTAGAGTGTAGAGTGTGGAATACAATGTCGGAAAATGTAAGGTCATCCACCTTGGAAAAAAAAACAGTAAAAGGGAATATTATTTGAATGAGGAGAAATTACAACATGCTAACATGCTGCGGTGCAGAGGGACCTGGGGGTCCTTGTGCATGAATCCTACAAAGTTAGTTTGCAGGTGCAGCAGGTAATCAGGAAGGCAAATGGAATGTTGGCCTTCATTGCGAGAGGGATGGAGTATAAAAGCAGGGAGGTCCTGCTGCAACTGTACAGGGCATTGGTGAGGCTGCACCTGGAGTACTGCATGCAGTTTTGGTCACCTTACTTAAGGAAGGATATACTAGCTTTGGAGGGGGTACAGAGGCGATTCACTAAGCTGATTCCGGCGATGAGGGGGTTACCTTATGATGCTAGATTGAGTAGACTGGGTCTTTACTCGTTGGAGTTCAGAAGGATGAGGGGTGATCTTATAGAAACATTTAAAATAGTGAAAGGGATAGACAAGATAGAGGCAGAGAGGTTGTTTCCACTGGTCGGGGAGACTAGAACTAGGGAGCACAGCCTCAAAATACGGGGGAGCCAATTTAAAACCGAGTTGAGAAGGAATTTCTTCTCCCAGAGGATTGTGAATCTGTGGAATTCTCTGCCCAAGGAAGCAGTTGAGGCTAGCTCAAGTAATGTATTCAAATCACAGATAGATAGATTTTTAACCAATAAGGGAATTAAGGGTTACAGGGAGTGGGTGGGTAAGTGGAGCTGAGTCCACGGCCAGATCAGCCATGATCTTGTTGAATGGCGGAGCAGCTCGAGGGGCTAGATGGCCTACTCCTGTTCTTAATTCTTATGTTCTTATGTTCTTATGTTCTTATGTTTCAGTATAAGGGGTGTCATAGTTGTGTGAGGCAGAATGGTTGGGCTGGGTGCTCTTTGCCATTCTGTCATTGTTCATGGGTTTATATGTAACCTTTAGGGCTGCTGACTGAGGGCCGTGCGGCTCTTTGTCGGCCGGCATGGATACGATGGGCCAAAATGGCCTCTTTCTGCACTGTAAATGTTTCTATGTTTCTAAAGGATTATTTCCCGCAAAAGGTTTATTCCCTTGTGGATTATTCCCGAACACATTTGTTGGGTTCTGACAACCTTTGATTCCTGACCAAAATTAAAGTAGAGGAATGATAAACTAAAAATGTTGGAAGTCTGAAAGTAAACCAGAAAATGTTGGAAACACTCAAGCAAGTCAGAGAAGTTAATTTGGGTGTTTGTGGTAGCTTGCTGTGCGCAAATTAGCTGCTGCGTTTCCTACATTACAGCAGTGACTCCATTTCAAAAGTACTTCATTGGCTGTAAAGCACTTTGGGACGTCCTGAGGATGTGAAAGGCGCTATATAAAAAAAGAAAGAGTTGCATTTATATAGCGCCTTTCATGACCAGTAGGAAACGCAGTTGCCAATTTGTGCACAGCAAAGTCCCACAAACAGCAATGAGATAATGACCAGATAATCTGTTTTAGTGATGTTGATTGAGGGATAAATATTGGCTGGGACACCGGGGATAGCTACCCTGTTCTTCTTTGAAATAGTGGCATGGGATCTTTTACGTCCAACTGCAAGTCTTTCTTTAGTGGATTTTGCAACCGTTTTTCTAACTTGTATCAAATCCTTAGCTTGTTTAATAAACATTTTTCTTTCTTCCGCAGGTCTAGAGATGGCTTGGGTGCAGAGACCTTCAGAGAAGGTGCTGAGTGGTGAAGAATTCAATGTGACCTATGCAGTAACAGTGACAGATCATTTTTACCACTGGGCGGTGGAGAACAGCATACTCTCATACGTGTGGGTACTGCTTTTCTGCTTGAGTTATTTGTGTTGACGTTGATGGTACATTCACTGATTGCGCACACCCAGCTGGGAGCCACACATGAAAGGGAATGTGAATCAGAGACACTGTCACGCCAATTCTCTGTCACCTGCTACACTGCTGAGTGAAGCTCCCCACTGCGAGTGTGGGATGGGTAAACTTACCTATCCGTGCTAACTGCTTGACGTGCAAATGGAGCGTTCAAGGAGGGGTGAAGCTCTTCCGATGTTTTGGAGAGTTGGGCAGGAAGGTTCTACATTTGATCCGCATTCTGTGCTGCCTTTGTTTAAAAAGTGACTTCCTAAATAATTAAAATCCCCAATAAAGGATAGCTGGCCTCCCTCCATCT
Organism: Pristiophorus japonicus; assembly: GCF_044704955.1. Classification (NCBI taxonomy): domain Eukaryota; kingdom Metazoa; phylum Chordata; class Chondrichthyes; family Pristiophoridae; genus Pristiophorus; species Pristiophorus japonicus. The sequence goes on along the minus strand of NC_091977.1, from coordinate 230,566,707 downwards.
TTGTCCCAATATTTTAAATTCTAATTGCACTATTATCTCATAAATAGGCTGCGGAAAGAATAAAATTAAATTGAGGTACCGTCTGCTTGAATTAATAATTATTATTATGTTTATCCGGGAGGAGGTCTCAAATTGGAGGGTGCACCTTATGTGGCAGGGAGGCCATTATGTATGTCAATATAGTACTATTTGTCTTTCGACTTCAGCTCTCACTTTCGTTTAATTATCCACCTTGTACATTCAGATGTGAAAGGATGGAAAGGAAATTATTCTCGGGTACCCTAGTCGACCTCAGAGCAGCAATTTGAATAAATCGCATAGGTAAATCGGGAATAGTAACAGAGAGGCTGAATTTTGCTGAGAGTTATTTGAGCGAGGCATTGATTTACAAATTAATTTTGCCTATTTGAGAGAGGCATTGATGTATTATATACACAGCAGCCAAACAGCGGCTGTGGTACAGCAATTCTCCCCTCAAAGCACAATAAGAGCAGATCAGATTCAATCCACACTTTTCATTGCTCCACCATCGGTGGCCGTGCCTTCAGCTGCTTAGGCCCTAAGCTCTGGAATTCCCTCCCTAAACCTCTCTGTCTCTCTACCACTATCCTTCTTTAAGATGTTCCTTAAAACCTACCTCTTTGACCAAGTTTTAGTCACCTGCCCTAATATCGTCTTATGTGGCTCGGTGTCAAATTTTGTCTGATAACGCTCCTGTGAAGTGTCTTGGCATGTTTTACTACGTTAAAAGGCACTATATAAATGCAAGTTGTTGTTGTTGTTGGTACAGCACAGAGTGATCAGATAAATCTGTACTTCGCACAGAGCAAAACAAAGGGTGTCTAAAATTTACTATAAATGAATCAAAATTGATGAAAATATACTTACAATTTCTGGGTATCCCACAGTATCAGAGAATATAGTCAAGGCTCTTTATTTGCAATTTAAATTTTATCTTTTACATTCACTATACAAGGGAACCAGGGAGGCACAGTGAATTAGACACTGAGCTTTCATTCAGTGGGACCTGGATTCGAACCCAGTTTAGACTGATGGGGTAAAAGTCTCCTCTGTCTGCTGGCTACAAGGATCCTATGTGAAATGAGTCTGGGGATTCTTGAACCAGATCCCAGTGAGCATGGGTCTATAGAATAAAACTGCCCTAATTTCCAATGTCATACTAAAAGCGTCAATGATGTGAGGTATGGGAGCTGGAGAAATATCACATGGGGTGATCGAGAGTGCTTGGTTGAGGTCAATGTACATTGTTGGGGAAGAGTGGGAGAGAGCTTGTTCTGTATCTTATTGTGCTGTACTGGACCCACAAGTACTTGATATTTGGGTGTTTGAAATGAAAGTTTTCCATTAACATGCCTCACCAGATAGGGCACCAAAAATCACGACTGTGGAAGATAGCACAGTTTAACAGAAAGTCCACAGATTCCTTTACTACGTCGCAAGCTTGCTCACCATATGAATTTCTCAACATAAAAATGAAACCTACTAAAAAAGTCTTCTGCAATTAAAATAATTGATCTGCTTTGCTATAATCTAGCGATCCCAGAGAAGCGAAGGCATTCTGTGAAGAGAAAGAGTGCCCCTCAAACTGGAAGAATGCAAATGAAGACAACTGCTGTGTGCATCATGCCAACATACACTCCTGCCCGCTGGCTTTTATGGTTAGTGATCAGATCCCTGCCAAGTAGGAATATACTATCTGCAAATTATTAAACTCTGCCTTGTGCATCCCTTTCCTTGAAAAAGAAAGAATGTAATCAGTTGATCAGAGATCTGTCTCTCTGTTGGAGCTCATTAAATGAAAGTAACTGTCTGGTGCTAGGATTAGTATGTGGATAAAATGCCAAGTGTGTTTGTTTACTCGCTTACTCGCTCAGTGTGACTTCGAGGCAGTGGAGTCATTTTTCACATTTGCTCATTGGAGTGCATGACTTTCCCAATGCTAGCTTTGGGCATCGGTTAAAAGAAGAAAAGACTGGCATTTATATAAGCGTCTTTCATGACCTTAGGACGTCCCATAGCCATTTAAGTACTTTTGAAGTGTGGCCACTGTTTTAAAGTAGGAAACGCATTCACATTTATTAACATTCTCTCTGCACTTTCTTTAAGGCAGTCCTTAACCCATTTATTGGGCATGAGTTCAAACTGCAGAGACAGGAAGTTAACAGAATGTATTAACTGGCGTGCTTAAAAGTGGTGCAAAAGGGGGATTGCATTGCTGGCGGAGAATTTCTCTTAATGGAGAATTTCTGTCGGTTTCTACTTTGGATAAACTGAAGGATCCCTAGTATCAAACGTGACAGTGAATGTTTGTTTATGTCCAGCTCTGCTGCTGTTAGAATCTTCCTGAAGCTTGCTGTGCTTATTCCTATGAATTCCAAGATGATGTTCGTTACACAGAGAAATGCATTCTGAGGTCTTAGAGAGGATGCAGAGGAGATTTACTGAATGGTACTAAGCATGACGAACTTCAGTTACAGGAAGAGATCAGAGAAGCAGGGGAGGTTAACGGGAGATTTAATAGAGCTGTTCAAAATTAGGAAGGGTTTTGATAGAGTAAATAAGGAGAAACTGTTTCCAGTAGCAGGGGGGGTCACTAACCAGAGGACACAGATTTACTGTAATTGGCAAAAGTACCAGAGAGGAGATGACAAAAACATTTACGCAGCGAGTTGTTGTGATGTGGAATGCGCTGCCTAACTTTCAAAAGGGAATACACAAAAAGAAACATTTGCAGGGCTATGGTGAAAGAGCGGGGGCGGGGGGAGGGAGGGGGAGAGATGAATTGGATAGCTTTTTCAAAGAGCCGGCACAAGCATGATGGGCAGAATGACCTACTGTGCTGTAAGATGCTATGATTCTATGATCAACGCAGTGATCAGATTCAATCCAGCCTGAAATTTCGATGGATCAAATCTAAATTCGGTGTTATCATGTGTCCTTGAAGGGATCACTGGAGGCTGCCTTCAAGTTCAACATTTGATATTTACCTAAATGTAGAGCGATGAGAAGAGCCGCTCCTCCTCCTGGCTCCACATTAAAGCTGCGAGCAGTTGCCAGCCCACATTCACCCCTTTCCAATTACCACTCCAAGCGCCCCAACCCTGCCCCCCAACCCCCCAACTGCGGACATGGCTCTGCCCTTGACTGACATTTTAGTCAGCTGCTTTCACTCCTCCTCACAACCGGCCAGCTGTTTTTGTAGCCACGATTGACACCTGCAGCTCACCAGTATTGGACAAGTGAGGCCGGTGGACCAATGTCCCGCGGTTCTGACACTGCCATCTTTGGGCTGGCGCAGCGAGTGTTGCTATGATCAGATCATTACAATTTCTAGGCCGCTGAGTGTTAGATGGGGCGTTAAACCATGGCCCTGTCTTCACCCTCAGATGGATGTAAAAAAATATCATAGCGCCATTCAAAGAAGAGCAGGGGTTTCTCCCATTGTGCTAGTCAACATCTCTCAAAAACAGATGATCTACTCATTTATCTCATTGCTGTCTATGGGATCTTGCTCTGCGCAAATTGGCTGCTACATTTCTTTACTTTATAGCAGTGACTGCACTTCAAAAGCACTTCCTTGGCTGTTAAGTGCTTTGGGATGTCCTGAGGATGTGAAAAGTGCTATATAATTGCAAATTATTTCATTCTTTACATCGATGAAACGGTAGAATACAAGCCAGAGGAAGTCATGATTAAGCTGTACAGATCTCTGGTCAGACGTGACGTACTGCATCCAGTTCTGCTCTCCAAGAAGTAATGAGGACATTCAAGAACGGGAAGAAATGCAGAGAGTGTCCATGAGGCTGATCCCTAGTGTCAGGCAGTCTCAACTTTGAGCAATCTTAGTCCTTCCAGCCTGATGTGACTGAGAGGCGGTCTTATAGAAAAATATATGATAGTTAAGGAAATAGAAAAAGGTAAATCTGGAATATTACTTTTAAGTTAAACTGTGAGACTATATCAAGGGGCACAGATTAAAACTAGTAAAAGTTAAATTTAGTACAAATATCAGAAAGTTCTTCACTCAAAAGATTGATCAACTTGCGGAATGGAGTCCTAGATAGAGCAGTGGAGGCAGAAACCCTGGAATCATTACAGAAACAATTGGACTCTATGATGGACAGGAGCTGGGGGGGGACTTAAAATCTTTCTGGAAAGGTGAACTAAGATGAGCCAAATGGTCTTCCTTATCCATAGTGTCTTGTGAGCCTGTAAATGTGGGCCCTCAATGCCACTGGAATCACTGAGTTTCGGTCATTTATAGTAGACTGCCTTCAATAGGCTAAGCCAGACCTGGGAGTGCTCTGCGATGATTGATGTTCCATTCACTAGCCTGACACCCGAAACCTCTTGAACATTGCATGTCCTCAGCCAGAATGCTTTATTTTTAAATTCCAAAACACAAGGAAGATTTGGTTGTTGAATTATTTCAAAATGTACCCCAAGTTATTGAAACTGTTTAACATTCATTTTATTTGGTCACTGAAGGTGAAAGGGGGGATTTGTGGTCCGTGGATCCCAGATGATGGCCAGATCGTTACTCACACGATATCTACGGCAGGGAAAATGAGCCAAACAAATTGGACTGCCAAGGTAACTTATGAACATGTGAACGTACGAACAGTGTCAGACAGGAAAAGACCCTCTGGCCTTAGAGAGGGTGTAGAGGAGATTTACTAGAATGGTGTAAGGGACGTGGGACTTCAGATATGCAGAGAGACTAGAGAAGCTGGGATTGTTTTCCTTAGAGCAGAGAAGGTTAAGGGAAGATTTAATAGAGGTGTTCAAAACCATGAAGGGTTTTGATAGAGAAACTGTTCCCAGTGGCAAACAGGTCAGTAACCAGAGGATACAGATTTAAGATAATTGGCAAAAGAACCAGAGGCGAGATGAGAATTTTTTTTTACGCAGCTGGAATGCGCTGCCTGAAAGGGTGGTGGAAGCAGATTCAATAGTAACTTTCAAAAGGGAAGCTCAGACAAGCTCGGGCCCACACACGGCTGATAGTACCTTGCTTACTCTGCCAGGCTGAGTAGAATGGGCTTATAATCTCTGGAGTTTAGAAGAATGAGAGGTGATCTACATAGAAACACAGAAACATAGAAAATAGGTACAGGAGTAGGCCATTCGGCCCTTCGAGCCTGCACCACCATTCGATAAGATCATGGCTGATCATTCCCTCAGTACCCCTTTCCTGCATTCTCCTCATACCTCTTGATCCCTTTAGCCATAAGGGCCATATCTAACTCCCTCTTGAATATATCCAATGAACTGGCATCAACAACTCTCTACGGCAGGGAATTCCACAGGTTAACAACTCTCTGAGTGAAGAAGTTTCTCCTCATCTCAGTCCTAAATGGCCTACCCTTTATCCTAAGACTGTGTCCCCTGGTTCTGGACTTCCCCAACATCAGGAAAAATCTACCCGCATCTAACCTGTCCCGTCCCGTCAGAATCTTGTATGCTTCTATGAGATCCCCTCTCATCCTTCTAAACTCCAATGTATAAAGGCCCAGTTGATCCAGTCTCTCCTCATATTTCAGTCCGGCCATCCCAGGAATCAATCTGGTGAACCTTCGCTGCACTCCCTCAATAACAAGAATGTCTTTCCTCAGATTAGGAGACCAAAATTGAACACAATATTCCAGGTGAGGCCTCACCAAGGCCCTGTACAACTGCAGTAAGACCTCCCTGCTCCTATACTCAAATCCCCTAGCTATGAAGGCCAACATACCATTTGCCTTCTTTACCACCTGCTGCATCTGTATGACACCCAGGTCTCGTTGCACCTCCCCTTTTCCTAATCTGCCACCATTCAGATAATATTCTGCCTTTGCGTTTTTGCCCCCATAGTGGATAACCTCACATTTATCCACATTATACTGCATCTGCCACACATTTGCCCACTCACCTAACCTGTCTTAAGTCACCCTACAGCCTCTTAGCGTCCCCCTCACAGCTCACACCGCCACCCAGTTTAGTGTCATCTGCAAGCTTGGAGATATTACACTCAATTCCTTCATCCAAATCATAGAATGTATATTGTAAAAAGCTGAGCCCTGCAGCACTCCACTAGTCACTGCCTGCCATTCTGAAAATGACCCGTTTATCCCGACTCTCTGCTTCCTGTCTGCCAACCAGTTCTCTATATTACCCCCAATACCATGTGCATTGATTTTGCACATCAATCTCTTGTGTGGGACCTTGTCAAAAGCCTTTTGAAAGTCCAAATACACCACATCCACTTGTCCATTCTACTAGTTACGTTCCTCAAAAAATCCCAGAAGATTTGTCAAGCATGATTTCCCCTTCATAAATCCATGCTGACTTGGACCGATCCTGTCACTGCTTTCCAAATGCGCTGCTATTTCATCCTTAATAATTGATTCTGTCATGTATCTCACATTACTGTATATAACTGTATCTTACTATGCTATACATGACTGTAACTGGATATGACCTGTAACAATAAGCATACCTTACCACCAGGGGTGCACTTGCAGGAGACACTCCATACCTGTCCCACTGAGGTATATAAAGGGAGGTCTCAGGCAAGTGCAGCACTGGAGATCTGGAATTAAAGGTGCAGGTCCTGAGTGACCTTGACTTCAGCATGTGTCTCGTGTAAGTCAGTGCATTAGAGTCAGGACTTAACAGTGGCGACAAGTTACGGGATCACAGAATCCACAGAATGGCTACCAACAGCTCAGATGAGAAATACAATGCTGGAGACAATTGGGATGACTTTATAGAAAGGCTCCAGCAAAGCTTTGTGACCAAAGATTGGCTGGGCGACGATAAGGCAGACAAGAGAAGAGCCCATCTCTTGACCAGCTGTGGCTCGAAAACATATGCTTTAATGAAAGACCTGCTGGCACCCGAGAAACCAGCAAGCAAATCGTTTGAGGAGTTGAGCACACTGGTGAGAGACCACCTGAAGCCAGCGAGCAGCCTACACATGGCCAGACACAGGTTCTACAATACAGACGCTGTGTGGGCCAAAGCATACCCGACTTTGTGGCAGAACTTCAGAGGCTGGCTAGTTCATGTGAGTTCTCCGATGAACTAAGGAGAGAAGTACTGAGAGACTTTTTTATTGAAGGATGAGGCCACGCAGGCATATTCCGAAAGCTTACAGAGACTAAGAACTTGACTCTAGAGGCAGCAGCACTGGTCGCACAGATGTTCTTGGCAGGCAAAAAAGAAACAAGGCTGATCTATAATTCGGGTACGACAACCAACGAGGCATCGGAACAAGGGGTTCACATTGTGAAACAAACCGCTATCCCCACACACAGACAAAGGCAGGAGAGCAGGCATTCAACAGCAGACAGTGGCGCCAGAAGCCATCAAAATCAAGGGCCACATGAACGGCCGATCACACCTCTTCAACCCACAATGCGAGCAATCAACAACAGATTGAGAGAAGCTCAAGGGAGATCAGCCAGACGCAGCTCATCCTTCGGAAACAATGGAAACGGTCTGTGTTGGAGATGTGGGGGAATGCAATCAACCAGGAGGTGTCGATTTTAGCATGCCGTTTGCAGAAACTGTAACTACACAGGGCACCTGGCTCGCATGTGCAGAAAAACAACAGCTCGGCTGGTATACGAATCGGAAGGGTCGGAAAGCGGACCAGTTGACGGTTGGAACAGTGCACGGGACGTCGAGATACAGCGGGTTTACATGATCAATGTCCACTGTTCTTACACCAAGACCCCTCCAATTATGATGAGCGTTCTACTCAACGGGATACCCGTCAACATGGAACTGGACACGGGGGCCAGTCAATCCCTCATGAGCGTTCAACAATTTGAACAGCTGTGGCCGCACAAAAGCAATAGACCAAAACTCACAAAGATCGACACCAAACTAAGGACCTATACTAAAGAAATCGTCCCAGTCCTTGGCAGTGCCATGCTCTCAATCACACACAAAGGGATGGTGAACCGACTTTCCCTGTAGATTGTCCCCGGGGATCTCCCAGCCCTGTTGGAGAGAAGCTGGCATCAGGTCGGCAGCTGCTATATTCCAGCGCAACATGGAGAGTCTGCTCAAGTCCATCCTGGGGAGGGTTGTGTTTCAAGATGACATACTCATCACAGGCAGGGACACCAACTCTCATCTCCGCAATCTTGAGGAAGTACTAAGTCGATTGGATCGGGTAGGCCGAAGAGTTAAGAAATCCAAGTGTCTGTTTCTCGCGCCTGAGGTTGAATTTTTGGGCAGAAGGATTGCCGCTGATGGAATCCGCCCAACCGAATCCAAAACCGAAGCAATTCGTCTGGCACCCAGGCCCCGGAATGTCTCGGAACTGCGTGCCTTTCTCAGGCAACTCAATTACTTTGGGAACTTTATGCAGAACTTGAGCACGCTACTGGAGCCTCTCCACGTGCTACTCAGAAAGGGGTGCAATTGGTTTTGGGGGGACGCCCAAGAACGCGCCTTCAATAAGGCACGCAACCTTCTATGTTCCAAGAGAGTTTTAGCCTCTTTTGACCCAGGTAAAAAGTTAGTTCTTACGTGTGATGCAACAGCGTACGGGGTCGGATGTGTTTTACAGCACGTCAATGATGCGGGTAAATTGCAGTCTGTTGCTTATGCCTCCAGGTCACTTTCACAGGCGGAGCGTGGGTACGGAATGGTTGAGAAGGAGGCGCTCGCGTGCGTGTACGGTGTCAAAAAGATGCACCAATACCTTTTTGGGGCCAAGTTTGCGTTAGAAACCGACCACAAATCCCTCACATCCCTCCTATCTGAGTGCAAGGCAATCAACACCAACGCCTCGGTGCGCATTCAGCGGTGGGCAGTCACGCTGGCGGCTTACGACTACATGATAAGGCACAGACCAGGCACAGACAACTGTGCCGACGCGCTTAGCAGGCTACCCCAGCGACCACAGAAGGGACCGACGAACAGGACTGTGAGATGGTCATGGCAATCAATGCCTTTGAATCCACAGGTTTGCCCATGAGGCCCGCCAAATCAGAGCCTGGACAACCAGCGACTCCAGGTTAGCTCTAGTTAAAAGATGCGTTTTAACCAGTGACTGGGCAGAGGCTCGCGATGCCTGCCCCGAGGAGGTCAAACCCTTCCATAGGCGTATGCATGAACTCTCACTACAGGCAGACTGCCTGATGTGGGGCAGCCGAGTAGTTATGCCCTTACGAGGTAGGGAGGCGTTTGTCCGGGAGCTCCATCGCGAGCACCCGGGGATCGTCCTTATGAAGGCCATAGCCAGATCTCAGGTCTGGTGGCCTGGCATTGACGTGGAGTTGGAGCTCTGCGTCCGTCGGTGCACCATTTGTGCCCAACTCAGCAATGCCCCCAGGGAGGCCCCCGTAAGCCCCCGGCCCACCAAACCGTGCTTTCGGGTGCATGTAGACTATGCGGGCCCATTCATGGGCAAAATGTTCCTTGTAGTCGTTGATGCATTTTCAAAATGGATTGAGTGCACCATTTTAAACTCGAGCACCACCTCCACCACTGTGGAGAGCCTTAGAACCATGTTTGCAACGCACAGCATTCCTGACATATTGGTCAGTGATAATGGTCCGTGCTTCACCAGTGCAGAATTTCACGATTTTATAGTTGCCACGGTATAAATCATGTTAAGACGGCACATTTCAAGCCGGCCTCCAATGGCCAGGTAGAGCGAGCAGTGCAGATTATTAAACAAGGCATGCTCAGAATCCAAGGTCCCACGCTGCAGAGCTGCCTGTCGCAACTGCTGCTGGCATGCAGATCTCGTCCACATTCATTGACTGGGGTTCCCCCCGTGCAACTATTGATGAAACGAACCTTAAAGACCAAGCTCTCATTAATCCTCCCAGACATGCATGAAATTGTTGATGCTAAGCGTCAAAAGCTAACTGAGTACCATGACCGAAATTCGAGGAGGAGGTGGAATGAGATCGGGGACAAAGTGTTTGTGCTAAACTGTGGCCGGGGTCCCAAATGGCTTCCAGGGACAGTAACAGACAAAGATGGAAACAGGCTACTGGTTGTACAAATGGACAATGGCCAAACCTGCCGGAGGCATGTAGACCAAGTAAAAAGTAGATTCACTGATAACATTGAAGAACCAGAGGCAGACTACAATGTGGAACTCACACCACACTTGGTGGACAGACAGGTGGAACAACCTGAGGAAAGGGCAGTCTCAACAGACAGCCCAGGCGAGATACCAGCAATCACACCAAACGAAACAGACAGCCCAGGCGAGATACCAGCAATCACACCGAACGAAACAGACAGCCCAGGCGAAATACCAGCAATCACACCGAACGAAACACAGGCACCAAGGCAAACAACTGAACCACAACTAAGACGCTCCACGCGAAAGTGCAGACCACCTGAGAGACTGAATCTATAAAGGCAATAAGACCTTTGAGGAGGGTGATGTCATGTATCTCACATTACTGTATATAACTGTATCTAACCATGCTATACATGACTGTAACTGGATATGACCTGTAACAATAAGCATACCTTACCACCAGGGGTGCACTTGCAGGAGACACTCCATACCTGTCCCACTGAGGTATATAAAGGGAGGTCTCAGGCAAGTGCAGTACTGGAGAGCTGTGAATTAAAGGTGCAGGTCCTGAGTGACCTTGACTTCAGCATGTGTCTCGTGTAAGTCAGTGCATTAGAGTCAGGTCTTAACAGATTCCAACATTTTCCCCACTACTGATGTCAGGCTAACCAGTCTATAATTACCCGCTTTCTCTCTTCTCTCCCTTTTTAAAAAGTGGTGTTACATTAGCTACCCTCCAGGCCATAGGAACTGATCCCGAGTCGATAGACTGATGGAAAATGATCACCAATGCATCCACTATTTCTCGGGCCACTTCCTTAAGTACTCTGGGATGCAGACTATCAGGCCCCGGGGATTTATCAGCCTCCAATCCCATCAATTTCCCTAACACAATTTCCCGCCTAATAAGGATATCCTTCAGTTCCTCCTTCTCACTAGACTCTCGGTCCCCTAGTACTTTCGGAAGGTTATTTGTGTCTTCCTTCGTGAAGACAGAACCAAAGTATTTGTTCAATTGGTCTGCCATTTCTTTGCTCCCCATTATAAATTCACCTGAATCCGACTGCAAGGGATCTATGTTTGTCTTCACTAATCTTTTTCTCATCACATATCTATAGAAGCTTTTGCAGTCAGTTCTTATGTTCCCAGCAAGCTTCTTCTCGTACTCTATTTTTCCATTCTTAATTAAACCCTTTGTCCTCCTCTGCTGAATTCTAAATTTCTCCCAGTCCTCAGGTTTGCTGCTTTTTCTGGCCAATTTATATGCCTCTTTCTTGGATTTAACACGATCCTTAATTTCCCTTGTTAGCCACGGTTGAGCCACCTTCCCTGTTTTATTTTTACTCCAGACAGGGATGTACAATTGCTGAAGTTCATCCATGTGATCTTTAAATGTTTGCCATTGCCGATCCACCGTCAACCTTTTAAGTATCATTTGCCAGTCTATTCTAGCCAATTCACGCCTCAAACCATCGACGTTACCTTTGAAATGTATAAAATTCTTAGCGGGCTTGACAGGGTAGATGCTGAGTGGCTGTTTCCCCTTGCTGGAGAGTCGCGAACTAGAGGTCATAGTCTCAGGATAAGGGATTGGCCATTTTGGACTGAGATGAAGCGAAATTTCTTCACTTCCCAGAGGGTTGAGAATTTTTGGAATTCTCTACCCCAGAGGGCGGTGGATGCTCAGTCGTTGAGTATATTCAAGACTGAGATTGATAGATTTTGGACTTAAGGGAATCAAGGGACATGGAGATTGGACAGGAAAGTGAAGTTGAAATAAAAGATCAGCCATGATCTTATTGAATGGCGGAGCAGGCTTGAGGGGCCGTATGGCCTACTCCTGCTCCTATTTCTTATGTTCTTATGGAATTGGATAAATACTTGAAGGGGAAAATTTTGCAGGGCTATGGGGAAAGAGCGGGGGAGTGGGACTAATTGGAGAGCTCTTTCACAGAGCCGGCACAGGCACAATGGGTCGAATGGCCTCCTTCTGTGCTGTATCATTCTATGATTCTATTACCCATCCAGTTTGTTCCACTCACTTCTGATACCTTGTGTATCACATTATATACATTCCACCCCATGTGAAACCATGTGCTCTCCTGGAATTGGCGGATAAACAGATTTAAAAATCCAGGCCAATTTGTGGGAAAGAATCTCGGAAATTCCGCTCCGATGCCCCCCGGTATTCAAAACTTATTTTTATTTGAAAGCAAATGAATACATATGAGTCAAGCTCCCATGGTGGGAAGGCAAGACCAAATGGAGTCTTCAGCTAAAGCCGAGGAATAATTGGGCCAATGAAAGTGTAATTCAGTCCGCACTTTAAAGCCATACATTCTGGGTCTGAAAATGTGTGGGTTGGCGCACTCTGGTAAAATCCATGGGTTCAGGTGGGCGAGATCACAAGAAACATATATAAGTGAACTGTGCAAATTGAAACTCCCCCACTGCAAACCGTCCTCATTAGGGCATAAACAGTAGAGCAAGGGAGCAGGATCCCACAAATGAAGAAACATTTTCTGCAGAAATGCTGCAACTTCAGTGTCTATGAAACTATTTTCTAAAGATTGCCCCGACAACAACAACTTGCTTTTATATATCGCCTTTGACGTAGTAAAACATTCCATGTGCGCTTCACATAATTTGACACCAAGCCACATAAAGAGTTATTAGGGCAGGTGGCCAAAAGCTTAGTCAAAGAGGTAGGTTTTAAGGAGCATCTTAAAGGAGGAGAGAGAGGCAGAGAGGAGGAGAGGTTTAGGGAGGGAATTCCAGAGCTTAGAGCCCAGGCAGCTGAAAGCATGGCCACCAATGGTGAAACGATGAAAATCAGGGACACACAAAAGGCCAGAATTGGAGGAGCGCAGAGATTTCGGAGTGTGGTAGGGCTGGAGGAGGTTACAGAGATAGGGAGGGGCGAGATCATGGAGGGATTTGAAGGTGAGGATTTGAACACCCAGTTCACACGATTTGATTCTGAAGCACTACATGGAGAGTAACTGGTGCTCTGTTAAACCTGAGTCCAAAAGTACACCTTGGGCCTCTAATGTACCTGTTAAATTTAACCGGAGTGGATATAGATGGTTAGATAGCAGTGCTAATCTGGGCAGGTGAAGTACTGTTTGAGCCAGATGTATAAATGAGAAGTAAACAACAGAATAATGCTGGAAACACTCAGCAGGTCAGGCAGCATCTGTGGTGAGAGAAACAGAGTTAACATTGGGGCAATTTTAACCTAACAGGCCAGGCAGTAATTTCATGGGATTGGAGGGGGGGAGCGGGTGGGTGGGGGGGTGGTTGGGGGAATGGCGGTTTTATATCCCCCACAATATTAGTCTCCACTGACTTCAATGGGGTGTAAAATCGGGCGGGTCCCCAAACACGTCAGTTTCCCAATGAGCGGGCGAGGTTAAAATTACCCCTTCAAGACTTCAGGTCAATGACCTTCCAACAGTAAAAATCAGGTGTTGCTTGGCTTCAATTGTTCACTGCAGTATAGATACTTCATGGAGCCACTCTCCAAGCAGACTGAGGCATGCGAACTAATGAATTAATGTCCCATTTTCTTTCCAATTACATAAAATTGTGACCTCCGTGGTGTGGGTCACAAGACGAGACCCTGTCCCATTTACTGGTCTTAAGTACGCACTGAAATGATTTCAGATTCTATGTTCGACAATTGTGTCAGGTTTTCTTGCTGGGTGGGGGCCAAAGAGCCGCAAACGGAATCCCATGGGATTCAATTTTGAAGATTGCAAAAGAGTTGGCCTAAATATAGTGGAGATACGATTAATTTAATACTTAGTGTGGCCAGATTCATGATTGTCCAAGGAAGGAATGGTCGGGTTTATCAGGGGAGAAAAATCAACCTGAAAGAGTATTTCAGACATAGACTGAAGGAGCATTATAAGGTTTTGTGAATTTTATTAGAATTCAAGGATGGCATTTTCTGACTAGTTTTTGAAGTTCAATAGATTAATATATCTCATGAGCGACAAATTGAACTTTAATTTCTGGAGCTAATGAATGGTAAAGGAAAGACAGTTGGCTTGATTTTCGGCTTTTCCGATTTCAGGACGTTAATCACGGTGGGGCAGTAAAAATACCGCTTGAAAAATGTTTGCACCTTGACTGGGAAATTCGGCAAAAAAATGATGATCCATGATCGGGGCGTTAAATCAGGCGTTACACAACGCACTTTATGCGCCTGAGCCAAAAATTGCGGCGTTAAAAAAGTCTTGTTGTATTTTAGTGCCCTGCAACATAACGTTGTATATTGTATGGTTTTATTTCGGTGAGGCGAGTTTTTGTGACTTTGTTGCAATAAAATTTATGATTCATAATTTGCCGTTGGTATCTTGTGCATCATTCCAACATTCACCGGAGATGTGCCTTTATGGGAGCACATAGCGTGACCAGTATTAGCTCCATCCCTCAGTTTAATCCATTTAGGAGAACTAGTCCATTACGAGCTGGCGGCGTGCGACTCCTGGTCTGGCAGCATCTCCACGCTGCCTCCTCCGTGGATGGTGTGGCTATCCAATGGAGGCCTCGCGAGGTTCGTCGTCCTCCTCCTCCTGAGATGGGCATGCAATCCCCACTGCCAATGCCTGGCCCCTCATGATGGTCAAGTTGTGCAGCATGCAGCACACCACAATGAATTTGGATACCTGTTGAGGGGAGTATTGAAGGCTGCCTCCAGAGCGGTCCAGGCATCGGTCTGCCTGTAGGAGATGGCATATCTCTGTCAGCACTTCCTTTTGGAAACGCAGCCTTCTCCCACACTGCTCCTCGGAGCTGAAGGTATGAGCATTGCTGTCTGTAAACCCGTGGGGTGTAAGCCCTCCTCCCCAGACGTCTTCGGCCTCTCCTCATCCATGGGCCGACATGGCCAAGAGCTCTACTTCTAGCTTGATGCCGCCTGACAATAGCATGGAGCATGATACGCTGCCGAACTAGTAATGCCCCCATTAAATTTTCTCACTCACCTTGTAAGAGCACTGTAATGGCAAATAAAAGTGCCGTTTGCAAGTCGGAGCTTATGCACCATGATGTGCGCAACCGTTGCAGTCAATGTGAGCTGCGTTGTAGGATCCTCATCCCTCCATGTAAAAATACTGCCAATACCACCTGCTGCACCCTGGGAATGCCTCTTTTTTCAGACGTTTCCTGGGGCGGGAGTTAAATGAGGCTTTAAGGGTGAATTTTGCATCCAGAACGCTAGCGGAGCGTTGCATGACGATTGACATCATGATCTCAGTGAAACTAGAGGGCGGGCGGTAAGTTTTTGAGCTGCCGCAAGCCATGAGCTGAATTTATCTACCGGCCAGGCACTAAAACCTGAATGTCCGGCGTAACTCCCAAAAAACAGCATTTACCGTCCCGCCAGGGCGCAAACAGAAGCGCTAAAGAGCCGAAAATCCAGCCCTTAAGAATAATAATGATGTTGCGGTTAATGTCTTTAATTACTTTCATTTCTGTGGCTAAAAACTGGTAAGGGAAAAATTGTATGGTACAAAGGAAATGATCATAATGTTGTAAGTATGTTTAATGTTAAAAAAATCCAATTAAAAAAAAAAAATTGCACCCACTCTGGTTTGGTCTCAGAAGTTATGCAGAGTCAGGTCTGGTTAGTACTTGGGTGGGAGACAGCCTGGGAATACCAGGTACCACAGGCTTTTGAGGCCTTCTGTGACCAGTGGGTACCGCAGGGATTAGAGTGCACCAGTAATAATATTATTTTGTTTGTTTTTTGGGTGCTGAAACTGGGGCAACCCAGTTATTTTAGACAGGGCATACAATTGTCAATGTGTAGGACAGTGCACAGGTCTTTGAATGTGCTGATTATATCTTCTCGTGTTTTCTGAATGTAGGTGGTCCTTGTCCATCTCGGTGTAACTTCCTTAATAGCTCACATAAAGGTGGGGCGGATGCAAGCTGCATTGGAGGCTAAAACCACAGTGTTACCTGCAAGAGGTAATTCAAAATAAAATATACTGTGCATTACTGTAAGAGTTGGTGATCTAAAAAAAGAATGCTACAAAATTGGAATAATTTTAGAGGGACTATGTCTTCTCAATAGGACCCCCCCCCCCCCTGCTTGCAAACACCATGGGGATGAGTTGCATCTCCAGGTATAAGTCATCCCTAATTTGGTTTGCTTTGCTTTAAGACCCCCACCAGTACTGAGGGAGCTCTGCACTGTCGGAGGTGCCGTCTTTTGGATGAGACGTTAAAACCAAGGTCCCGTCTGCTCTCTCAGGTGGACGTAAAAGATTCCACAGCCATTATTTCGAAAAAGAGCAGGAGAGTTCTCTCTAGTGTCCTGGGTCAATATTTATCCTTTAGCCAACATCACTAAAGAAACAGGTTGTCTGGTCATTATCACGTTGCTGCTTATGGGAGCTTGCTGTGCAATAATTAGCTGCCACCTTTCCCTATATTACAACAGTGACTACACTTCCAAAAGTACTTAATTGGCTGTAAAGCACTTTGGGGTATCCTGAGGTCGTGAAAGGTGTTATATCATTCAGGCCGCCACAATTTTTGTGACTATGATTCTCCAATGTGCCTCTGTGAATCCCAAAGCTCACAAAATAAACCATACAATGGTCACCAAGCAAAAGATCTTTTCTAATGAAATTGTGGACAACTTTCAATCTCAACTGCTTTTGTAGATATTTGAAGAACGGTGGTCATTTTGAATACTGGAACATGTAAATATAATTATAAAATAGTCACTAATAAATCCAATAAGGAATTCAGGAGAAACGTCTTTACCCAGAGAGTGGTTAGAATGTGGAACTTGCTACCACAATTAGAATAGCATAGATACATTTAAAGGGAAGCTAGATAAGCACGTGAGGGAGACAGGAATGGAAGGTTATGTTGATGGGATGAGATGAAGAGGGGTGGGAGGAGGCTCATGTGGAGCATTATCTCTGACATAGACCTGTTGGGCCGAATGGTTTGTTTCTGTGCTATAACTTCTATGGAATATGTAATTTTATTGCCCAGCACCAAGCAGTGTAACAATGTACCAATAACATCTTCCTGTTCCTGTGTTGAGTGTGTGGAGATGGTAACTGCGACGAGGATGAAACCTGCTCCACATGTCCAGCAGACTGCGGTGACTGCACAACCACCATCAAAATTGCCATAAGTTTCCCCATCTCGCTGGTCTGCACTGGCTTCATCCTTACCATAGTGGTAGGTCGTCATCTGATGTTCTCCGCAATCTTCGACCCATTTCCATAAAACAAGATGTAATGATAATGAATGTTAACATAGAGTATACAACATCATTGCACCTTTACATTTTGTTTTGATCACAGTGGTTTCAGTACCAGAAGCAAAAGATGTTGTGGGATGAAAGCTGGATAATTGACTTCAATCAAATTAAGCAAGGTTTGTACGTTGTAGTAAAGTTGATAGCTGTAGACATAAAGTTGATGGATTATTTATTGGATTCTTTCTTGCTGATGGCAGCACACAGTTGTAAAATTGTCTATGCGAGTTGCACAGAATATATGTTCTATGCAATATATGAAGGCACAGATATGCAGATCTTTTTTTACAGCCTCAGACTGACTGCTGTCTGGTTGCAATACAACCTGTAATGTGTGCGCCTGTGAGTATGCTCAGAGGTTTGTAGAGCTGTTAAATTTTGAGTGGCTTAACCAGTCACATGGTGTTCACAAGACTCAATAAAACCCCAGCCAGTTGGGTTTAGGGAATCCACGATGAGGTATGCAGTTGTGAGCTTAGTGGATGTACTGGTAATGTGAGTTGTGATTGTTAAACATTTACTAATAGTTCTTAATAGCAATGTGTTACTATGAATTCTTAAGCAAAGAACCCATGAAGCAAATACTTTACACAACCCAGAGATAGTTCCAAGGTTCTTTGATGAAATTCCAGAACACAAACTCTACTATATTGGAAGGTCAGCCATTCACAAGATTCAAAAGAATGTTTGCTCTACAAAATAAAGCAGACAATCAAACATGCATAGCATATAATCCCACAGGATGTTTGCATTTGAATTGAATGCCTTGACTCATTGGTCTGGTCCAAAAGCTTTGCTTGCTGTGGTTATTGTCAACTGATTGGCATCAATTGGATTGCTCCTCGTAACTCTTGAGATATCCAATGTTCTTGGAGGGGGACTTGTCTAACAAGTCATTCCCCTACAATATCTCTAACTCAGTAACTTTGTCAAATTTGGTAACTTTGAGCTGAAGCAAGTTTACGTGGAGATACTTGCTGCATGATTCCTGAATTCTTGTGGTTCCCAGAAACTACTATGATCCACAATACAAAAGTTTCCACTGTGCTCCATAATAAATTGACTCAAAGGAACTTCTAAGAACCAAAAGTACTTTCAAGTCAAATATACCCCTTTGAAACAAAGCTTAAGTGGCAAGACATTCTGGTATACTCTGCTGCAGATCTTTAGTGCCTCAGACTGATTGCTGTCTGGTTGCAATACAACCTGTAATGAGTGAATGAATGAGTCAGGAGATAAAGAATTCAAAACAAAGAATGAGGAAGGCTTCTGTGTTCTAACTCCCCATTTCCTCAATCCCCCCAAGCCCAGAATCTCCAGTGCCTTTTCCTCATGAGGAAGGCAAAGGTCTTCGATGAAGTAAGCTCCTCCAATCTGCATGCACTTCTTTTCATCTGTTAAATACAGCCTATTCCTAGAAGCAGATAGAAAATATACGAGAGAAGATATGTGTTACTTAGCTCAGATTATGTGAGTCTGCGAACATATAACAAGCAGAGACCCTGAGTTAAGAATATAGGAACGGGAGTAGGTCATTCAGCCTCTCGAGCATGTTCCGCCATTCAGTTAGACCATGGCTGATCTGTATCTTAACTTCTTTGTTCCATAACCTGAGTTGGAACGATGTTTGGTGTTTGTTTATTGTCATATTTAATGCATAACAGAGTAAATGCATTAGCATGACAGCAATAGAAAGTGCACCAGGTCTGCATTATTGACATTCAAGAGATTGATCCGGAACTTGCAGTCCTGATGATGGCGAACTGACAGCTTTCGCTGTCATTTCATCTTTGAAACTAACCGCAACTTCAGGATTTAGCGCATATGTAGCCTAATGTAGAAATTCTGAAGTTGTGGTCTGTCATTTACTACTCCTCCGCAGGCTGTGTTGTGGACAACCTCCCACCGGCCCAACCCAGAGCCGGCAATCCATGAAATCACTGATCTGACAAAAACTTCCCCTTTTCCGAACAAATAGCGCTGTTTGAAATCCCATAATAAGTTAGACACATTCAAATGATGTGTAACTGGGTTTCTAACGGTGATTTGTGTGATAACTACTGATAAACAACCGTTCTGGCCCTGAAAAACTAATTTTATTTTGGTGGAATATCAAATTTCTCTATTATGTAAAAAATGATTAGATTTAAAAATTAATTAAAAAATTTTTAAAGGTTTTTTTATGATATTTCAGCTTCTACCCTAGCGCCATGTATATGTCCCAATCTTTATTTTGTGCTCTGCAAAAAAATTTTTAAGTGATTGATTATTAGTGCTTTCTATTTCCTGGTTCTCACTCTGTAAAAATTCTGCATTGTGATTGGCTGCTTAGACAACTTGTTGATGTCACAGCAGCTCGCACTATGGGATTCCTGCTATACTACGCTGATTTCAATTGCACATCGGAAAAGCCGAACTTCTCGCCACAGAGATCGCGAGATCTTTGTGGGAAGCTTACTTCCGGACCAACAGCGAATGTCTTTGCTTCACCACTGACAGCAAATTATGGGCTTATATATTTTCTGTTGTATTTGCACAACTTTTCAAAATATTATTTTCACGATTGCAAGATGTGTCAACAGTCAAAACAATGGCCAAATCTTCAATGATCATTGTATCCCACTCTATTCAGTTTATTTCTGAATTAATCAATTGCTGGATTATCGGAAATGTCAAATTGAGCTCATCCAAAACTCTGCTGCCCGTGTCCTAACTCGCACCCAGACCCATTAACCTGTCAGCCCCTGTGCTCACTGATTTACATTAGCTCCCGGTCCGGCAATGCATCGATTTTAAAATTCTCATTGTTGTTTTAAAATCCCTCCATGGCCTCGCCACCTCCCTATCTCTGTAATCTCCTCCTGCCCTACCACCCTCCGAGATCTCTGCGTTCCTCCAATTCTGGCCTCTTACGCATCCCCGATTTTCATCGCTCCACCATTGGCGGCCATGCCTTCAGCTGCCCAGGTTGTATGCTCTTGAATTTTCACCCTAAACCTCTCCGCCTCTCTACCTCTGTCTTCCTTTAAGACGCTCCTTAAAACCTATCTCTTTGTCCAAGCTTTTGGTCTCATTATGTGGCCCGGTGTCAAATTTTGTTTGATAACGCTCCTGTGAAACTCCTTGGGACATTAAAGGCGCTATATAAATGCAAGTTGTTGTTGTTAGCAAGACTGGATCAAGCAACGAGCATGTAATCAACAAGAATGAAAACGGCAAAATGTATGACATTGTCAGTGCGGCTCAGTGGAGGAGGTCCAGCGTCGTCAGGGGGAAGAGGCCCATCTGCCACCACTGGAGGTGTTCCGATCACTGCTGGGAGGCCGATCACCAGGTCTAGGTCGTCACCGTAGAAGGTCCCGGACTTCACCGCTGGAGGTTCCGGTCTTTGCCGCAGGAGGTCCTGGTCTTCGTCGCTGGAGTCCCGGTCTTAGCTGCAGGGGTCCCGATCTTCGTCGCAGGAGTCCCGGTTATCAATGGGTGGTGTGGTGGGAAGCCTGAGGTAAGCCTGAACTACTGGGGTTGGGTTTAAAGAAATGGTTTAAGACCCTATTAGGGTCTATTAGGGCTAGGAGAAGTTGGGGGGTTGAAGGTTGCCGATGGTAGAGGATGGGAATCAATTAGTGGGGGAGCTCCCAACATCTTGTTGTAGGCAACTAGGCCCATATGGCAGTGCCTGGTCTCCAGTCATCTTGGACCCCCTTGCCACTGGATCAAGGCTTTGCTCAGCTAAGCCCGTGTGGTAGCCAGTGTGCAACGACCACCCCACGTTAAAAGAACTCACGCACAGGCATCTTCCACTCCTTAACATGAAGTTCAGGACCTGGAACGTCAGGACCCTCATGGACAACTCCACCAGCGGCAGACCAGAACGCCACACCACCATAGTTGCCCGGGAACTTAGACGCTTTGATATCGACATCACCGCTCTAAGCGAGACCCAGTGGGCAGGGGAAGGCCAGCTCAAGGAACAAGGTGGAGGTTGCACCTCCTTCTGGAAAGGGAAACCAGAAAAAGAACGCCGCCTTCACGGAGTCGGCTTCACCATCAAAAACAAGCTGGTCGACCGCCTCAAAGACTCCCCCTGCGGTGCTAACGAACGCCTCATGACTTTTCGACTCACCCTATCCCGGAAGCAGTGCACCACAGTCATCAGTGCGTACGCCCCAACACTTGATGCAATAGATTAGACCAAAGAGGGTTTTTACTTCAACCTCGAAAAATCCCTGTCCTGCGTCCCTGCGGACAACAAACTGATCCTCCTCGGTGACTTCAACACCAGGGTTGGCAAAGACACAGCTCTCTGGGAAAGCGTGATTGGCAGAGAGGGGGTAGGGAAAGCCAACTCCAGCAGTACCCTACTCCTGACAAAATGTCTAGAACATGAACTCCTCATCACCAACACCGTGTTCCGCCAGAGGGACAAATACAAGGCAACATGGCAACACCCTCGCTCCAAACACTGGCACCTGCTCGACTATGTCATTATCCGAGCCAGAGATTACAAGGATGTGCGCATCACCCGTGCCATGACAGGAACTGACGACTGCTGGACGGACCATCACCTAATCCGATCCATCATTGACATCAACATTGCCCCAAAGCAGAGGGGACAGCAGATGCACTGCCTCAAAAAAGTCAATGCCGGGGTACTGAGGGACCCAGCTAAGAGAGCCCTATACAGTCAGCTCCTCACAGCTAACCTGGCGCACCTTGATGACCCTGAGATGCAGCATGCCCACAGCGCTTGATCTGCCCTCCAGGCCTCCATAACCAGTGCCTATGAAGAGATGCTCAGTCACTCAACCAGGAAACACCAGACCTGGTTCGATGAGAATGATCAGGAGATCCAAGAGCTAATAGATCGCAAGTGCAGGGCATTTCTGAGCCTTAAACAACAACCCAACTCGGGAGCAGCAAAACAGCATTACAGACAGCTCAAGGTTGAGGTCCAACAAAAAAAATCCAGGACCTAAAGAACAGGTGGTGGATGGAGAAAGCAGAGGAGATACAACAGCTGGCCGACAGCCATGATGTGCGCGGATTCTTCATCGCAGTTAAGGCCACCTACGGTCGAAACACCCAAGGCCCCACCCCACTGCTGGCCAAGAACAGGGAAACACTCATCAGGACAGCGAGGCAGTCAGGGCTTGCTGGAAGGAGCACTTTGAAGATCTCCTCAATTGAGACTCTGCCTTTGACCCGAGTGTTCTCGACTCCATCCCGCAGCATGCCACCCACCACCACCTCAGCAAAACCCCAACACTGCACGAGGTAGAAAAAGCCATAAGACAGCCCTGGGAGACCTGGACGTCCACGCTGCCAACGACCGGGATTTTACCTTTGGTGTAGGTGAGCAGCTTCGCTTGGACAGGAGACAATTTTGGTCGATTGGCGGGATTTATCCAAATTTTTTCAAAGGCAGTTTGGCTCATCAAAGACTGGCTTGCCCCGATGTCGTTCTCCATAGAAACTGGGACTCCGTCGATGTCAAATTCCATCGTCCACAGAGAAAATTCGGTGGAGCAGGTATAAATTCCATTTTCTTCTTCCAGGGATTGAGCAGCTTCATCTTCATCTGTGTCAGAGCCCCGGTGGTCAGCCAACTCTTTGGTGACGCGGTGAGTGAAGCATTTT
This sequence comes from Pristiophorus japonicus, assembly GCF_044704955.1. Classification (NCBI taxonomy): domain Eukaryota; kingdom Metazoa; phylum Chordata; class Chondrichthyes; family Pristiophoridae; genus Pristiophorus; species Pristiophorus japonicus. Next base: position 230,543,719 of record NC_091977.1, on the reverse strand, counting down.
CTGCACATTCTTTGAAGGTGCCCTTTCTATTTGCAGCCTATGCATGTGTAGAAACATAGAAACAGAGAAAATAGGTGCAGGAGTAGGCCCTTCAATAAGATCATGGCTGATCATTCACTTCAGTCCTTTCCTGCTTTCTCTCCATACCCCTTGATCCTTTTAGCCATAAGGGCCATATCTAACTCCCCCTTTGTAGCAGCACTGGTGGGCGCTGTGGTTTCCTCCACAGCGCCAGCACTGAGCCATCCGGTTTACCATTTGTGGCGGACTCAGGGTTGCGGGACTCGGAGCAGTATTTCTGCCTTTAGAAGTAGCCATGCAGTGCACTGTATTTGCCAGTTTAGAGTCCTGGGTCAGTATTCGCCTGGAGTCGCCAGCTGAAACCATGTAGGCCTGGCTCACGTGAATCGCCATGGCACCGTGGGTGGTTCTGCTGCACAGGAGGGCAGGAAAAAGAGTGGGAGAGCTATAGTGGTAGGGGATTCTATAGTAAGGGGAATAGATAGACATTTCTGCGGCCGCAATCGAGACTCCAGGATGGTATGTTGCCTCCCTGGTACAAGGGTCAAGAATGTCTCGGAGCGGTTGCAGGACATTTTTGAGGGGGAGGGTGAACAGCCAGTTGTCATGATGCATATAGGTACCAACGATATAGGTAAAAAATGTGATGAGGTCCTACAAGGTGAATTTAGGGAACTAGGAGTTAAATTAAAAAGTAGGACCTCAAAGGTAGTAATCTCAGGATTGCTACCAGTGCCACATGCTAGTCAGAGTAGGAATCGCAGGATAGCTCAGATGAATACGTGGCTTGAGCAGTGGTGCAGAAGGGAGGGATTCAAACTCCTGGGACATTGGAACCGGTCCTGGGGGAGGTGGGACCAATACAAACCCGACAGTCTGCACCTGGGCAGGACCAGAACCAATGTCCCAGGGGGAGTGTTTGCTAGTGCTGTTGGGGAGGGGTTAAACTAATATGGCAGGGGGATGGGAACCTATGCAGGGAGACAGAGGGAAGTAGAATGGGGGCAGAAGCAAAAGATAGAAAGAAGAAAAGTAAAAGTGGAGGGCAGAGAAACCCAAGGCAAAAATCAAAAAGGGCCACATTACAGCAAAATTCTAAAGGGTCAAAATGTGTTAAAAAGACAATCCTGAAGGCTCTCTGCCTCAATGCAAGGAGTATTCGTAGTATGGTCGCCGAATTAATTGCACAGGCAACAATTAATGAATATGATATAATTGGCATTACAAAGACATGCCTCCAGGTTGACCAAGGCTGGGAACTCAACATCCAGGGGTATTCAACATTCAGGAAGGATAGATAGAAAGGAAAAGGAGATGGGGTAGCGTTGCTGGTTGAAGAGGAAATTAACGCAATAGTAAGGAAGGACATTAGCTTGGAAGATGTGGAATCTGTATGGGTGCAGCTGCGGAATACCAAAGGGCAGAAAACGCTAGTGGGAGTTGTGTACAGACCACCAAACAGTAGAAGTGAGGTTGGACACAGCATCAAACAAGAAATTAGGGATGCGTGCAATAAAGGTACAGCAGTTATCATGGGCGACTTTAATCCACATATAGATTGGGCTAACCACACTGGTAGCAATACGGTGGAGGAGGATTTCCTGGAGTGTATTAGGGATGGTTTTCTAGACCAATATGTCAAGGAACCAACTAGAGGACTGGCCATCCTAGACTGGGTGACGTGTAATGAGAAAGGACTAATTAGCAATCTAGTGCGAGGCTCCTTGGGGAAGAGTGACCATAATATTGTACAATTCTTAATTAAGATGGAGAGTGACACAGTTAATTCAGAGACTAGGGTCCTGAACTTAAAGAAAGGTAACTTCGATGGTATGTGATGTGAATTGGCTAGAATAGACTGGCGAATGATACTTAAAGGGTTGATAGTGGATAGGCAATGGCAGACATTTAAAGATCACATCGATGAACTTCAACAATTGTACATCTCTGTCTGGCGTAAAAATAAAATGGGGAAGGTGGCTCAACCGTGGCTAACAAGGGAAATTAGGGATAGTGTTAAATCCAAGGAAGAGGCATATAAATTGGCCAGAAGAAGCAGTAACCTGAGGACTGGGAGAAATTTATAATTCAGCAGAGGAGGACAAAGGGTTTAATTAGGAGGTGGAAAATATAGTACGAGAGTAAACTTGCAGGGAACATAAAAACTGACTGCAAAAGCTTCTATAGATATGTGAAGAGAAAAAGATTAGTGAAGACAAACATAGGTCCCTTGCAGTCAGATTCAGGTGAATTTATAATGGGAAACAAAGAAATGGCAGACCAGTTGAACAAATACTTTGGTTCTGTCTTCACGAAGGAAGACACAAATAACCTTCCGGAAATACTAGGGGACCAAGGGTCTAATGAGAAGGAGGAACTGAAGGAAATCCTTATTAGGCGGGAAGTTGTGTTAGGGAAATTGATGGGATTGAAGGCTGATAAATCTCCGGGGCCTGATAGGCTACATCTCAGAGTACTTAAGGAAGTGGCCCTGGAAATAGTGGATGCATTGGTGATCATTTTCCAACAGTCTATCGACTCTTGATCAGTTCCTATGGACTGGAGGGTAGCTAATGTAACACCACTTTTTAAAAAAGGAGGGAGAGAGAAAGCGGTAATTATAGACCGGTTAGCCTGACATCAGTGGTGGAGAAAATGTTGGAATCAATTATTAAAGATGAAATAGCAGCGCATTTGGAAAGCAGTGACAGGATCAGTCCAAGTCAGCATGGAATTATGAAGGGGAAATCATGCTTGACAAATCTTCTGGAATTTTTTCAGGATGTAACTAGTAGAGTGGACAAGGGAGAACCAGTGGATGTGGTGTATTTGAACCTTCAAAAGGCTTCTGACAATGTCCCACACTAGAGATTGGTGTGCAAAATTAAAGCACATGGTATTGGGGGTAATGTACTGACGTGGATAGAGAACTGGTTGACAGAAGGAAGCAGAGAGTCGGGATAAACGGGTCCTTTTCAGAATGGCAGGCAGTGACTCGTGGTGTGCCGCAGGGCTCAGTGCTGGGACCCCAGCTCTTTACAATATACATTAATGATTTAGATGAAGGAATTGAGTGTAATATCTCCAAGTTTGCAGATGCCACTAAGCTGGTTGGTGGTGAGGAGGACGCTAAGAGGCTGCAGGGTGACTTGGACAGGTTAGGTGAGTGGGCAAATGCATGGCAGATGAGGTATAATATCGATAAACGTGAGGTTATCTACTTTGGGGGCAAAAACACAAAGGCAGAATATTATCTGAATGGCGGCAGATTAGGAAAAGCGGAGGTGCAACGAGACCTGGGTGTCATGGTACATCAGTCATTGAAAGTTGGCATGCAGGTACTGCAGGCGGTGAAGAAGGCAAATGCGCTGTTGGCCTTCATAGCTAGGGGATTTGTGTATAGGAGCAGGGAGGTCTTACTGCAGTTGTACAGGGCCTTGGTGAGGTCTCACCTGGAATATTGTTTTCAGTTTTGGTCTCCTAATCTGAGGAAGGACGTTCTTGTTATTGAGGGAGTGCAGCGAAGGTTCACCGGACTGATTCCCGGGATGGCACGGCTGACATATGAGGAGAGACTGGATCGACTGGGCCTGTATTCACTGGAGTTTAGAAGGATGAGAGGGGATCTCATAGAAACATATAAGATTCTGATGGGACTGGACAGGTTAGATGCAGGAAGAATGTTCCCGATGTTGGGGAAGTCCAGAACCAGAGGACACAGTCTAAGGATAAGGGGTAAGCCATTTAAGACTGAGATGAGGAGAAACTTCTTCACTCAGAGAGTTGTTGATGCCAGTTCATTGGATATATTCAAGAGGGAGTTAGATATGGCCCTTACGGCTAAAGAGATCAAGGAGTATGGAGAGAAAGCAGGAAAGGGGTACTGAGGTGAATGATCAGCCATGATCTTATTGAATGGCGGTGCAGGCTCGGAGGGCCGAATGGTCTACTCCTGCACCTATTTTCTATGTTTCTATGTTTCTCTGTTTCTATGTCCGTTGTGCCCCGTAGGGGATGAAATCCGCACTGTGACCCCGGGAGGAGCTCCTCCCCCACAGGGAGAAAACGGTTGAGGGGGACTCTAGCAACGACTTTACCAATGGCCGATAGCAGGGAGATTCCTCTGTAGTTGCCGCAGTCAGATGTCCCCCTTTTTAAAAATGATCACGATCACTGCATCTCTGAGATCTCCCGGCATGCTCTCCTCCCTCCAGATGAGAGAGATGAGGTCATGTATTCGCGCCAACAGTGTCTCTCCACCATACTTCAGTGCCTCAACAGGGATTCCAATCGCTCCTGTAACCTTGTTGTCCTTAAGTTGATGTGATAATGACCAGATAATCTATTTTTTAATGATGTGGTTGAGGGATAAATATTGGCCAGAATACTGGGGAGAACTCCCGTGCTGTTCTTCGAAATAGTGCCATTGGGATCTTCTATGCCCACCTGAGAGGGTTTAACATCTCAGCCAAAAGATGGCACCTCGGACAGTGCAGCACTCCCTCAGTCATCATAGGCGGTCACTCGAAACGAGGATGACTTGCTTCCACGCCAAAAAAAGGACGAGTTCACAGGTGTTTCATTGAAGGACCTGAACTACATCCTGAAGGGTGGAAGATGCCTGTGCGTGCATTTTTTTACCGTGGGTTGACCGTTGCACACCAGCCACCACACGGGCTTGACAGAGCTAGGTCTTGGTCCAGTAGCAAGGATAAGGGGTGAAGTCTAAGGATAAGGGGTAAGCCATTTAGGACTGAGATGAGCAGAAACTTCTTCACTCAGAGAGTTGTCAACCTGTGGAATTCCCTACCGCAGAGAGTTGTTGATGCCAGTTCATTGGATATATTCAAGAGGGAGTTAGATATGGCCCTTACGGCTAAAGGGATCAAGGGATATGGAGAGAAAGCAGGAAAGGGGTACTTAGGTAAATGATCAGCCATGACCTTATTGAATGGTGGTGCAGGCTCGAAGGGCCGAATGGCCTACTCCTGCGCTTATTTTCTATGTTTCTATGTTTCTAAAAACAACAAGACAACGGGAGCAGATGGAATCCCCGCTGACGCACTGAAGTATGGCGCAGAGGCACTGTTGGCACGAATACATGACCTCATCTCTCTCATCTGGAAGGAGGAGAGCATGCCGGGAGATCTCAGAGATGCAGTGATTGTGACCATCTTTAAAAAAGGGGGACATGTCCGACTGCGGCAACTATAGAGGAATCTCCCTGTTATCAGCCACTGGGAAAGTCGTCGCTAGAGTCCTCCTCAACCGTCTTCTCCGTACCGGACTCGCAATGCGGATTTCGTCCCCTAGGGGGCACAAGGGACGTGATTTTTACAGCGCGACAGCTGCAGGAAAAATGCAGGGAACAACGCCAGCCCTTATACATGGCCTTCTTCGTCCTTACAAAGGCCTTTGACACTGTCAACCACGAGGGCCTATGGAGCAACCTCCTCCGCTTCAGATGCCCCCAAAAGTTCGTCACCCTCCTCCGCCTGCTCCACGATGACATGCAGGCCATGATCCTTACCAACAGATCCATTACAGTCCAATCCACGTCCGGACTGGTGTCAAACAGGGCTGCGTCATCGCCCCAACACTCTTCTCAATCTTCCTTGCTGCCATGCTCCACCTCACAGTCAACAAGCTCCCCGCTGGAATGGAACTAAACTACAGAACCGGTGGGAAACTGTTCAACCATCACCATCTCCAGGCCAGATCCAATACCACCCCAACCTCTGTCGTCGAGCTACAATACGCGGACGACACCTGCATCTGCGCACATACAGAGGTTGAACTCCAGGACATAGTCAACGTATTTATTGAGGCGTACGAAAGCATGGGTCTTACGCTAAACATCTGTAAGACAAAGGTCCTCCACCAGCCTGTCCTCGCCGCACAGCACTGCCCCCCAGTCATCAAGACCCACAGCATGGCCCTGGACAATGTGGACCATTTCCCATACCTCGTGAGCCTCTTATCAACAAGAGCAGGCATTGACAATGAGATTCAACAGCGCCCAGTGCGCCAGTGCAGCCTTTAGCCGCCTGAGGAACAGAGTGTTTGAAGACCAGACCCCCAAAACTGTCACCAAGCTCATGGAGCTAGACTTTCCACTTCACATCGCTGGAACATCACCCATATATTGCCCAAAATGGCCTGCTATCGCCCATTTTGACTGAAAAGTGGAAAGTTAGGCTGGAACTTCGCCCGAAAATTCATCCTCCTAACCTTTGGCTCACATCGCCGAGGTGATTGCTGAGGTGATCACCCGCACATCGCCCAGCCCAACTTTCGGCACATCGCCGGGCTGATAGCTCGCCGAGATCATTGCTGGAGAATAGTTGCTTTTTCCTGGTCTTCCTCACAGAGGTTGACACTACGGACACCATTTTGAACATGGAAGAAGGAGAAAGCTGCTAAAACAATGGGCTTTTAACATCCTTTTATTGACTCATAAACTCATATTTATTCTTCTATTTATATTTAAATGTACAACAGTTGCATTAATGTTTTAACTTAACTTTACTTACGTTATTAAAAGACAATGCACAACAATTGTAAGATTCAACAAAATGTTATTATTAACAATTTCAATTTTAAACACCACCCACCCCCCACCCAGACACCCCCCACCCAACAGCAACAGTAATAAGAAGAACAACAAGAAAAACAAAATAAACATGAACAACAATAACGCCCCCCTCCCTAACTGCGGCCACGTTTCCCTCCAGATCCTGGACGCCCCCCGTGCCCTAGCCCCACCTGCCCATTTTGGTCCCCAGGTACCGAGATGACGTTGGCGTACAGTGGGCAATGGCAAGACTTCCTGCCGTGGTGGGGGTGATGGTGGCACGATCAGCTGTTAGGGGGGTGTTGGAGGGGAAGATGAAGCACGGACAGGGGCATCGTCTTCCAAGTCAGAAGGAAGTGCTTCCTCCTGACTCGCTTGTGTGCTGGGGGTTGTGCTTCAATTGATGACGGCACCTTGGGGTGCAGCGCCATGCTCAGCCAGCAAGGCATACCGCAAGGCATTGTGGCGGCGGTCTGTGCACGCATCTCCTCCGGCGTCTGCTGCATTGCCTCTGCTTGGGCAGCAGACACCCGGGAAATATCCCGCGCGAACCGCAGGAGATGCTCGCGATTTATCGCGATCATCTCCTTGCACAGGCAGGCCCTCTATCTGATGGTCCACTGCAGGCGAGTGCTGAGCTCACTGACCCAACCTCCATGGGGTCAGCGTGCGCACTATAATGTGCCTTGGCGTTGCCGGCTGCACGCCACTTGGTCCCGGTGCCACTTCAGTCGAATAGCAACTTCCACGGTGGCCGCAGGTTCATCCACCTCTGTGGCTTCCTCCATTTCTTGCTCTTCCTCCTACTCTGGCTTGGTTGTGTCCTCCTCCTCCTCCTGTGCGGACTCCACTTGCGCCTCTGATTGACCTTCAAAGCACAATTGAGCCTACTGAGTTTATTAGAACAGAAGGGTACACATTACCGACAAGACTTTACATATTAATGTATCATGTGGATTTAACTGCCCCAGAAAACCTGCCGCAGCTGCATCAGTTGCAGATGGACACAGGGGTTTATGGGGAGTGCACAGAGAAGGGGGCAGTTGGCCAGATGACCTTCCCCTGTTCTTATTGCTTATGTTTTTATGTTGTCAACCTGAGAGTAGCACAAAGGCTGCATTCATGATTGGCATGACATTACATCATCCGTACATTGCATTTTAATTAACTGATGTTACATTACTATAAAACTGTTTTACACATTACTCACATGACGCATGGGTGGGTCCCGCAACACCACGGGTGGTGGCCGAGCGACTAGTGGTCCCCACCAGCACTGCTGCACGCACCTCCAGCTTACTTAAAGTCTGCATGTAAGCAGGGTCCCCTCCGGTGCACCTACGCTGCGCCCTGTTGTTAGATATCTTCTTCTGCAGACGTGAAAAGAGCATGGCATAAACTAATTGACTAGGTAGTTTCATTGAAAGACAATATCTTCAAACATTACATGCAAATGAGATCGACAATTGATGCACGGTTATAACAAAGATCAGCATGTTTTGGAACTATATATGTATATATGCGTATGTAAGAATGTATGTAAGAATTTTCAAAATTTAATTCAATTCAGGAGATTTACTATTACAGTTTTAATAACAATCTTCATCAATACAATATAAAGTCTGTACTTACTCTAGCTGATGCCAGCACTGGTCAGACCCCCTCGCCTTGTGGGACGCCGAGGAAACGACGTCTGCAATCTCGGATCACAGCTTCCTGTATGCCTGGGGTGGAGGTTTGCCCTTAGCACCCTGGGTAAGTTCTGTCCACCTGGACTGGACCTTCTCGACGAGGGCCTCGTTGGCCTCGTCAGAAAACGGCATTGCCCTTTTCCGACCCCCATCCACGCTCTCGGACGATGATAATGATGACATCGCTACAATTTATCCAAATCTCCAACTCTCACCAAAATACACTTTATCCAACTTTCCAATGGCTTATCAAAAGTTTATCAAAATGATTTATCAAAACTCCACATATCTCCTCTCTCCAACTCCATCAACTCTCTCCTTTATCTCTCCTCTCTCTCTCTCCCCAATAGCCTTCTGCGCATGTGTGGATGACCCTTGACCTCCCGAAATGTGGGAAAACCTGTCACCAAAAACAAAAATCGCATGCACAGAAGGCCATTGCTAGGGGAGCTTTTAACTTCCACATCGCTGGAAGTTCGTTGGGCGAGCGTCACATCGCTGACCATTTGACATCGCTGGCCTATCACTGAATGGAAAATCGCCATCCAAAAAATGGCCGATTAGCCAGCTATCGGGAAGGCTGGGACATCGAACATCGCTGGAACATCACCCATTTTTTGGGCGATAGACAGAAAAGTGGAAAGTCTAGCCCATGGTCTACAGGGCTGTAGTAATACCTGCCCTCCTGTATGGCTCAGAGATATGGATCATGTACAGCAGACGCCTCAAGTCGCTGGAGAGATACCACCAACGATGTCTCTGCAAGATCTTACAAATCCCCTGGGAGGACAGATGCACCAACATCAGCGTCCTCGGCCAAGCCAACATCCCCATCATTGAAGCACTGACCACACTTGATCAGCTCCACTAGGCAGGCCACATTGTTCGCATGCCTGACACAAGACTCCCAAAGCAAACGCTCTACTCGGAACTCCTTCACGGCAAACGAGCCAAAGGTGGGCACAGGAAATGTTACAAGGATACTCTCAAAGCCTCCCTGATAAAGTGCAACATCCCGATTGACACTTGGGAGTCCCTGGTCAGAGACCGCCCTAAGTGGAGGAAATGCATCCAGGAGGACGCTGAGCACCTTGAGTCTCATCGTCGAGAGCGTGCAGAAAACAAGCGCAGGCAGCGGAAAGAGCACATGGCAAACTAGTTCCACCCACCCCTTCCTTCAACGACCATCTGCCCCACCTGTGACAGAGTCTGTGGCTCTCGTATTGGACTGTTCAGCCACCTAAGAACTCATGTTAAGAGTGGAACCAAGTCTTCCTCAATTCCGAGGGACTGCCTATGATGATGATGATGATGGCTCAGTGGGTAGCACACTCGCCTCTGAGTCAGGAGGTTGTGGGTTCAAATCCTACTCCAGAGACTTGAGCACATATTGTAGGCTGACACTTCAGTGCAGTACTGAGGGAGTGATGCACTGTCAGAGGTGCCATCTTTCAAATGAAACATTAAGCTGAAGCTCCATCTGCCCTCTCAGGTGGACATAAAGGATCCCACAACACTATTTCGAAGAAGAGCAGGGGAGTTTCCCTGGCGCCCTGGCCAAAATTTATCAAATAACCAACATCTAAACAGATGATCTGATCATTTATTTAATTGCTGTGTTGTGCAATTGTGGGAGCTTGCTGCGCGCAAGATGGCTGCCACGTTTCCTACATTATAACAGTGACTATACTTCAAAAAGTACTTCATTGGCTGTAAAGCGCTTTGCGTAGCCCTGAGGTTATGAAAGATATTATATAAATGCAAGTCGTTCCTTCCTTCCTTCTTACCTGCTGCACGATCGGAGGTGCCATCTTTTGGATGAGACATTAAACCGAGACCCTGTCTGCTCTCTCAGGTGGACATAAAAGATCCCATGGCACTATTTTGAAGAAGAGCAGGGGAGTTATCCCCAGTGTCCTGGTTCAATATTTATCCCTCAACCAACATCACTAAAACAGATTATCTCATCATTATCACATAAGAACATAAGAAATAGGAGCAGGAGTAGGCCATATGGCCTCTCGAGCCTGCTCCGCCATTTAATATGATCATGGCTGATCCGATCATGGACTCAGGTCCATTTCCCTGCCTGCTCCCCATAACTCCTTATTCCCTTATCGGTTAGGAAATTGTCTATCTCTATCTTAAATTTATTCAATGTCCCAGCTTCCACAGCTCTCTGAGGTAGCGAATTCCACAGATTTACAACCCTCTGAGAGAAGAAATTCCACCTCATCACAGTTTTAAATGGGCGGCCTCTTATTCTAAGATTATGCCCCCTAGTTCTGGTCTCCCCTATCAGTGGAAACATCCTCTCTGCATCCAAGCCCCCTCATAATCTTATATGTTTTGATAAGATCACCTCTCATTCTTCTAAATTCCAATGAGTAGAGGCCCAACCTACTCAACCTTTCCTCATAAGTTAACCCCCTCATCTCCGAAATCAACCTAGTGAACCTTCTCTGAACTGCCTCCAAAGCAAGTATATCCTTTTGTAAATATGGAAACCAAACTGTATGCAGTATTCCAGGTGTGGCTTCATCAATACCCTGTATAACTGTGGCAAGACTTCCCTGCTTTTATACTCCATCTCCATTGCAATAAAGGCCAAGATTCCATTGGCCTTCCTGATCACTTGCTGTACCTGCATACTAACCTTTTGTGTTTCATGTACAAGTACCCCCAGGTCCCGCTGTACTGCAGCACTTTGCAAATTTTCCTCTATTTAAATAATAACTTGCTCTTTGATTTTTTCTGCCAAGTGACCTCACACTTTCCAACATTATACTCCATCTGCCAAATTTTTGCCCACTCACTTAGCCTGTCTATGTCCTTTTGCAGATTTTTTGTGTCCTCCTCACACGTTACTTTTTCTCCCATTTTTGTATCGTCACCAAACTTGGCTACGTTACACTCGGTTGCTTCTTCCAAGTCGTTAATATAGAATGTAAATAGTTGGGGTCCCAGCACTGATCCCTGCGGCACCCCACTAGTTACTGATTGCTAACCCGAGAATGAACCATTTATCCCGACTCTTTGTTTTCTGTTAGTTAGCCAATCCTCTATCCATGCTAATATATTACCACCAACCCTGTGAACTTTTATCTTGTGCAGTAACCTTTTATGTGGCACCTTGTCAAATGCCTTCTAGAAATCCAAATGCACTACATCCACTGGTTCCCCTTTATCCATCCTGTTCGTTACATCCTCAAAGAATTCCAGCAAATTTGTCAAACATGTCTTCCCCTTCATAAATCCATGCTGACTCTGCCAGATCGAATTTTGCTTTACCAAATGTCCTGCTACTATATCTTTAATATAATGGACTCCAACATTTTCCCAACCACACATGTTAGGCTAACTGGTCTACAGCTTCCTGCTTTTTGTCTGCCTTTTTTAAATAGGGGCGTTACATTTGCAGTTTCCCAATCTGCTGGGACCTCCCCAGATTCCAGGGAATTTTGGTAAATTACAGCCAATGCATCCACTATCTCTGCCGTTACTTTTCTTAAGACCCTAGGATGCAAGTCATCAGGTCCAAGGGATTTATCTACCTTTAGTCCCATTATCTTACTGAGTACCACCTCCTTAGTGATTGTGATTGTGTTAAGTTCCTGCCCCACCACCCCCCCACCCCCACCCCCCACCCCCCCCCCCCCCACCGCCCCACCTGCCTCTCGCCCCTTGATTATCCACTGTTGGGATATTGTTAGTGATCTCTACTGTAAAGACTGATACAAAATATTTGTTCAGAGTTTCTGCCATTTCCATTACTAATTCCCCATTCTCATCCTCTAAGGGATCAACATTTACTTTAGCCACTCTTTTCCTTTTTATATACCTATAGAAACTCTTGCTATCTGTTTTTATATTCCGTGCTAGTTTACTTTCATAGTCTATCTTCCCTTTCTTAATCATTTTTTTAGTCATTCTTTGCTGACTTTTAAAAGCTTCCCAATCTTCTGTCCTCCCACTAGCTTTGACCACTTTGTATGCCCTTGTTTTTAATTGGATACCGTCCTTTATTTCTTCAGTTAGCCATGGATGGCTATCTTTTCTTTTACATCCTTTCCTCCTCACTTGAATATATTTTTCTTGAGAATTGTGAAATATCTCCTTAAATGTACGCCACTGTTCATCAACCGTCCTACATTAATCTATTGTCCCAGTCCACTTTAGCCAACTCTGCCCTCATACCTTCATAGTCTCCTTTATTTAAGCTTAGTATGCTGGTTTGAGATCCAACTTTCTCACCCTCCATCTGAATTTGAAATTCAACCATGCTATATTCACTCATTCCAAGGGGATCCTTTACTAGGAGATTGTTTATTAATCCTGTCTCATTACACAGGACCAGATCTAAGATAGCCTGCCCCCTGGTTGGTTCCGTTACATACTGCTCAAGGAACCTGTCCCTTATGCACTCTTGAACTCTTCCTCAAGGCTCCCCTGACCAATTTGATTTGTTCAATCAATATGGAGGTTAAAATCACCCATGATTATTGTTGTTCCTTTTTTACAAGCCCCCGTTATTTCCTGGTTTATACTCCGACCAACAGAGTTGCTATTGTTAGGGGGCCTATAAACTATGCCCACCAGTGACTTTTTCCCCTTATTATTCCTTATCTCCACCAAACTGTTTCAACATCCTGATCATTTGAGCCAATATCGTTTGTCACTATTGCAGTGATTCCATCCTTTATCAACAGGGCAACCCCACCTCCTTTTACTTTCTGTCTGTCCTTCCGGATTGTCAAATACCCCTGACTATTTAATCCCCAGTCCTGGTCACCTTGCAACCATGTCTCTGTAATGGCTACCAGATCATACCCATTTGTATCTATTTGTGCTGTCAACTCATCTATTTTGTTACGAATGCTACGTGCATTTAGACAAAGTGCCTTTAAATTTGCTTTTTTACCCTTTTCTCCTGCTTGTTTCCTCTCTCCTTCAAACTCATTTTCTTTGTTTTTGCTTTCCAATTCCAGCTTTACTCTCCTCACTACTGAATCTATTTTCAGGTTCCCATTCCTCTGTCAAGCTAGTTTAAACCCTCCCAAACAATACTAGCAACCCCCCAATCCCCACTCCCCCGCAAGGATATTAGTCCCGGCTCTGTTGAGGTGCAACCCGTCCGGCTTGTACAGGTTCCACCTCCCCCAGAAGCGGTCCCAATGCCTCAGGAAACTAAAGCCCTCCCGCCTGCACCATCTCTCCAGCCATGTATTCATCTGCTCTATCCTCCTATTTCTGTCCTCACTAGCTTGTGACACCGGGAGTAATCCGGAGATTACTACCTTTGAGGTCCTGCTTTTTATACTCTCTCCTTGCTCCCTAAACTCTGCCTGTAGGACCTCATCCCTCTTTCTACCTATGTCATTGATACCGATGTGGACCACGACCTCTGGCTGTTCACCCTCTCCCCCCAGAATGCCCTGCAGCCGCTCAGTGACATCCTTGACCCCGGCACTAGGGAGGCAACATAGCATCCTGGAGTCACGTCTGCAGCCATAGAAATGCCTGTCTTCTCCACTGACTATTGAATCCCCTACCACTATAGCTCTTCCATTCTTCTCCGCACCCCACCCCCCCGTGCAGCTGAGCCACCCGTGGTGCCGTGGACTTGGCTCTGGCTGCATTCCCCAGAGCCACCATCACCCCCACTGGTACTCAGAACAGAGTACCGGTTGGAGAGCAAGATGGACTCGGGGACTGCTGCTCTACCTGCCTAGTCCTCCTCTTCTGTTTGGTGGTCACCCAATCCCTATCTGCCTGCGGGTGACCACTTCTAGAAATGCGCTATCCACGTAGCTCTCAGTCTCACGGAGGCACCGCAGTGACTCCAACCGTCGCTCAAGCTCCGAAACACGGAGCTTGAGTTGCTGTTTGTGGGAGCATGCTATGCGCAAATTGGCTGTCACGTTTCCTACATTACAACAGTGACTACACTCCAAATGTACTTCATTGGCTGTAAAGCACTTTGAGACATCCGGTGGTCATGAAAGACGCTATATAAATGCAAGTCTTTCTTTCCTTCCATCTTTCCTTCCTTCTTTCCTTCTTTCTTTCCTTCATTCCTTTTCATAAATTGAATATGTTTACTTGGCACAACAAAATTCTGGTCAGTAAGATGAAACGGACTTCCGAATGGCTTTTTGCCGAATCCAAGCCACCCTTCTTGATGCGATATTTTTTAACTCTCTTGCAGATCATACCATGATGGGCAGCACCATCAGCATTCCAAATGGTGCCAGTGATTCCAATACCAGCTGTGTCACCACAGTGAGCTCTTGTACAGGAGCTCTCAATGCATCCAGAAAACAGCAGTTTACCCAGACGGGGATATTGTAAGTGAAGCACAACTATAAATATATCCATTAATACTTGAATGTAGTAATGAAAATCATTGGTTTCCAATCTGGCTCTTTGTTTAGTGACCACTTGCTTTAACTCTCGGTTTCCTTCAATGAATGTAGCAGAAGTTGTAGCCTGCATTAGGAGCACTGCACTGTCAGAGGTGCTGTCTTTCAGATGAGATGTTAAACTGCAGCCTCATCTGCTCTCTCAGGTGGATGTATAAGATACCGCGGCCACTATTTTGAAAAGGATCAGGAGAGTTCTTCCCAGTGTCCTGGGCCAATATTTAGCCCTCAACCAACATCACTGATCATTTATCACGTTGCTGTTTGTGGGAGCTTGCTGTGCGCAATTGGCTGCCATGTTTTCTACATTACAGCAATGACTACACTTCAAAAAGTACTTCATTGGCTGTAAAGCGTTTTGGGATATCCTGAGGTCATGAAAGATGCTATATAAATGCAAGTCTTCTTGTATTTCCAGCAGTTTTACAGTAACAGCTCTGCTGGCTAACTCAATGATACCTCATTGGCTAATCCTGTGTATATGCACACACACATGCTTCACATAATGCACAGCACAGAAACAGGCCATTCGCCAATTGGTCTGCAGCAGTGTTTATGCTCTGCACGAGCCTCCTCCCACTCTACTACATCTCACCCTATCTGAATATTTTTCTAGGCACTCATTCTGTCCTGGCAAATGAGGCAATTAGTTTAATTACAGCCGCATAACTGTTTTCCATCTCCCCGGGTTAATGTCTATTTACAGTGAGTGATGTCTCCCCAGTCTGCAGCAGCTGCAGTTTCACCATCCTTAAACACCACAACATACCCTGACGTCAGGGATACTGAAGAGAAACCATCTCATGTGTCCACAGGAAAATGCTGCTGCAGAACCGCCATCAAAGTAATGTCATTTGGTTAGGTTGCTGCATTCTGTTAAATTTACCCTTTCGACGGATGGAATACATTCGCAATATGTGACATGTGCATATCTTACAAAGTATTTACAGCACAGAAACAAGCTATTCAGCCCAATAAGTCTGTGCCGGTGTTTTATGCTCCACAGGAGCCTCCTTCCACCCCTCTTCATCTCACCCTATCAGCATATCCTTCGATTCCTTTCTCCCTCATGTGTTTATCTAGCATCCCCTTGAATGCATCTGCGCTATTTGCCTCAACCACTCCCTGTGGTAGCGATTCCACATTCTAACCATTCTCTGGGTAAAGAGATTTCTCCTGAATTGCCTATTTTCTATCTCCCATTTTTAACTAATTGATCATCCTGTGCTCTAGATGCTGCTTTTTTGTAATTATTTTTCTCCTCGACTTTTCCCTCTGCAACTCAAGAGCAGGGATTTCCGAGCATTCTGCCTTTCTGAGCTACTTAGCTGGGTAGCAGGAAGCCCCAGGGTTACAGATAACGTTTGAGGCAGTCATTGAATCATCGAATAGTGCAGCACAGAAGGAGGCCATTCGGCCCATCGAGTCTGCGACAGCTCTTTCAAAGAGCAATCCAGTTAGTCCCACTCCCCTGCTCTTTCCCCAGATCCCTGCAATTTTTTCTCCTTCAAGTATTTATACAATTCCCTTTTGAAGGCTACTATTGAATCTGTATCCACCACCCTATCAGGTAGTACATTCCAAATCCTAACCACTCATTGCGTAAAAATGTTTTTCTTCATGTTGCCTCTTTTGCCAATCACCTTAAAACGGAGCTAAGATCTGGAATTCCCTCCCTAATCCTCTCTACCTCTCTTTCCTCCTTTAAGATGATCCTTAAAACCTACCTCTTTGACCACCTTTCTTAATATCCCCTTAAGTGGCTCGGTGTCAAATTTTGTTTGATAAATCGCTCCAGTGAAGCACCTTGGGATGTTTTGCTACGTTAATGGTGCTATATAAATGCAAGTTGTTGTTGTAGGTATAGCACGGGTTAGCTACAACAACAACATGCACTTATATAGCACCTTTAACTTTTTACAGCTCTGCCTCTGACTGCACGTGCGCGCAACCCTCCCTCACTATGCATTTCCAAGCTCTTTGTCCCTATACAGCTTAATACCATTTCGGCATTGTATCAAGTAAATGCCTCACCATGAATCCATTTGATTGAATTGATGATCTGTAATCATTTTAGCATTAGTCCTTAACACTGAAATGATTAAACTCACCACCATTACTCTTTCTGCCATTGCAGTGATGGTCGAACAGTTGCCATCAAGAAAATAAAGAAGAGAACCTTTACCCTTTCGAAAGCGATTCGCAAAGAGGTGAAACAAGTCCGGTGAGTCACAAACAGTCAATCGTATTTTTTTTTACGGATACCATAGTTCGATTGATTTGGCTATAGTCACCTAGATAAGTGCGCATGATAGGAGGCCATTCGCTCCGTTCATGCCATCCTTCACTTGAAACCGACACCATTCAGCTGTGCTACATCTATTCATGAAGGAAGTCTATGTGGTTTTCTGGTCACAGGTCTAGTGAAGATTCCAGGTTCACTGGTGGTGCAGGCTTGTCCCCCAGCTAGACCTCGCATCTCGACAACTGCCATTGGCGCCTTCTAACTCCTACAGGACAGTAGCAGGAAGGCCCTGAAGTCCATAGGTCATTCTAGATGAGGGTTTTAAAAAAACATTGACCTTCGTTCCTTTCATCATCGCTGCACTGGGGTTCAAGAGCAAGACATTGAGCAATGTTTCATCGGACAGCCCGAAGCCGTGGCCTCCAACTGACAACAAAATGAGGCAGGAGGTGGGGAAACCTCCCTTCCACCTCATTAAAACACAAATGGTGACCCTGAACCCACTGCAGGCCATGATCCAGTGACATATTGCAGGGAAGTCCTGAGAAAACCAGGGAGAGGTGTTGTGGGGGGGTTAGACCTCACATTATTATCTTACATAATCACCATCATAGGAATCAAGGAAGACTTGCTTCCACTCTTAACATGACTTCTTAGGTGGCTGTACAGTTCAATACGAGAACCACAGTCTCTGTCACAGATGGGACAGATAGTCCTTGAGGAAAGGGGTGGGTGGGACCGGTTTGCCGCACGCTCTTTCCACTGCCTGTGCTTGATTTCTGCATGCTCTCGGTAACAGGACTCATTATGTTCCTATCGTTATAAGCAGGGTAATCCTCCAACTAATGCTTTGCAAGATTTGCTATGAGGAAATACATTACACAATAATGGAATTAGACAGAATTCATTTCTAGCTATGGCAGTCCAAACGTAGTTAACATGTCCCAATCGATCAAAGAATTTCAATTTTTGGATCAAAAGGCCACATTTTCATCAAGTCCCACATCAGAGACTCCAATTCTGTCCTCTTGCGCAACCCGGATTTTAATCGCTCCACCATTGGCGGTCGTACCTTCAGCCACCAAGGCCCTAAACTCTACAATTCCATCCCTAAACCTCTCCATCTTTCTCCCTACTCCTTAAAGAAGCTCCTTAAAAACCTACCTCTTTGACTAAGCTTTTGTCATCTGACCTAATACCTCCTTATGTGCAGGGGGGGGCGGTGGGGGGTGTGGGGGCAGATGGGGAAGTCTCCCGCCACCCAAGCCGAGAGTGGGGCCCATACATGGTCGGATTAAGGGTAAGGGTAAACAGTATTGACATAAGTGATGTAGCTAGAGCGGATCTAAGCTGCAAGGGCTCAGGCTCATATTATTCTTGACTTGATGTAAACAGATTTTAGATGTCCTTTTTCTAGAGATGCATTCTACACACAAATCGGGGGCGAAAAAAAGGAAAGAGTATCAACTACGTGAGGAGCAAAAGAGACAAGAAGTAGCTAAACTGCTTAAACAAGATAATTTTTTCCAACTAAAAACTCAAGATCATAAGAACATAAGAACATAAGAAATAGGAGCAGGAGTAGGCCTTACGGCACCTCAAGTCTGCTCCACCATTTAATATGATCATGGCTGATCCGATCATGGACTCAGGTCCAGTTCCCTGCCCGCTCCCCATAACCTCTTATCCCCTTGTCGGTTAAGAAACTGTCTATTTCTGTCTTAAATTTATTCAATGTCCCAGCTTCCACAGCTCTCTGAGGCAGCGAATTCCACAGATTTACAATACTCAGAGAGAAGAAATTTCTCCTCATCTCAGTTTTAAATGGGCAGCCCCTTGCTCTAAGATTATGCCCCCTAGTTCTAGTCTCCCCTATCAGTGGAACCATCCTCTCTGCATCCACTTTGTGAAGCCCCCTCATAATTTTATATGTTTCGATAAGATAATTCTTCTGAATGCCAATGTGTGGAGGCCCAACCTACTCAATCTTTCCTCATAAATCAACCCCCTCATCTCGGAATCAACCTAGTAAACCTTCTCTGAACTGCTTCCAAAGCAAGTACATAAAGCAAAGCAACTGTAGCAAGACTTCCCTGGCTTTTATACTCCATTCTCTTTGCAATAAAGGCCAAGATCCCATTGGCCTTCCTGATCACGTGCTGTACCTGCATACTATCCTTTTGTGTTTCATGCACAAGTACCCACAGGTCCCGCTGTATTGTAGCACTTTGCAATCTTTCTCCATTTAAATAATAACTTGCTCGTTGATTTCTTTCTGACTAGCACTTTCCAAAATTATACTCCATCTGCCAAATTTTTGCCCACTCACTTAGCTTGTCTATGTCCTTTTGCAGATTTTTTGTGTCCTCCTCACACATTGCTATTCCTCCCATTTTTGTATCGTCAGCAAACTTGGCTACATTACACTTGGTCCCTTCTTCCAAGTCGTTAATATAGATTGTAAATAGTTGTGGTTCCAGCACTGATCCCTGCGGGGGTACCCCACTAGTTAATGATTGCCAACCCGAAAATGAACCATTTATCCCGACTCTTTGTTTTCTGTTAGTCAGCCAATCCTCTATCCATGCTAATATATTACCACCAACCCCGTGAACGTTTATCTTGTGCAGTAACCTTTTATGTGGCACCTTGTCAAATGCCTTCATGAAGATGAAGGCCAAGACGACGCAGTGCAGTCAACTTCAACAACGAAACCACTGGTGGCACCAGATCTGGAGTTTGCTGAATTGGAGCTTCAAAGTCCAAAAAGTTGAAGAAGATGAAAACCAACTGGTGCATATTAAGCTGACAGGGACTCAACTTACGAATGACATTTGGCTGTGGGGAGACAATATCTCAAAGACAAGCAAAGCCATTGGATTGCAAAAGGTAGTGAGGCTGCCGAAATGATGATAATGACTCCCAAACCTGATTCATGCCAAGGAAGGATGTCGCCGATACTGCTCGAAGTCCTTCACACGTGTGCACCCACTGACAGGGGAACGTGTGGATTGAACGTGGCTCTGTTATACACCTTCAAACAGTAGAGTATACTGCTTTGCTGGCAAGGTCACAGCACAAACAAGTAGCTACTTTACTCATGGGTTTAATGACTGGAAGCATGGAGATGAGAGGATTTCATCTCACGAAAACAGCCACCAGCATAGAGAAGCCATGGTAGTAATGTGCACTAAACAAGCAGGCACTGGTTGTGTGGATGGTCATATTGTCTTCCATTTTGAAAATGAATGACAGTACTGGCGCAAGGTGCTAGGGCGGGCTGCCTGTGTGATAACATTTCTCTGTGAACGAGGTCTTTCATTGCAAGGCAGAGATTAAATCATTGGGTCTCCAAGTAGAAACATAGAAAATAGGAGCAGTAGTAGGCCATTCGGCCCTTCGAGTCTGCACCGCCATTCAATATGATCATGGCTGATCCTCTATCTCAACACCATGGGCTAGATTTTACACTTTTGTGCATATCGCCCAAAAATGGGCGTTATTTCCGGCATGGGTGGTAAAAATGGGTTTTCAGACCGCCAGCTTCTCGCCCATTCTCAAAGCACCTGGTCTTCATTTTTGAAATTGGGCGTTACCGCGAGCGATATCAAATGGGTGGTAGCATTAAATCTCATTGACCTTCTGCCATAATGTGTCGCCGTCCTTAGCAACGGCATGGCAACGCTCAATTCCCGCGATTCAGGAGGTCAAGGGTCATCATGACATGCGCATAAGAGGAGACAGAGAGAGAGGGAGCTCAGAGGGACTGAAGGCATGTCTGGGTGTGGTATGTACTTGTTTGGTTGTTGTGGGAGGCACGAGGGAGATTCACCAGCAGCAAAAAGCCTACTAAGCACCAAGAACATAGTTGACACCGAGTTTTTGTCCAACAAATAATATATAACATGGAAGGGATGGTGGAGGCCCTGGAGCTGGTCGCCAGGAACACTGGTGGCAGAGGGCTCCCAGTGGTCCCGGATCACGGCACTGCATCCCAAGGTGCCACACCCCCATTGCCAACCACACATGAGAGCCAGGAGCAACATCTTGCTTCTGGCTCAGAGTACGTTCCCACCTCGGGACCGTGCTCTGCCGTATACGTCCAAGCAGCGGTGCTGCCGTCACCCCCCCCCCCCAATGAAGCATTGCCTGAGGAGCTCCTCGGCCAGACTGCTTGGAGTCAGGAGGGGAAGGGGAAGGGATAGAGGTGGGGAGCAGAAGTGGGAGGGGGGGGACAAGGGTTGTTTTTTACAGAAATACTGATGATTTCAGACAAATGTTCGATTTAAATGTTTTTTATTTAACAAAACCTTGTTGCGCATTGGCTCAGATAGCTGCACCGTTACACGCTGGTGATTCCTTAACATCAAAGGATATAATGACACTTAACTTCAATCAAATTAAACTTTAACTGTCACCAAGGTGATGCCCACCATTGATGTATGACCTGCACACCCAGCAGTGTGTCAGCCTTGTAAATAACACCAATGTTCTTTCAGACAAAGCAATCATTGATGAGCTCCTGATGTAAGGCTCTTGCAGCTATCATATCACCAAGAGCCCTGTCATGCGGTCTACAGGGGGGCGGGGGCATCAGCCTGATTGTCTGGGCCGATGTCAGCGTCCGCCTCCTCGTCCTCCTCTTCCTCTCTCTGGTGAGGTGGACTGTCAGACTCATCTGGCAATTCTTGTCCCCTCCTGATAGCCAAGTTGTGCAGCATGGAGCACACCACTAAGAATTGAGCTACCTGCTCAGGGTGGTATTGGAGCTTGCCTCCTGAGTGGTCCAGGCATCTAAAGTGCTGCTTAAGCACTCCAATGGTTTTCTCCACGATATTGCGAGTGGCTCTGTGGCTCTCGTATCATCTCTCGGCTTCGGTGTGGGTGTCATGCAGGGGGGTCATCAGCCAGGTGGCGAGGCCATATCCTTTGTCACCAAGCATCCAGCATTGACCTTGTGTCTGATTGTTAAACAAGTCAACTACAGTGCCCTCACGCAGGATGTGAGCATCATGGATGCTGCCCGGAAATTGAGCATTCACTGCCATTATAATTTGCTGGTGGTCGACAACCAGCTGGACATTCAGGGAATGGAATTCCTTGCAGTTCCTGAAAACCTCTGCATCCTGAAAAGGTGCCTGCATCGTGATGTTCATACAGTCTATTGCTCCCTGCACCTTGGGGAAGTTTGCAGTTTTGGAGAACCCTAGAGACCTCTCAGTCTGTGCCTCCCTGGTCATCGGGAAGCTGATCAAGTCCCTCCTGCATGCGTTCAGGGCTTCAGTGACCTGTCGAATGCAGCAATGTGTGACATGCTGAGACAGACCGCAAATGTCACCAGCTGAGGCCTGAAAAGAACCCGACACATAGAACAACAGTGCCGCGGTGACTTTGACCTCGACGGACAGTGCAGTACTGATGGTGCTGGCAGGCTGCAGATCTCTCCTTGTCAGCTGGCATACCTCAGTGATAATCTCTTTGTGGAAGCTCAGTCTCTGAAGGCAGGTGGTGTCGGGCAAGTCCAGGTAAGACTGCTTCTCCCTGTACTTGCGTGGGTGTAACGTCAGGTCCTCCTCATCAGTCTGGCACATAATGCTGTGGAGCGTATCTTCGACCATCTCGAGTCTGCGGCATATAATTGGTCATCAAGAGAGGGTGAGAAACGACAGGCCCCATTGCAAAAGCTCTCTGTTTTCCACCGATTGGTGGTCACAAACAACGAATGTCTCGAAGAAGACACCTATTAAATTCCAATCGGTCACAGTATGGTCAAGATGTTTGAACAGATGTTCACATCAACTCCAACAATCTCCAGAGTACATCCGAACTCCCCCGAGGTTGAAGCACAGCAGCCTTTTAAAGGATGCGACATGTGATGTAGAACATGGCGTCCATAGCGCTGTGATTAGTTCCGGTTAGTTGCACTTTTTCCGGGCGTTTTTTGGGGCGAGCGATATTGTGGGCGATATGTGTGTGAGGTGGTGAAAGTGACGCTGGGCGATCTCATGGCCGCTAGTTTCGGCAAATATGATCTTTACAACAAAAAAAAGTGGGCAAGTGGTATTATTGAATCTCGCCTTTAATTCCGTGCAGAAAGTAACGCTGGACGATATTATGGGCATTGATTTCGCCCATCTGATGATTCTGCCCCAAAAACGTGGGCGGGCAGTATTATTTTTTCCTGGCATTACGCACATGGGGAAAGTAACACTCGGCAATAAGCTTCTGAAAAATGCCCACCAGTTTCCATTTTGTGGCTAAATGTGCGATATATGGGCGTTAGACATCATTTCAGCGATAAAATGGACATTAAGTGGGCGTTAAGCATGCAAAAAAAGGGGAGAATCTAGCCCCATATTCCAGCTTTTTCCCCATACCCCTTGATGTCTTTTGTTTCTAGAAATCTATCTAGCTCCCTCTTAAATATATTTAGTAACTTGGCCCCCACAGTCTTCTGTGGTAGAGAATTCCACAAGTTCACCACTTTCTGAGTGAAAACATTTCTCCTCATCTCGGTCCTAAATTTCCTACCCCGTATCCTGAGATTGTGACCCCTTGTTCTAGACTTCCCAGCCAGGGGAAGCATCTTCCCCGCATCCAGTCTATCCAACCCAATCAGAATGTTATACGTTTCAATGAGATCCCCTCTCAGTCTTCTAAACTCTAGTGAATACAGGCCTAGTCGACCCAGTCCCTCCTCTTACGACATCCCAGGAATCAGCCTAGTGAATCTTCGCTGCACTCCCTCTATAACAAGTATATTTTTTCTTAGGTAAAGAGACCAAAACTGCACACAATACTCCAGGTCTGTTCTCACCAAGGCCATGTATAACTGCAGTAAGACATCCTTGCTCCTGTACTCAAATCCTCTTGCAATGAAGGCCAACATATCATTTGCCTTCCTAACTGCTTGCTGCACCTGCATGTTTGCTTTCAATGACTGGTGTACAAGGACACCCAGGTCCCTCTGTACATCGACACTTCCCAAGCCATCACTATTTAAATAATACTTTGTCCTTATGTTTTTCCTACCAAAGTGGATAACTTCACATTTATCCACGTTATACTGCATCTGCCATGTGTTTGCCCACTCACTCAACCTATCTAAATCGTCTTGCAGCATCTCACAATCCCACCTAATCTTGTGTCATCAGCAAACTTGGAAATATTACATTTGGTTCCCTCATCCAAATCATTTATATATATATTGTGAATAGCTGGGGCCCAAGCACTGATCCCTGTGGTACCCCACTAGTCACTGCCCGCCACCCCGAAAAAGACCCGTTTATTCCTACTCTCTGTTTCCTGTCAGTTAACCAATTTTCAATCCATGCCAATACATTACCCCCAATCCTATGTGCTTTAATTTTGCACACTAACCTCTTATGTGGGACTTTATCAAAGGCTTTCTGAAAATCCAAATACACTACATCCACTGGTTCTCCCTCATCTATTCTATCAGTTACATCCTCAAAAAATTGCAGTAGGTTTGTCAAACATAATTTTCCTTTCATGAATCCGTGTTGACTTTGTTTAATTCTGTTGCTATTATCTAAGTGTGCCGTTATCACATCCTTTATAATAGACTCTAGCATTTTCCCTACTACTGATGTCAGGCTAACCGGTCTGTAGTTCCCTATTTTCTCTCTCCCTCCTTTTTTAAAAAGTGGGGTTACATTTGCCATCCTTCAATCTGCAGGAACTGTTCCATAATCTATAGAATTTTGGAAGATAACGACCAATGCATCTACTATTTCTATGACTATCTCTTTTAGTACTCTGGGATGCAGATCTTCAGGCCCTGGGGATTTATTGGTCTTCAGTCCCATTAGTTTCTCCAGCACTATTTTCTTACTAATAATCATTTCCTTTAATTCCTCTTGCTCACTGGACCCTTGGTTCCCTAGCATTTCTGGGACGTTATTTGTGTCCTCTTCCGTGAAGACAGAACCGAAGTATTTATTTAATTGTTCTGCCATTTCCTTGTTCACCATTACAAATTCTCCCATTTCTGTCTGTAAGGGACCTACATTTGTCTTCATTAATCTTTTTCTTCTTACGGACTTGTAGAAACTTTTGCAGTCGGTTTTTATGTTCCTTGCAAGTTTACTCTCATTCTATTTTTCCCCTCTTGGCCCTTTTTTGCTAATTCTAAACTGTTCCCAATCCTCATGCTTGCTACTTTTTCTGGCAACTTTGTATAACTCCTCTTTGGATCTAATACTATCCTTAATTTCTTTTGTTAGCCATGGTTGGGCCACTATTCCTTTTGTGTTTTTACGCCAGAAAGGAATGTATAACTGTTGCAATTCATGCATTTGTTCCTTAAATATTAGCCATTGCCTATCCACCGTCATGCCTTTTAATGAATCTTCCCAATCTATCACAGCCAATCCATGCCTCATACCTTCGTAGTTTCCTTTGTTTAGATTTAGGACTCTAGTTTCGGATTGGACTACTTCACTTTCCATCTTAACAAAGAATTCAATTATGTTATGGTCACTCTTCCCTAAAGGACCCCGCACAACAAGACTGTTAATTAACCCCTTCTCATTACACAATACCAAATCTATGACAGCCTGTTCCCTGGTAGGCTCCTCAACATACTGGTCTAAAAAAAACATCTCGTACAGACTCCAGGAATTCATCTTCCACAGTATTAATTTGGTTTGGCCAGTCTATATGTAGATTAAAGTCACCTTCGATTACTATAGTACCCTTGCTGCATGCATCTCTAATTACCTGTTTGATGCCATCCCCTACACTACCACTACTGTTTGGAGGCCTATAGACAACTCCCACCAATGTTTTCTGCCCCTTGGTGCTCCTTAACTCCACCCAAACTGATTCACATCTTGATTTTCTGAGCCAATATCCTTTCTCACTATTGCTCTGATTTCATCCTTTACTAACACCACACCACCTCCTCTTCCTTTTTGCCTGTCCTTCCTAAATATTGAATATCCTTGGATATTCAGTTTCCAACCCTGGTCACCCTGCAACCATGTCTCCGTAATTGCAACTATATCATATCCGTTTACACCTATTTGCGCTGTTAATTCATCGACCTTATTACAGATGCTTCGTGCATTCAGATACAATGCTTTTAAGTTTGCCTTTTTAACATGATTAGACATCTTAACATTATTTTGTACTATAGCCCTATTTGTCTTATCGCTATTTTTTCTTATCTGGACCCTATTTGTTAATGCACTCTTTCGTTTGTATGCTCTGTCCCTTCCTGACATAATCTGGTTATCCTTACCACAATCACTTTGCTGCATTGCTTCCTTTTAGAAACATAGAAACATAGAAAATAGGTGCAGGAGCAGGCCATTCAGCCCTTCTAGCCTGCACCGCCATTCAATGAGTTCATGGCTGAACATGAAACTTCAGTACCCCCTTCCTGCTTTCTCGCCATAACCCTTGATCCCCCGAATAGTAAGGACTTCATCTAACTCCCTTTTGAATATATTTAGTGAATTGGCCTCAACCACTTTCTGTGGTAGAGAATTCCACAGGTTCACCACTCTCTGGGTGAAGAAGTTTCTCCTCATCTCGGTCCTAAATGGCTTACCCCTTACCCTCAGACTGTGACCCCTGGTTCTGGACTTCCCCAACATTGGGAACATTCTTCCTGCATCTAACCTGTCGAAACCCGTCAGAATTTTAAACGTTTCCATGAGGTCCCCTCTCATTCTTCTAAACTCCAGTGAATACAAGCCCAGTTGATCCAGTCTTTCTTGATAGGTCAGTCCCGCCATCCTGGGAATCAGTCTGGTGAATCTTCGCTGCACTCCCTCAATAGCAAGAATGTCCTTCCTCAAGTTAGGAGACCAAAATTGTACACAATACTCCAGGTGTGGCCTCACCAAGGCCCTGTACAACTGTAGCAACACCTCCCTGCCCCTGTACTCAAATCCCCTCGCTATGAAGGCCAACATGCCATTTGCTTTCTTAACCGCCTGCTGTACCTGCATGCCAACCTTCAATGACTGATGTACCATGACACCCAGGTCTCGTTGCACCTTCCCTTTACCTAATCTGTCACCATTCAGATAATAGTCTGTCTCTCTGTTTTTACCACCAAAGTGGATAACCTCACATTTATCCACATTATACTTCATCTGCCATGCATTTGCCCACTCACCTAACCTATCCAAGTCACTCTGCAGCCTAATAGCATCCTCCTCGCAGCTCACACTGCCACCCAACTTAGTGTCATCCGCAAATTTGGAGATACTACATTTAATCCCCTCGTCTAAATCATTAATGTACAGTGTAAACAGCTGGGGCCCCAGCACAGAACCTTGCGGTACCCCACTAGTCACTGCCTGCCATTCTGAAAAGTACCCATTTACTCCTACTCTTTGCTTCCTGTCTGACAACCAGTTCTCAATCCATGTCAGCACACTACCCCCAATCCCATGTGCTTTAACTTTGCACATTAATCTCCTGTGTGGGACCTTGTCGAAAGCCTTCTGAAAGTCCAAATATACCATATCAACTGGTTCTCCCTTGTCCACTCTACTGGAAACATCCTCAAAAAATTCCAGAAGATTTGTCAAGCATGATTTCCCTTTCACAAATCCATGCTGACTTGGACCTATCATTTCACCATTTTCCAAATGCGCTGCTATGACATCCTTAATAATTGATTCCATCATTTTACCCACTACTGAGGTCAGGCTGACCGGTCTATAATTCCCTGTTTTCTCTCTCCCTCCTTTTCTCTTTAGCATTCTAGATTGCTCTCTACTGCGACCAGCCTCCCCCGTCCCCCCCCCCACCCCCCTCCGCCCCCCCCTTTATTTAGTTTAAAGCCCTGTCTACCTCCCTCGTTAGTCGGTTCTCTAGAACTCTGGTCCCAGCACTGTTCAGGTGTAGTCCGTCTCCACGGAACAGCTCTCTCTTTCCCGAGTATTGGTGCCAATGCCCCATGAATTGAAACCCACTTCTCCCACACTAACCTCTGAGCCACGCATTCATCTCCCTGATTCTATTAACCCTATGCAAATTTGCTCGTGGCTCAGATAATAATGCAGAGATTATTACCTTTGTGGTTCTGCTTTTCAATTTAGTCCCTAGCTGTTCAAACTCTCTGAGCAGAACCTCTTTCTTAGGCCCCAAGTTTCCAGACGATAAAAAACGGGCGCCCCTCCGAGCTGCGCGCCCGTTTTTCGCGACGAAAACAGCGCCGGAAAAAAACCGCGCGATTCTGGAGCACCCTGCAGCTCCATGTCTGCTTGGCGCGGCGCCCAGAGGGACGGAGCCTACACTCGCGCCGATTTTGTAAGTGGGAGGGGGCGGGTACCATTTAAATTAGTTTTTTTCCTGCCGGCAAACCTGCGCGTGCGCGTTGGAGCGTTCGAGCACGCGCAGTGTGAAGGAAACATTGGCACTCGGCCATTTTTGTAGTTTTTTGTAGCTGTTTAATTTTTGAACATTTTTTAATAAAAGCACATTGCCATCAGCACATCAGCACTGAGGCTTCTTGCAGCCTTCTCACTGTCTCCTCCCCTCCCCCCCCACCCGCCGTCGGGAACGGCTTCCTCCCCCCCCCCCCCGCGGGAACGAACGGCTTCCTCCCCCCCCCCGCCGCGGGAACGAACGGCTTCCTCCTCCTCCCCCCCCCCCCGCGGGAACGAACGGCTTCCTCCTCCTCCCCCCCCCCCGCGGGAACGAACGGCTTCCTCCTCCTCCCCCCCCCCGCGGGAACGAACGGCTTCCTCCTCCTCCCCCCCCCCCGCGGGAACGAACGGCTTCCTCCTCCCCCCCCCCCCCGCGGGAACGAACGGCTTCCTCCTCCCCCCCCCCCGCGGGAACGAACGGCTTCCTCCTCCTCCCCCCCCCCCGCGGGAACGAACGGCTGCCTCCTCCCCCCCCCCCCCGCGGGAACGAACGGCTTCCTCCCCCCCCCCGCCGCGGGAACGAACGGCTTCCTCCTCCTCCCCCCCCCCCGCGGGAACGAACGGCTGCCTCCTCCCCCCCCCCCCGCGGGAACGAACGGCTTCCTCCTCCCCCCCCCCCCGCGGGAACGAACGGCTGCCTCCTCCCCCCCCCCCCCGCGGGAACGAACGGCTTCCTCCTCCCCCCCTCCGCAGGAACGAACGGCTTCCTCCCCCCCCCCCCCGCGGGAACGAACGGCTTCCTCCTCCTCCCCCCCCCCCGCGGGAACGAACGGCTTCCTCCTCCCCCCCTCCGCAGGAACGAACGGCTTCCTCCCCCCCCCCCCCGCGGGAACGAACGGCTTCCTCCTCCTCCCCCCCCCCCGCAGGAACGAACGGCTTCCTCCCCCCCCCCCCCGCGGGAACGAACGGCTTCCTCCTCCTCCCCCCCCCCCGCAGGAACGAACGGCTTCCTCCCCCCCCCCCCCGCGGGAACGAACGGCTTCCTCCTCCTCCCCCCCCCCCGCGGGAACGAACGGCTTCCTCCCCCCCCCCCCCGCGGGAACGAACGGCTGCCTCCTCCCCCCCCCCCGCGGGAACGAACGGCTTCCTCCTCCCCCCCTCCGCAGGAACGAACGGCTTCCTCCTCCTCCCCCCCCCCCGCGGGAACGAACGGCTTCCTCCTCCTCCCCCCCCCCCGCGGGAACGAACGGCTTCCTCCCCCCCCCCCCCGCGGGAACGAACGGCTTCCTCCTCCTCCCCCCCCCCGCGGGAACGAACGGCTGCCTCCTCCCCCCCCCGCGGGAACGAACGGCTTCCTCCCCCCCCCCCCCACGGGAACGAACAGCTTCCTCCCCCCCCCCCACGGGAACGAACGGCTTCCTCCCCCCCCCCCCGCGGGAACGAACGGCTTCCTCCCCCCCCCCACGGGAACGAACGGCTTCCTCCCCCCCCCCACGGGAACGAACGGCTTCCTCCCCCCCCCCCCCGCGGGAACGAACGGCTTCCTCCCCCCCCCCACGGGAACGAACGGCTTCCTCCCCCCCCCCACGGGAACGAACGGCTTCCTCCCCCCCCCCCCCGCGGGAACGAACGGCTTCCTCCCCCCCCCCACGGGAACGAACGGCTTCCTCCCCCCCCCACGGGAACGAACGGCTTCCTCCCCCCCCCCCCGCGGGAACGAACGGCTTCCTCCCCCCCCCCACGGGAACGAACGGCTTCCTCCCCCCCCCACGGGAACGAACGGCTTCCTCCCCCCCCCCCCCACGGGAACGAACGGCTTCCTCCCCCCCCCACGGGAACGAACGGCTTCCTCCCCCCCCCCCCGCGGGAATGAACGGCTGCCTCCCCCCCCCCGCGGGAACGAACGGCTGCCTCCCCCCCCCCGCGGGAACGAACGGCTGCCTCCCCCCCCCCCCCGCGGGAACGAACAGCTTCCTCCCCCCCCCCCGCGGGAACGAACGGCTTCCTCCCCCCCCCCCGCGGGAACGAACGGCTTCCTCCCCCCCCCCCGCGGGAACGAACGGCTTCCTCCCCCCCCCCCGCGGGAACGAACGGCTGCCTCCCCCCCCCCCGCGGGAACGAACAGCTTCCTCCCCCCCCCCCGCGGGAACGAACGGCTTCCTCCCCCCCCCCCGCGGGAACGAACGGCTGCCTCCCCCCCCCCCCGCGGGAACGAACGGCTTCCTCCCCCCCCCCCCGCGGGAACGAACGGCTGCCTCAACTTGTGAGGCTGACTGCAGCATTCACTGTGCCTGAAGCACTTTCACACAGGTAGGAAGATGGTTTATTTAATCTTTTCTTTGCTTATAAATGTTTATTCAGGTTGGATTTATTTGTATAATATTTGTAGAAGTATAAATAAGGATTTATTGTAGAATTTAATGACTTCCCTTCCCCCCCCCCCCCCCCCACCTCGTTCTGGACGCCTAATTTGTAACCTGCGCCTGATTTTTTAATGTGTAGAACAGGTTTTTTCAGTTCTACAAAAATCTTCACTTGCTCCATTCTAAGTTAGTTTGGAGTACGTTTTCACTGTGGAAACTTTCAAATCAGGCGTCAGTGGTCGGACACGCCCCCTTTTGAAGAAAAAATTCTGTTCCAAAGTGAAACTGTTCTAACTGACTAGAACTGCAGAAAGAAAAATGTGGAGAATTGCAATTTCTGAGATAGTCCGTTCTCCACCAGTTGCTCCTAAAAATCAGGCGCGAATCATGTGGAAACTTGGGCCCTTTGTCTTACCTATGTCATTGGTACCTACGTGTACCACGACAACTGGATCCTCCCCCTCCCACTCCAAGTTCCTCTCCAGCCCAGAGGAGATGTCCTTTACCCTGGCACCAGGTAGGCAACACAACCTTCGGGACGCATGCTCTTGGCTGCAGAGAACCCTATCTATCCTCCTAACTATACTGTCCCCTGCTACAACCACCTGCCTCTTTACTCCCCCGACTTGAATGGCTTTCTGCAACACGGTGCCTTGGTCAGTCTGCTCATCCACCCCACAGTCTGCACACTTGTCCACAAGGGTTGAAAGAACCTCAGGGACAAGTGCAGGGACTTAGGCTCCTGCAGTACTACCTCCTGGATCCCCTTACCTGCTTTACTCGCAGTCACACCCCTCCTGTCCCTGACCACGTGTCAATTCTAAAGTATTTAATCTAGAGGGTGTGGCTGCCTCCTGCAGCAAAAGATCCAGGTAACTTTCTCCCTCCCTGATGTCTCGCAATGTCTGCAGCTCGGACTCCAGCTCCTCAACTCGGAGCCGAAGTTCGTCAAACCGCAGACACTTACCGCAGCAGCAACACATCTCCTGTTCTCCTATTATTTTATTTTATTAATTAGTTTAGCATTAATCAAGTATTTACCCTATATAGTTTATTAAATTAGTTAAACAAATAAAGGTTAGTTTTTAGAATTTAGTTATATGTTATATGTTAATTTAAAAGAAAAACTTAGCCCACTATCACTACCAATCACTTACCTGCCTTACCTGTGATGTTATACAGCAGAGTTCTCTTCACCCGGAGCCATGCGATCTCCTGGGAGAGGCAAAAAAAAAATTAAAAACCCAGGCCAATTAGGGAAAAAATCTGGGAAAATTCCTCTCCGACCCTATTAAGTATGTAATTATGTAATACTTGCCACCAGAGGGCATGACTGTTGCACACACATGCAAGGCCTGTATAAAAGATGGGCTGCCATGTTGTTTAGGCACTCTGGAGTTGTAATAAAGAAGACTAAGGTCACACTAAGTTTAGCTCACAGTACTCAGCCTCGTGGAGTTCTTCTATACACAACAATTAGCAATGAGTAACAGAATACGAACCTTCACGCAACCATGGCTGCCGTTGGAATATTAGAGGGATTTGTAGAGGGTGATGATTGGGAAGCCTTCGTCGAGCGTCTTGACCAGTACTTCATGGCCAACGAGCTGGGAGGAGACACTAACGCGGCCAAGCACAGGGCAGTTCTCCTCACCGTCTGTGGGCCTAAAATATACGGCCTCATCAAAAATCTGTTCGCACCGACAAAACCAACGTAGAAGGAATATACCGAGTTGTGCACGCTGTTTGGGACCACCTCAAGCCAAAGGAGACTATCCTCATGGCCAGATATCATTTTTACACACACCATCGCTCCAGGAGCCAGGACATGGCGGATTATGTCGCCGACCTGAGACGCCTCACGGGACCGTGCGATTTTTGAGCTGCGTTGGGGCAAATGCTGTGGGATTTTTTCAAGCTGGGCATCAGCCACAAGGTCATTCTTCGAAAGCTGCTAGCTGCCAAAACCCTAGACCTGAGCAGGGCCATCACGATCGCCCAGGCATGCATGGCCATGGACGATAACACCAAACAGATATCTTCTCAACATCGAAGCTCACTGGCAAATACTGTGCATAAAATGACATCGCTAGCAGGGTGAACTGCACATGGCAGGGCCTATACGTCTGCGGCTGCAAGACCTGTGATGATTCCGAGTCCACCATTAGGGGTGAATGTGAATCCATTAGCACCGTGTTGGCGCTGCGGGGGTAATCATCGGGCCCATTAATGTCGATTCAAGCACTGTGTGTGCAAACGCTGCGCAACGATGGGGCACCTCCAGCGAATGTGCAAACGTGCTGCGACATACCACGTGGCAGAGGATGATCGATCTGGCGCGGATCGCACAGCACAGGCAACTCAACCCGAGGAAGAAGTGTATGGGGTACATACCTTCACCACCAAGAGCCCTCCTATAATGCTGAAAGTCAAATTAAATGGAGTTCCAATATCCATGGAGTTGAACACGGGTGCGAGTCAGTCAATAATGAGCCAGAAGGCATTTGAGAAACTGTGGGGCAAGAAAGCACAAGGGCCCAAACTGAGCCCGATTAACGCAAAGCTGCGAACCTACACCAAAGAGCTCATACCAGTCATTGGATGTGCAGCAGTGAAGGTATCGTATGATGGAGCTGTGCATGACCTATCGTTGTGGATTGTGCCAAGCAATTGCCCAACGCTGTTCGGCAGAAGCTGACTAGAAAAGATTAGATGGAATTGGAACAACATCAAAGCACTATCTTCAGTGGATGACGCCTCGTGTGCTCAAGTGCTGAGCAAGTTTCCCTCGCTATTCGTACCAGGCATCGGCAACTTCACAGGCGCCAAGGTACAGATCCATCTAGGCTCCGATACACGGCCCGTCCATCACAAGGCTCGGGCGGTTCCGTACATGATGAGGGCGGAAGTCGAGATCGAACTGGACAGACTCCAATGCGAAGGAATCATATCGCCAGTCGAGTTGAACGAGTGGGCCAGTCCAATTGTTCCAGTGTTAATAAGCAATGGCAATGTCAGAATCTGCAGAGACTACAAGGTAATGATTAACCGAGTCTCACTACAGGACCAGTACCCGCTGACCAAGGCGGATGACCTGTTCGCAACGTTAGCGGGAGGGAAATCGTTCACCAAGTTGGACCTAACCTCCGCCTACATGACACAGGAGCTGGCTGAATCTTCGAAAAGACTGATGTGCATCAATACACACAAAGGGCTGTTTATATACCACAGGTGCCCTTTCGGGATTCGCTTGGCTGCAGCCATTTTCCAGAGAAACATGGAGAGTTCGCTGAAATCTGTTCCACGCACCGTTGAGTTTCAAGATGACATCCTGATCACTGGTCATGACACCATCGAACATCTACACAACCTGGAAGAGGTTCTAAGTCGCCTAGACAGAGTGGGACTCAGGCTGAAATGCTCCAAGTGTGTTTTCCTGGCGCCAGAAGTCAAATTTTTGGGGAGAAAGATTGCAGCAGACGGCATCAGGCCCATGGACTCAAAGACAGAGGCCATCAAGAATGCACCCAGACCACAGAAGTGACGGAGCTGCACTTGTTCCTGGGACTCCTCAAATATTACCGTAATTTTCTACCCGGGTTGAGCACGTTGGTAGAGCCTTTGCACATGTTGTTACGTAAGGGTGACGACTGGGTTTAGGGCAAATCTCAAGACACAGCATTTGAGAAGGCCAGGAACCTGCTATGTTCAAATAAGTTACTTGTACACTATGACCCATGTAAACGTTTAGTGCTAGCTTGTGACGCCTCATCGTATGGGGTCGGCTGTGTGTTACAGCAAGCCAATGTATCGGGTAACCTCCAACCGGTTGCATACATATCTAAAAGTCTGTCTAAGGCTGAGAGAGCCCATAGTATGGTTGAGAAAGAGGCATTAGCATATGTATATGGGGTTAAGAAAATGCCCCAATACCTATTTGGACCGGTTTGAGTTTGAAACTGACTACAAGCTGCTCATTTCGCTGTTTTCAGAGAGCAAAGGTATAAATACCAACGCTTTGTCCCTCATCCAAAGATGGGCACGAACATTATCCGCTTATGACTAATTTATCCATCACAGACTGTGCCGATGCTCTCAGCCGGCTACCATTACCCACCACTGGGGTTGAAATGGCACAGCCCGCAGACTTGCTACTGGTCATGGATGCTTTTGCGAGCAAGGGGTCACCGGTCACAGCTCGCCAGATCAGGACCTGGACCAGCCAGGATCCTGTGCTTTCATTAGTAAAGAGTTGTGTCTTAAATGGGAACTGGTTGGCCATTCCTGGGGAAATGCAAGATGAAATTAAGCTGTTTCACCGACGCAAAGATGAAGTGTCCATCCAGTCGGATTGTCTCTTATGCGGTAATCGCGTGGTTTTGCAAAAAAAAGGCAGGGAAACGTTTATACGTGACCTACACAGTACCCACCCAGGCATTGCCATGATGAAGGCAATTGCCATGTCGCATGTTTGGTGGCCCGGCATTGACTCGGACTTGGAGTCATGCGTGCATTAGTGCAACACATGCTCGCAACTGAGCAATGCACCAAGGGAGGCTCCACTAAGTCTGTGGTCATGGTCCTCCAAATCATGTGGTGCAGAATCCACGTAGATTTTGCCGGCCCCTTTCTCGGAAAGATGTTTTTAGTAGTTGTGGATGCTTACTCCAAATGGATTGAATGCGTAATCATGTCATCCAGCACATCCACAGCCACCATTGAAAGCCTCCGGGCCATGTTCGCCACCCATGGCTTGCCCAACGTCCTTGTCAGCGACAATGGACTGTGTTTCACCAGCTCGGAATTCAATGAGTTTATGACCCGCAATGGCATCAAGCATGTCAGGTCTGCTCCGTTTAAGCCCATGTCTAATGGTCAAGCTGAGCGGCCAGTCCAAACAATCAAGCAGAGCATGAAACGCGTGACGGACGGCTCCCTGCAGACCCGCTTGTCTCGCATTCTGCTCAGTTACCGGACGTGACCCCACTCGCTCACCGGGGTTCTCCCGGCAGAATTGTTAATGAAGAGAGCCCTCAAAACTAGGCTCTCCCTAGTCCACCTGGATCTCAATAATCACGTGGAAATCCGGCGACACCGGCAGAATATGTACCACAATTGCACGGCTGTTTCACATGACATTGATGTTAACGACCCTGTGTTTGTCCTGAATTATGGTCATGGTCCCAAGTGGGTTGCTGGCACTGTTTGGCCAAGGAAGGGAATAGGGTGTTTATAATCAAACTGTTAAATGGCCAAACATGCAGATAGCATTTAGATCAGACCAAATTGCAAACAACCAGGAACGACTTGAAGAGGACATCACCATCGACGATCCATCAACACACAGCCAACCAGCAATCAATCTCACTGTCAATCATGTGGGTGAACCCACCGTTCCTGACAGTCCGGTCAGACCAGCCGCGGTGCAGTGCAGCAATGGTCCGACCAACTCACACACGCCAGGGTTTGAACTTAGACGATCAACCAGGGAGCGAAGGGCTCCGGATCGCCTCAACTTGTAAATAATTTGTACCGAAGACTTTGGGGGGGGGGGGGATGTTATGTATGTAACTATGTTGGAGTCTTAATGGTCACCTGCACACACATGCAGGGCCAGTATAAAAGGTTGGCTGCCATGTTGTTTAGGCACTCTAGAGTTGTAATAAGGAAGACTAAGGTCACACTAAGTTTAGCTCACAGTACTCAGCCTCGTGGCAGTTCTTCTATACACAACAGACCCAACCAGGTGATCGAAACTAGTCCAGGAGATCACACTGGCCATATGTTGTGGTCTGCTGCGGCTTTTATCCCCACTCTCGGGCCTCGGTCTGCTCCCGCTCAGGTACACCGCCGCTCTGTGGAAAAAGTTAGGAAAAACAAAGCAAAGCAACATCTCCCGCCCCCACGTCTCCGAACTCCCCCACTTACCAAACTCTGTTTTCTCACTCTGAGCTGCTGCACTCCTGTAATGGTAATTATCTGGGCGTATTGGAGATTCTCGTAAACTACGATGCATTTCTTGCTGAACACAACAAGCAGTTTGCCAACAAAGGCAAGGATCATATTTCATACTTGTCTGCCACCACTTGTGAAGAATTGATTGGTGTGATGGGTGGCAAAGTACTTGAGACGATTATCCAGGAATTGAAATCAGCGAAGTTCTATTCAATATCTGTTGATTCAACGCCACATGTCAAACACTTAGATTAGCTAACATTTGTCATTCGCTATGTTCTACCGACTGGTCCTGAGGAAAGGTTCCTAAAGTTCTTGCCGATAATCAGTCATACTGGACAAGAAATAGCAGAAATATAACTAGCCTTTCTGGATGAGAATGGTGTTAAGTCCTGACTCTAATGCACTGACTTACATGAGACACATGCTGAAATCAAGGTCACTCAGGACCTGCACCTTTAATTCACAGCTCTCCAGTGCTGCACTTGCCTGAGACCTCCCTTTATATACCTCAGTGGGACAGGTATGGAGTGTCTCCTGCAAGTGCACCCCTGGTGGTAAAGTATGCATATTGTTACAGGTCATATCCAGTTACAGTCATGTATAGCATGGTAAGATACAGTTATATACAGTAATGTGAGATACATGACATCACCCTCCCCCAAGGTCTTATTGCCTTTTTAGATTCAGTCTCTCAGGTGGTCTGCGCTCTCACGTGGAGCGTCTTAGTTGTGGTTCAGTTGTTTGCCTTGGTGCCTGTGTTTCCTTCGGTGTGATTCGCTGGTATCTCGCCTGGGCTGTCTGTTGAGACTGCCCTTTCCTCAGGTTGTTCCACCTGTCTGTCCATCAGGTGTGGTGTGAGTTCCACATTGTAGTCTGCCTCTGGTTCTTCAGTGTTATCAGTGAATCTACATTTTACTTGGGCTACATACCTCCAGCAGGTTTGGCCATTGTCCATTTGTACAACCAGTAGACTGTTTCCCTCTTTGTCTGTTACTGTCCCTGCAAGCCAGTTGGGACCCCGGCCATAGTTTAGCACAAACACTTTTTTCCCTATCTCATTCCACCTCCCCCTCGAATTTCGGTCATGGTACTCAGTTAGCTTTTGACGCTTAGCCTCAACAATTTCATGCATGTCTGGGAGGATTAACGAGAGCCTGGTCTTTAAGGTTCGTTTCATCAATAGTTGCGCGGGGGGAACCCCAGTCAACGAATGCGGACGAGATCTGTATACCAGCAGCAGTCGCAACAAGCGGCTCTGCAGCGTGGGACCTTAGATTCTGAGCATGACTTGTTTAATAATCTGCACTGCTCGCTCCGCCTGGCCATTGGAGGCCGGCTTGAAAGGTGCCGTCTTAACGTGATTAATACCGTGGTCAACTATAAAATCGTGAAATTCTGCACTGGTGAAGCACGGACCATTATCACTGACCAATATGTCAGGAATGCCGTGCATTGCAAACATGATTCTAAGGCTCTCCACAGTGGTGGAGGTGGTGCTCGAGTTTAAAATGGTGCACTCGATCCATTTTGAAAATGCATCAACGACTACGAGGAACATTTTGCCCATGAATGGGCCCGCATAGTCTACATGCACCCGCGACCACGCTTTGGTGGGCCAGGACCTGGGGCTTAGGGGGGCCTCCCTGGGGGCATTACTGAGTTGAGCACAAATGGTGCACCGACGGACGCAGAGCTCCAAGTCCGCGTCAATGCCAGGCCACCAGACCTGAGATCTGGCTAAGACTTTCATAAGGACGATCCCCGGGTGCTCGCGATGGAGCTCCAGGGCAAACGTCTCCCTGCCTCGTAAGGGCATAACTACTCGGCTGCCCCACATCATGCAGTCTGCCTGTAGTGAGAGTTCATGCATGCGCCTATGGAAGGGTTTGACCTCCTCAGGGCAGGCATCGCGAGCCTCTGCCCAGTCACCGATTAAAACACATCTTTTTACTAGGGATAACGTGGGGTCGCTGGTCGTCCAGGCTCTGATTTGGCGAGCCGTCATGGGCGAACCTGTGGATTCAAAGGCATTGATTGCCATGACCATCTCACAGTCCTGTTCATCGGACCCTTCTGTGGTCGCCAGGGGTAGCCTGCTAAGCGCGTCGGCACAGTTGTCTGTGCCTGGTCTGTGCTTTATCGTGTAGTTGTAAGCCGCCAGCATGAGTGCCCACCGCTGAATGCGCGCCAAGGCGTTGGCGTTGATTGCCTTGCACTCAGATAGTAGGAACGTGAGGGGTTTGTGGTCGGTTTCTAATGCAAACTTGGCCCCGAAAAGATATTGGTGCATCTTTTTGACACCGTACACGCACGCGAGCGCCTCCTTCTCAACCATACCGTACCCGCGCTCCGCCCGCAAAAGTGACCTGGAGGCATAAGCAACGGGCTGCAATTTACCCGCATCATTGACATGCTGTAAAATGCACCCGACCCCGTACGCTGACGCATTACACATAAGGACTAACTTTTTACCTGGGTCAAAAAAGACTAAAACACTGTTGGAACATAGAAGGTTGCATGCCTCATTGAAGGCGCGTTCTTGGGCGTCCCCCCAAAACCAATCGCACCCCTTTCTGAGTAGCACGTGGAGAGGCTCCAGCAGCGTGCTCAAGTTCTACATAAAGTTCCCAAAGTAATTGAGTAGCCTGAGAAAGGCGCGCAGTTCCGAGACATTCCGGGGCCTGGGTGTCAGGCGAATTGCTTCGGTTTTGGATTCGGTTGGGCGGATTCCATCAGTGGCAATCCTTCTGCCCAAAAATTCAACCTCAGGCGCAAGAAACAGACACTTTGATTTCTTAACTCTTAGGCCTACCTGATCCAATCGACTTAGTACTTCCTTAAGATTGCGGCGATGAGAGTCGGTGTCCCTGCCCGTGATGAGTATGTCATCTTGAAACACAACCGTCCCCGGGATAGACTTGAGCAGACTCTCCATGTTGCGCTGGAATATAGCAGCTGCCGGCCTGATGCCGAATGGGCATCAATTGTACACAAAAAGGCCTCGATGTGTGTTGATGGTGGTGAGTAGCTTAGATTCTTCGGTCAGTTCTTGCGTCATATACGCAGATGTGAGGTCAAGTTTCGAGAAAAGTTTTCCTCCAGCCAATGTGGCAAATAGGTCCTCCACTCTGGGCAGCGGGTATTGATCCTGTAGGGAGACTCCATTTATGGTAGACTTGTAATCCCCACAGATTCGCACGGATCCATCAGGCTTCATGACGGGGACAATGGTGCTTGCCCAGTCACTGAATTCCACGGGAGAAATTATGCCTTCCCGCAGAAGCCGGTCCAGTTCGTTTTCAATCTTTTCCCTCATCACATAAGGCACAGCTCTAGCCTTGTGATGGACCAGTCTGGCACTCTGTGTGATGTAGATTCTAACTTTAGCCCCTTTGAAGGTGCCCACACCTGGCTGAAAAAGATGTTCAAAACGGCTTAGAACTGTTGAGCAGGAGGCCCGTTCCTCTGACGACATGGCGTGAACATCATCCCATTTCCAATTAAGTTATGCTAGCCAGCTTCTCCCCAACAGGGCTGGGAGATCCCCGGGGACAATCCACAGGGAATGTCGGTTCACCATCTCTTTGTGTGTGACTGAGAGCATGGCGCTGCCAAGGACTGGGATGATTTCTTTAGTATAGGTCCTTAGTTTGGTGTCGATCTTTGTGAGTTTTGGTCTGTTGCTTTTGTGCGGCCACAGCTGTTCAAATTGTTGAACGCTCATGAGGGATTGACTGGCCCCCGTATCCAGTTCCATGTTGACGGGTATCCCGTTGAGTAGAACCCTCATCATAATTGGAGGCGTCTTGGTGTAAGAACAGTGGACATTGATCGTGTTAACCCGCTGTACCTCGGCGTCCCGTGCGCTGTTCCAACCGTCTTCTGGTCCACTTTCCGACCCTTACGATTCGTATACCAGCCGAGCTGCTGTTTTTCTGCACATGCGAGCCAGATGCCCTGTGTAGTTGCAGTTTTTGCAAACGGCATGCTGAAATCGACACACCCTGGTTGAGTGCCTTCCCCCACATCTCCAACACAGACCGTTTCCGTTGTTTCCCAAGGATGAGCTGTGTCTGGCTGATCTCCCTTGAGCTTCTCTCAATCCGTTGTTGATTGCTCGCATTGTGGGTTGATGAGTGTGATCGGCCGTTCATGTGGCCCTTGATTTTGATGGCTCCTGGCATCACTATCTGCTGTTGAAGGCCTGCTCTTCTGCCTTTGTCTGTGTGTGGGGGTAGCGGTTTGTTTCACAATGTGAACTCCTTGTTCTGATGCCTCGTTGGTTGTCGTACCCGAAGTATAGATCAGCCTCGTTTCTTCTTTGCCTGCCAAGAACATCTGGGCGACCAGTGCTGCTGCCTCTAGAGTCAAGTTCTTAGTCTCTATAAGCTTTCGGAATATGCCTGCATGGCCTATTCCTTCAATAAAAAAGTCTCTCAGTACTTCTCTCCTTAGTTCATCGGAGAACTCACATGAACTAGCCAGCCTCCGAAGTTCCGCCACGAAGTCGGGTATGCTTTGGCCCACACAGCATCTGTAGTTGTAGAACCTGTGTCTGGCCATGTGTAGGCTGCTCGCTGGCTTCAGGTGGTCTCTCACCAGTGTGCTCAACTCCTCAAACGACTTGCTTGCTGGTTTCTCGGGTGCCAGCAGGTCTTTCATTAGAGCGTATGTTTTCGAGCCACAGCTGGTCAAGAGATGGGCTCTTCTCTTGTCTGCCTTATCGTCGCCCAGCCAGTCTTTGGTCACAAAGCTTTGCTGGAGCCTTTCTATAAAGTCATCCCAATTGTCTCCAGCATTGTATTTCTCATCTGAGCTGTTGGTAGCCATTCTGTGGACTCTGTGATCCCGTAACTTGTCGCCACTGTTAAGTCCTGACTCTAATGTACTGACTTACACGAGACACATGCTGAAGTCAAGGTCACTCAGGACCTGCACCTTTAATTCCAGCTTTCCAGTGCTGCACTTGCCTGAGACCTCCCTTTATATACCTCAGTGGGACAGGTATGGAGTGTCTCCTGCAAGTGCACCCCTGGTGGTAAGGTATGCATATTGTTACAGGTCATATCCAGTTACAGTCATGTATAGCATGGTAAGATACAATTATATACAGTAATGTGAGATACATGACAAATGGGATCGACATATAAAATTGTCGCGGACAATCTTATGATAATGCTTCAAATATTAGTGGGAAATACATTGTTATCCAAACTATCATCAAAGAGCAATGCCCATATGCGATATTTATATCATGTGCAGCGCACTCACTCAACCTTGTGCGGAAAAACAGTGCCGAAAATAGCCCAGTGATCGTCAGATTTTTTGACATCGTACATGTACACTTTTCTCTCTGCATCGCTGTATCGCTGGAGACTGCTTTATGAAAAACGAAAGCCTTTAGGGCTGTCTGTCGTCAAACAGCTTTCTGCTACTTGATGGTCAACAAGGTATGAAGCAGTGTCAGCCTTGCTCAAAGGTTACACTCCCATATGCAAAGTGTTGGAATTCCTGGCAACTGACGTGGAACTGAAAGTTGAATGCTGAAATGAAGCTCAGTTGAAACTTGACAAACTGGGCGAACTGGATTCAGCTATTGTCATTGTTATTTGGAACACAGTCCTGAAGCGCTTTCACCTGACCAATCTCTCGCTTCAAGAGACCAGCTGGAATCTGAATGTCATGTTGTCCTTACTTGAGTCCCTTGTCGATTTTGTCAAGACCCAGCGGTCAGATGTTGAGGAGTTCGAAGACTCAGGGATTAAACTGTGTGGTCACAACGAGTACAGTTCAGCTCAGAGGCCCGTCCAAGTACACAACCGCTGCTATGATGATGGTGTTGCTGAAAACGCTGTGCTGTCACCCAAAGAGAAATTAAAAACTGAAGTGTTCCTCGTCCTCATTGATCAACTAATCAGTACCTTGAAACACCACCTTGAAGCATACAAGGAAATCAACTGTAAGTTTGAATTCCTGTCCAAGCTAGCTACTCTCTCGACTCATGAGATCAAGTAAGCCGCAGTAAATCTTGCCCGTTCCTATCCCATAGA
Organism: Pristiophorus japonicus; assembly: GCF_044704955.1. Taxonomy (NCBI): domain Eukaryota; kingdom Metazoa; phylum Chordata; class Chondrichthyes; family Pristiophoridae; genus Pristiophorus; species Pristiophorus japonicus. The sequence goes on along the minus strand of NC_091977.1, from coordinate 230,501,044 downwards.
TCTGGAACTTATGATTGAAAGTGAATTCATCCAGTTTTCTAGCTTGGTGGCACCCTCAACAGAGCTTCAAACCTCAATTTATGTCAAACAAACTAAGTCAGCAGAGCTGAGAATGCACCAATTCCTCCATACACAAGCCCTCTCCCAAAACTTTTCTAACATCGAAATAGCTCTTCGGATATATCTGTCGATGATGGTATCAAATTGCAGTGGTGAGCGATCCTTCTCGAAGCTAAAATACATCAAGGTTGAGGTCAGGAACCGAATGGAACAAGATCAACTTAATACTTTTTCAATCATGAGCATTGAGTGCGGCCTACTGAGAGGACTTGACGCCTCAAAAATCATTGACGAGTTAAGCTGACAAAAATCTAGGAAAAGACCAATGTAATGTTATACTTGTAGTTGCCTCTGTGGAGAAACTGGAATGCAAATGATAAATGATGGTCTTCCAAAAAAATTGCATTGTCTTGTTCTAAAGTGTTGTCATTGTTGATTTAATTTCAAAATGTAAGGATTTTTTAAAATTAAAGCATTGTTTATTGTTTATACAGGGTTTCATCAAAGTATTGGTTTGATTGTTTGGTAACATAATAAAATATTAAATTAGTGTCGTCATAGTATCAATGAAAACAAAACTGAGATGTAGACCTGACCTAACCTTGACCTGATGCATACTCAGTATAGTGCCCTGTGACTTAGCTCACTAAAGTAATTTACTGCAGAATGTGAATGGGAGTAGGGGGCCCATGGCCGGGGTACTGCCCAGGGCCCAAGGCACCCTTAATCTGTCCCTGCATATGTGGCTCGGCATCAAATTTTGTTTTATAATGCTACTCTGAAGTGCCTTGGGACGTCTTGTTACATTAAAGGTGCTATATAAATGCAAGTTGTTGGTGTTGAATATACAATATAGGCTGAAACGCCCAGTGCTAGTACTAAGGGTGCAGTGCACTGTTGGAGGCGCCGTCTTTCAGATGAGACGTTAAACCAAGGCAGGCGTAAAAGATCCCATGGCACTATTCGAAGAAGATCAGGGCAATTCTCTTTGATGTCCTGGCCAATATTTATCCCTCAACCAAAATCACAAAAAAAAAATGATCTGGTCATTATCATGTTGCTATTTGTGGGAGCTTGCTGTCGCATTTCCTACATTACAACAGTGACCGCACTTCAAAAAAAGAACTTAATTGACTGTAAAGTGCTGTGGGACATCCTGAGGCAGTGAATGGCACTGTATAAATGCAAGCTTTTTCTTTACCACACACACATGTGCTGTTAACCAGGAACTTAAGGAATCTGTTAACTTTACAATCTTTACCTCTGTTTGGATTTGACAGGGAACTTGACCATCCGAACCTCTGCAAGTTTAATGGTGGTTGTATTGAAATACCAAATGTGGCAATAATAACAGAGTACTGCCCGAAAGGCAGCTTGAATGATGTGCTCCTCAATGAAGATATCCCATTAAACTGGGGTTTCAGGTATGGATTTAAAGTGGAGAATTTCATAAACTTATGTAAGACGTTTTACTTCCCCTGTTCTTTAACCCGTCCAACAGTTTATAGAGGTCAAACCCGTGGAACAGACAACTCAAGACAAAGATTTCTGGAATAAGTTTCCTTGGGCTAGATTTTACACTTTTGTGCAGATCGCCCAAAAATGGGCGCTATTTCCGGCGTGGATGGTAAAAATCATTTTTCACCCATTTTCAAAGCCCCTAGTCTCCATTTTAAAAATTGGGTGTTACCGCGAGCAATATGAAATGGGCGTTAACGTTAAATTTCTCTGATCTTCTGCTGTAAAGTGTTGCCGTCCTTAGCAACGGTATGGCAACGTTCGATTCCCGTGATTCAGGAGGTCAAGGGTCATCATGACATGCGCATAAGAGGAGACAGAGAGAAAGGGAGCTGAGAGGGAGTGAAGGCGTGTGTGGATGGGGTGTGGCTGCTTTGGAAGGAAGGATGGAGGGTTTCGAGCTTTATAGCAAATTGTGTAAAAAATATTAGCTGTTACCAGCCAGATATTTGCCCGAATTTGCTGCCTATAATGGAGGGAGAGGAGGAGGCGTGACAGCATGCTGTGGAGACTGACGCTGGCGAGAGCAGTGAGTTGGGAGAGGAGCACATTGGAGGACGCAAAAGAGCGAGGAAGTCCTCGGACGAGGCAAGTGCCTCCCTCCTGTAGGAGGTCGAGTTACGCTGGAGTGATTTAACCCAGGGAGGGCGTGGGAAGCCCACCCCAAAGGCCTAACAGAAGATATGGACCGAGATAGCAGAGGTGCCTCGTCGGCGACCAACGAGGTGCGTGAGGGCAACCAATGCCGCAAACGATGGAACGACCTTGTCGGATCTGCAAGAGTAAGTATTACATTTATTTACATGTACTTATGTATTTAAATAATTTGATTTGTAAGAGTCATGAGTGACTATCAGCAGATGTGAGGACTTTCACTTTTATCAGGAATGTTGTAGTCAAAGTCTGCGGTCACGGTGCACGTCTTTAGGTAAAGAATGATAATTATCATAATAATCATGATTACATCTGTCGGTTATGTGTTGTATCAGTCTCTGTGACAGTACCTAGCAATAATATCACGCAATGATCTCATGCCATGTCGTCCTGTTACCTTTTACAGAAGAAGCTCTCGACGATGAGGTCTGTGCAGAGACGAACGGGTGGGGGGGCCACCAGTCACCAGCGACATCACTGAGATGGAAGAGCGGGTGCTTGCACTCGTGGGGAGGCACCCCCGGACGGCCACACAGGCAGCGGCAGACCCTGAAGTGATGCCATGTGAGTAAAGTATACATTATTGCATGATCTAAAGTCAATTGATGCCACACCCACTCATATCTGAACAATAATATATGATAGATGGTTTCTAAAATTGTCCTATAAATAATGCTGGCCTCCTGAGAATCATTGCAATGCAGAAGCTGTTGATGGTCATGAAATGTGATGTCTGTGATGATTTTGATAGTCGTGGTGCTTTTGTCATGCATATTCTGTGTGTGGCGCTGGAATCACCTTGTGACCCTAGCACCCCCTTCTCCTCTAATAATCTCATTTGTGTTTTGCAGCTCAGCCAGCTGCATGTCCCAAGGGCAAGTCCAGAGAGGCCAGAAGATGGGGGCGTGGGGCCGGACTCGCCGGACAATACTACATCTCCTGCAGAGGATGTCCGATTCTCGCCCATCAATCAGCTGGGTCTGTTCTCTACGGATGAGAGTGCAGACTTTGAGGAATCCACATCGCCACGCTCCAGAAGCCAATCCACCCCAAGGCCATCTAGTGCTCGTTCCGCCGTTCCCGCCTCCACTCTGGAGGTACCGGGCCCAAGCACCACCACAAGGCACCCCATTTGTCCCCAGGACAGCGCCAACCCCGCGGAGGTTTCGTGGACACGGCAGGTCTGGTCCATGAGCGCCACATGAGAGCGGAGAGATGGTAAAGTCGTCCAGGAGAACTGTAGACATAGGTGACCAGATTCTATATGCACTGGGGGGCATTTCCCGACAGCTGGCCAGCATCTCCGGCACCATGACGGAGTACGTTCCGCGAATGGCGGAGGCCCTGGAGGCAATAGCCAGGAACACTGCTGGCCCAGGTCTCCCAGTGGTCCCGGAGCGCGGCACTCCACTCCTAGATCCCGTACCCCCAGTGCCAATGACAGATGAGAGGCAGGACCAAGATCCTGCTTCTGAAGCCGAGAATGTTTCCACCTCAGTACCCCCCGCTCCCGTACCCGTGCAACCACCGCCTCTGCCTTTATCACCCCCAATGAGGCACCACCTGAGGAGCTCCTTGGCCAGGCGGCGTGGAGCGAGGAGGGGAAGGGGTAGAGGTGGAAAGAAGAAGGGGAGGAGGGAAGGAAATTGAGGTGCATGTCCGCAGGTGATGGCTTTGTTATATCGCCATCTCGGTGTTTGCAATTTGTTGTAATGTATGGGGCAAGGGGACCACCCTCCTGCTTTGCATTTGTGTTCTGTGTTGCTGGACATGTTGACTACTTGATTGATGTCAAGGGTCAAAAAAGTGGGGTGGGGATGGGATGTTTTTGCCTGTGATACTTATGACCAATGGTCGTATTAAATGTTTTTTATTCAACATAACCTTGTTGCGCATTATCTCAGATAGCTGGACCGTTACACACTGGTGATTCCTTAACATGAAAGGGTATAATTAAACTTAACTTGAATCAACTTAAACTTTAACTGGCACCAAGGTGATGCCCACCATTGATGTCTGAGCTGCACACACTGCAGTGTGTCAGCTTTATCAATAACAGCAACATTCTTTCAGGCAAATCGCTTATTTATGAGCTCCTGACGTACGTCTTGCAGCTATGTAGCCACCACGGGCCCTTTCCTGCGGTCTGGAGGGGGGCGTGGGCATGGTTGCATAGTCAGCCTGATTGTCTGGCCCTTGGTCAGCATCCAGCCCCTCATCCTCCTCTTCCTTTCTCTCCTGAGATGGAGCATCAGTCCCTTCTGGCAATTCTTGGCCCCTCCTGACAGCCAGGTTGTGCAGCATGGAGCACATGACCACGAATTGAGTTACTTGCTCAGGGTTGTATTGTAGCTCCCCTCCTGAGTGCTCTAGGCATCTAAAGCGCTGCTTAAGCACACTAATTGTTTTCTGGACCACATTGCGTGTGTCTCTGTGGCTTCTCGGCCTTGGTGTGGGTGTCATGCAGGGGGGGTCATCAGCCATGTGGCTAGGCCATATCGTTTGTCACCAAGCATCCAGCATTGTCTTTGTGGCTGACTGGTAAACATGTCAGAGACAGCGCTCTCACGCAAGATGTGAGCCTCATCGAAGCCCACACGTTTGGCATTCAGTGCCATTATTATCTGGTTGTGGTCGACAACTAGTTGGACCTTCAGGGAGTGAAATCCTTTTCTGTTGCGAAAAACCTCTGGGTCCTGAGAAGGTGCCCGCATGGCGATGTGAGTGCACTGTATTGCTCCCTGCACAGTGGGGAACTTAGCAATGCTCCAGCTCTGTCAGTCTGAGCCTCCGTGGTCATGGGGAAGCCAATAAAATCCATCCTATGCACAATCAGGACCTCCATGACCTGTCTAATGCCGCAATGTGTGGAATGGTGAGACAGAGGGGAAATCTCGACCGCGGAGGCCCGAAAGGAACCAGACATGTAGAACGACAGTGCCGCGGTGACCTTGACCTCAACGGACAATGATGTCCTGAAGGTGATGGCAGGCTGCAGATCTGCCCTGATGAGCTCACACATTTCACTGATCACCACTTTGTGGAAGCACAGTCTCTGAAGGCAGGTGTTCTCGGATATGTCGAGGTAAGACCGCTTCTCCCTGTAAGTGCGGGGTGTGTATGGTCTGGACCTCCTCCTCAGTCTGGAACATCTTAGATTGGGCACATAATGCTGTGCATTAGACGTTGTGCCATTTGCATTTTGCAGCATTTGCATTGTAATCGATGCAGGCTGAGAAATGACTGGCCTCATTCCAATAAAAATATAATGCTGATTGTTCACAAGCAATAAATTTCAACACTAAAAGACACCTACAGTAAAACCCAATCGTCCACAGTCTGAAAAGATGTCTGTTCAGATGGTCACTTCACATGAGAAGAACTCCAGAGTTAATTCAAACTCCCCCGAAGTTGAAGCAGCCTTTTCAATGAAGTGACCTGCGATTTGAAAAATGGCGTCCACACCGCTGTGATTAGTTCAGAACAGTTCCACTTTTTCAGAGCGGTGTTTTAGGCGAGCGATATTATGGGCGAGATGTGTGCGAGATGGTGAAAATGACGCTGGGCGATATATTGGGCATTAGTTTCGGCAAATTTTATCTTTACGACAAAAAAAAGAGGACGGTCAGTATAATTGAATCTCGGCGTTAATTACATGCTGAAAGTAACTCCGACTGATAAATTCCGAAAAATGGGCGTCAGTTTCCATTTTGTGGCTAAATGGGCGATATCTGGGCGTTACACCTCATTTCAGCGTTAAAATGGATGTTAAGTGGGCGTTATGCATGCCAAAATAATGGAAAATCTAGCCCCTTAACTTTAAAATCAACAAGAGGTTACAAGCAAGCTCACACAAGAATATGTATTACAAATAAGCATACATAGGCTACAACCTGCACCTTATCCTTACACACACAGGCTATGACCCACATTCTATATTCTAAGTAAGCATGCACAGTCTACAACCTGCACTCGAAACTCAAGCGATTATAAGCAAAATACATACGTACTAACACCAGCGAGTGGTCGGTTCGGCGATGATTAGTACCTGGCAACTGACAAAGTTGCCCGACTGCAGCCCTCTGTGTCTTTTAGCAGCACTTTTTATAACCCAAAACTTGGCAGCCCAGCACTGTATGCATGTCTCCAGCTATGTGTCAAATCGTCGGCATTTGGTTTTCTCTTCGTCTTAGCAACTAATCAGTTCAACTAATCAGTTAATCATTGGGCCCCAAGGCCGGTTACACCATTTGTCAGATGTTCCTGTTGTTTGTAACTGCCCAACAGTTTGTTCCTGCTCAAGGTCTGTCGCTTCCTTATCTGTGATTAACAGCTTGCAGCCGCAGCGGTTTTATATTTACATTTGTTCAGCAGAAAATCTCTTGGCCTCTCAAGGCACGCTGGTATATTAAATTTGGTCAGATTTTAAGTTTGGTCAAGTTACAGTAAACTTTTACAGCAAATGACATATTCTTATACTTATGATTACACTTCCCACCACCATTTTCTCTAAGTCCTGAAATTGCTGCCTCCTCTTGGATGGGCTTTCCAAGAGCGAAGACCACCCTCCTGTATCTCAACCGAATGACGTGCGGATCTTGCCATTGAGTGTTGCTTGACTATTTAACCTGGGATACATCACAGACAAACCCACTGATGTCTTATCCATTGTCCACATAAACACACACACACACACACACACACAATACCTACACACACTCACACACACACATATACACACATACACTCACACATATGCACACACACACTCACACATATACACACTCACACCTATATCCACACTCATATACAATACCCACACATGCTCACATACATATATACACACACACATTCACACACACACACACACACTCACATCTATATCCACACTCAGACACACAATACCCACACGCATTCACACCTATATCCACACTCACACACACACACACAATCCCCCCCCCACACACACACTCACACAATACCCACACACACGCACATATATACCCACACACACTCACACATACGCACTCAGACATACACACTCACACATACACACACACACTCACTCACACATATAACCACACACTCACACATATACACTCACATATATATCCACATGCTCACACATACAGATCCACCATAAAGATGTGGACAACTTGGGTTAATGTGCAGTGGGGATGGAGAATGGATCAGCTTGCTTCAATTCTTTTGCTTCTGACAATAAGGCTTGCGCAATAAATTATTCGCAATGATCAATTGCACAGGATTTTTGGTCTTTAAATTACAACTAGTCTTTGCTCTACCCACAGCAGCACTGAACAACAGGGACCAACGGGTGTGATCATTGATGGGTGTCCAATGAGTGGGGTTATGGCAGAGTGTAACCCAGTGCCGTTTTCTGCCCTCTCCCCCATGCCCACCTGCCCTGGTTCCATCCAAACTTTGTCAGAAGGTTGTGAGTTGAAGGTACCATGTTTTGGATGAAACGTTAAATGGCGGCCACATCTGCCCTTTCAGATAGACGTAAAAGATCCCATGGCACTATTTCAAAGAAGAGCAAGGGAGCTATTCCCAGTGTCTTGAACAGCAATTATCCCTCAACCAACAAGATATTTATACTCAAGTCTTTGGAGTGGGACGTGAACCCACAACCTTCTGACTCAGATGTGAGAGTGCTACCTACTGAGCCACGGCTAACACTTTACACTTTAGTTCGTATCTACCGCACAAATGCAGCAACTTTATGCCGATCAATGCAATATCACTGATGAGGTAGACAGCGAGATGTCATTTTCAAGAAGCTAACGGCAAAGTGGTGCAACTCAGACAGCAACCTTTGGATAGTTTCATTTTTCTGCGCATCATCCCCTCGTCTGAAGTTCCTGCAGCAGTCACACTTAAGAAACGGCGATCGCCATTAGTCACACCGTTACTTTGACAGCAAAATCTTGGCTATTGTGTATTTTGTAAACAAACAAACAAAAAAGCTTGTCATGAAGACATTGCCTCTTTGAATTTAGCTGATTATTGAAGACCTGGGGTAATATTAGATGATATAATTGTATTTCAGTCTTGTGTACTTTACCTGACAAATGTCGGATAATACTGTGTGGTTTCACCCCAGATTTTCATTTGCCACTGATATCGCCAGAGGGATGGCTTACCTTCACCAGAATAAAATTTACCACGGCAGATTAAAATCCACAAACACGGTGATTGATGACCGTTGGGTTTGCAAACTTACAGGTGAGAAATGGTAATGTATTAAAATTCAGAAAACTGCCAGTCACCCAGCTTCTGAATCCATCCATTCAAACCTTCTTATCATAGAATGATACAGCACAGAAGGAGGCCATTTGGCCCATCGAGCCTGCGCCGGCTCTTTGAAAGCGCTATCCAATTAGTCCCACTCCCCTACTCTTTCCCCATAGCTCTGCAAATGTTTCCTTTGCACGTATATATCCAATTCCCTTTTGAAAGTTACTACTGAATCTGCTTCCACCACCCTTTCAGGCCGTGCAATCCAGATGATAATAACTCGCTACGTAAAGAAACTTCTCCTCACCTTCCTCTGGTTCTTTTGCGAATTGCCTTAAATTTGTGTCCTGTGTTCATAAAGTATCCTGTGTTTTCCACCAGACTTCTGCTTGCCAGTTTACAGAAAGGAGGACTTCGCGGAGCCCCCTACAACATACCGACAGAGGTTGATTCAAGTATACTTACCTCCTGAGGCCCAGATTACATCAAACTTTGAACTATCTCCTGCTACAGATGTGTACAGGTAACCAGAAGAATGAATCAAAATATTATTTTAAGCCGTGGCTCAGTGGGTCTCACCTCTGAGTCAGACGGTTGTGGGTTCAAGTCCCACTCCACAGACCTTGAGCACAAAATCTAGGCTGACACTCCAATGCAGTACTGAGGGAGTGCTGTGCTGTCGGAGGTGCCATCTTTCAAATGAGACATTAAACTGTCCTCTCACGTAAAAGATCCCACGGGACTATTCAAAGCAGAGAAGGGGAGTTCTACAAAGTGTCCTAGCCAATATTTATCCCTCAACCAACATCCCTAAAAAAACAGATGATCTGGTCATTATCACATTGCTGTTTGTGGGAGCTTGCTGTGCCGAAATTGGCTGCCACGTTTCTGACATTACAACAGTGACAACACTTCAAAAGTACTTCATTGTCTGTGAAGCGCTTTGATGTGTCCTGAGGTTGTGAAAGGCACTATGTAAATGCAAGGCTTTCTTCTTAAGTGTATATTCATGCACACCCACAAGGCAATCTAGTTTGAGGACGTGCATCAGTGCAGTTCATTGGAGCACAAATGTGTGGTACCATAGACTTGTGGCATGCAGGTCGGCTCGCCAACCCCAATAACTTTGTAATGTCAGCTACTCTGCTCTGCTGAGCGACTGGGCAGAGGTTAGGCGTTGTGTGGAGCAAGGGACGGACATTGGGACAAGTTGTCACCAGCCCATTCTTGTATGCTACTTAGAAATTGGCTTAGCAATGGTATTTTCAGAGACCTTTTTGCCCTGTAATTAATTTCAGGAGGTTTGATGCATAGCGGTAGCAGGAGATGTGGAAAAATAGGAGAAATATAAGAAAGTAACATGCCCTCTTTAAAGAGTGTTTAGCCTTCAATTAATGCTCCAGAGCGCATCCGCAATTCTGTACTTGTAGATGCAATAGGGGTTGCCAACTCTGGTTGCACGTATTGCTGGAGGTTACTTCACATGACTTCTGGTCTCCAGTTGCCCCGCCCCCACGCTTCCATCATTCGTCGCCTGACATGTCCATCATCGCAGCGCCAGTCTTCCCACCGTCAATTGGAAAGCAAACAGGCTTTTAATTACCCAATTGGATGACGCTTGACTGTCAATCAAACATGCCTTTTTAATTCCGCCTCTAATATTTTTATAACTAATAAATGTTCAAAGAAATATTTTGAAATCACACACAATTTTCTTTGAATGTCTATGATTTATCCTCTGGGTGTTGCTCACAGCAGTGTCCAGGACATTAATCTTTAATTCCTGGAGACTCTCGGGCAATCCTGTAGGGTTGGAAACCCTAAGGTGCAAGTGAAAGTAAAAGCCACTGCTATTTGCTGCCTTGAGGTGTGTGACTGTTGGTGTCCATCACATGCAAGATGCTGGGACATGCGTACTTACAGGAGGTTCGATTGCCAGGTGTGTCACGTGGACCATCATTTGGTGATATGCAGGATACGAAGAGATTGGTCTCTTGCTGGAAAGCATTGGACTAGTTGAGGATCCAAACTCTGATGAGCTCCCCTTCCAATCCTTCTCATTCTGTTTCTTAGTTGGATGTGCTGATAATGAGAAGGGAAGTGGTACAACCACTGAGAGGCTTGCTTCCTGGCGGGGGAATTTCTTCCCCCGTGCTCCACCTCCTTTGACGCCAATCATGTTTGAAAGTTCCACCTGCCCCAGGCACCCTGTATGAGTTTGATGTGAGCACCATCTGAGCAGAGACCAGGTCCCACCAAAAGTCCCAACTTAATTGGGCCTCCTGTACCCAACTTATGCCAGTGGAGCTCAATTGGGGCAATGGAAATTAAGTCGCCATTTTAGCTGGGAAAGATGCATTGCACATGGAGATTCTACAAAGTGGAAAAGGAACTAAACAAAATGTACTGAAGTAATGCATGCGTGACGCCAAAGTAAAATGGGGCTCATTACAGCTTCATGTCCAGGACTGAAGCTTTGTGCCAGCATCTATCCTGTAAGGGGTGGTTTTCGGAGGGGTCAGCTTTCCCTTCTGACCTTATATGAGCGGTTCCAAATCGCTCCCACACCCTTGGTTCTAGACACTGGAATTATGAAGGGACTGTGACAGACTTGGACAGACGATCGGTTTCAAGGTAGAAAGCAGGTATGGCTTTATTGTGTTTAAAAAAGAAGTAGAAGGAACACCTTTAATAGCACACACAGACCAATACACACTGAGGGGTACAACACATTGAATAAAATGTCAAATTACAGCCTGTGGAGAAAAGAATACAGCTTAAACTCTAAATGGGGTAAAGAGGAGAATGCAGATACATTTTCACAAGTTATCCCAGCCTCCCCCCTCCCAATTCCCCTAACTAACTAAGTTATAGCTCTGGTGGTTCAGGGGCTATGCTCACAAATCCCTTTAGACAGTTGCCGGTGAATCGCGGTTTCGGGGTTCGCTGCACTTGGCCTTCTAGGCGAGCCGTACCCCGAACGGAGGAGAGGACTTCGGACTGCGTAGTCTTCAGTTGGGCTGCGTCCGTTGATGCGCTGTTGCGTTTTGGATGTATGGGGTAAGTACCCACTTTCTTTGGTTAGGAATAGTTTTAGTTAGTCCCTTTTGGTAATTTCTCCCCCGTTGGTCGTTCAGAAGTAGATTGTAGAGTGGTTGTCAATTTGGTTGCTGACAACCTTTTGTTTCGTGGGCCTTGTGCTCGGTCAGTTCTTGATGAGTTCTGGTAGTTTCCTTCACTATTCCATTTCTCCACTGTAGAGGAAGCAGGCTGCTTGTGTCTGTGTCCGTGTTCCAGATTGTGTTCTGCTAGTTTCTGTGCGAGTTCCAGTCTGTGTTCTGCTCGAGTCTGTGCGAGTTCCAGTCTGTGTTCTGCTAGTTTTTCCTTGTAAAACTGGGGGATAGATATATCCCAAAAAAAGGCTCCGTTATCTCCCATCAAATCTCTTGGGCTCTGTTTAAACTGTTCTGTCCATTGATTTTCAAATGTCTCCTTTGTCAGCAGTAACTCGATTAGGGTGTGAGAATGTGCTATCACTGGTTTTGCATTGTTTTAGGATTGCAGTTTCCTGACCATGATTTCCATTGTGCTTGATTGGGTAATTCGATTATCTCTTAGGGGGTGAATAGTCTGGGATCCTTAATACACGAATTTGCTTCAGAGGTTGGCCCCACCTCCTGTATTTGGTAACTTTTTTTCGCAGCCAAAATGTTGTAGAATCTTAAAATTGATATGCTCCTTTCCATAGATGTTTAGGGGATCTCAAGCTTCTGTAATTTAGGTCCGTTTTGAATTCCCTTTCCTATGAGTCCAAACACTGGGGGTGGGGTCTCCATGAATGCATCCCCTTTTATCCCCCGCTGGCTTCGTCTGCCCCTTTAAACTCATTTTAAAAGCCCAGAAAGGGATTCTTCTCCTCTGTAGGGGAAAGGTACCTGGAATCTTTGCGAGATATTGGTAAATTCTACAATCCTTTCTGGAAATGATTGTTAAAGGAAGATATTTGTTATTCTTACAGCTATGCCATCATTCTACTAGAAATTGCAACCAGAAGTGACCCTGTGCCGGTAAGTTTAATGAAAAGTGTGAGGCAGAATCCAACACTATCCTTTGATCAAGACTCTATGACAACCTGTTATATATTTGTATTTCTATTAGGAACATAGAAACAGGAGGATACCATTCAGCCCCTCGAGCCATTCAATTAGATCATGGCTGATCTGTATCTTAACTCCATCTACTCGGCTTCGTTCCGTAACCCTTGATACACTTTGCCTAACACAAATCTATCAACCTCAGTTTTGACATGTTCAACTGCCACCCAGCCTCAACAGCTTTTTGGGGGAGAGAATTCCAGATTTCCACTGCCCTAACTGTGCTCATTTAGAGAAGTGCTTCCTGACATCACCCCTAAATGGCCCAGCTCTAATTTAAAGGTTATGGGCTAGATTTTACATTTTTGCACAGATCACCCAAAAATGGGCATTATTTCCGGCGTGGACAGTAAAAATGGGTGTTCAGATCGCCGGCTTCTCGCCCATTCTCAAAGCACCTAGTCTCCATTGTTGAAATTGGACGTTACCGTGAGCGATATGAAATGGGCGGTAGTGTTAAATCACTCTGACCGTCCTTAGCAATGGCATGGCAATGCTCGATTCCCACGATTCAGGAGGTCAAGCTTCTTCGTGACATGCACAGAAGAGGAGACAGAGAGAGAGAGGGAGCTGAGAGGGACTGAAGGCGTGTGTGGGTGTGCTGTGGCTGCTTTGGGAGGAAGAAGGGAGAGTTTAGAGCTTTAGAGCAAATAGGGAAACAAAAATTTGCTGTTACCAGCCAGATATTTGTCTGAATTTGGCCTTTAATGGAGCGAGAGGAGGAGGCATCACAGCACGCTGTGGAGACTGACACTGGCAAGAGCAGTGAGCTGGGAGAGGAGCACATTGGAAGGTGCAAAAGAGCGAGGAGGTTCTCGGACGAGGCAAATGCCTCCCTCCATAAGGAGGTCGAGTTATGCTGGGGTGATTTGACCCAGGGAGAGCGTGGGAAGCCCACCCCAAAGGCCTATCAGAAGATATGGACCGAGATAGCAGAGGTGGTCTCATCAGCAACCAACGTGGTGCATGAGGACAACCAATGCCACAAACAATGGAACGATCTTGTGGGATCCGCAAGAGTAAGTATTACATTTATTTATAAGTATTACAAGTATTACATGTATTTATATAATTTGATTTGTAACAGTCATGAGTGACTATCAGTAGATGTGAGGCCTTTCACTTTTACCGGGAATGTTGTATTCAAAGCCTGTGGTCACGGTGCACGTCTTTAGGTAAAGAATGATAATTATCATAATAATCACGATTACATCTGTCGGTTATGTGTAATCAGTCTCTGTGACAGTACCCAGCAATGATATCACACAATGATCTCATGACATGTTGTCCTGTCACTTCTTATAGAACAAGCTATCAACGATGAGGTCCGTGCAGAGGTGAACAGGTGGGGGGGCCAACAGTTGCCAGCGACATCACTGACATGGAGGAGCGGATGCTCACACTCGTGGGAAAGCACCCCCGGACAGCCACGCAAGCATCTGCAGACACTGAAGTGATGCGACGTGAGTAAAGTTTACACCATTGCGTGATGTAAAGTCAATAGATGCCACACCCACTCTATCCGAACAATCAGATGTTGTATATGCAGACTATGGATGTACTCTCTGTGTAGTCACTGTATGGTTGCATAAGATGGAGACTTGTTTACCTGATGTATTATCAATAAGGTTTACACTGTGTATATACATGCTGGCTCCACTAGAGGGTGCAACTGGTGGAGTCCAGGGGTTTCCTGCTCTGCTGGCAGGGCCCAGTATAAAAGGCTCCACACTATGCTTGTGCCTGACTCTGGAGTTACAAATAAAGGACCAAGGTCACTACAGTTTGAGTACAACACATTGCCTTGTGGAGTCATTCATCAGTACATCACAGACATAATAACTGGCGATGAGAATAAGGACTTTCACACGATCATGGTTACCTTTGGCACACTATAAGACTTCGCAAAGGGTGATGATTGGGATGCTTTCACGGAAAGGCTCGAGCAATATTTTGTGGCAAGCGACCTGGCAGGGGATACGGACACATTGGCGGAGAAGCGCAGGGCTATACTGCTGACCAGTTGTAGACCCGAGGTCTACCGCCTCGTCAGGGACTTGCTGGCACCCACGAAGGCTAAGGATAAGACATAAGATGAGCTGACTGAAATAATTCACAACCAACTAAAACCAAAAGAGAGCATCCTCACGGCCAGACACAGATTCTACACTCACCGCAGACCTGAAGGCCAGGAGATTGCAAAATATGCTGCCAACCTCAGGAGACTTGCTGCACCTTGTGATTTTGGCATGCACCTCAACAAAGCATTGCGAGATAGCTTCGTTATGGGAATTGGCCACGAGGGCCTCCTTCACAAGCTATTATCTGCCGACACCACAGTCAGCCTGCAGAAGGCCATCAGCAACAGTCAGACGTTCATGATCTCGACCTGCAGCACCAAGCAAATTATTCATCCTGTGGACTCAAACCCGGCAAGTACTGTACACAGAATGGTGCCTTTCACAGGCAAGACTGTAGAACATGGCTCTGCCCAGGACAGAGAGCACAGACCTCAGGGTTCCAGAATTCAGAGTCCGCCGAGGGGTGCTAATCGAGTAGCACCATGCTGGCGTTGCGGAGGAAACCATAGGGCTCACCAGTGTCAGTTTGCTGAGTACGTATGTAAAGCCTGTAACATGAAGGGCCACCTCCAGCATATGTGTAAAAGAAATACGACTCACCGTCTAGCAGAAGAGTTGGTAGATGACTTTGAATCCAGCGGGGAGTATGATGATTTGGCCCGAGAGGCAGCTCAGCCCCAAGAAGAAGTGAATGGAGTGTATACCCGCACCACCGATTGTCCTCCAGTGAAGATAGAAGTCGAGATAAACCGCATTCCAGTCTTCATGGAAGTGGACATGGGAACGAGCCAGTCAGTGATGAGCTAGGATGCCTTCGAGAGGCTATGGAACGAAAACCGACCCGAGCTAGTTCCAGTACAGGAAAAGTTGCGCACCTACACTAAGGAGCTGATCCCAGTCCTTGGTAGTGCGGATGTATGTGTAATCCATAATGGCGTGGTGCACAAGTTACCTCTGTGGATTGTTGCAGGTGATGGTCCAACGCTACTCAGAAGAAAATGGATGGGGACGATCCAGTGGAAATGGGAAGACCTCTTCACTCCAGCAATCGATGTCCCCCATGCTCAGAGGCAGAGCAAAACCTCAACTTCGCTTGGGCCAGGCACCAGAGAACAGACCAGCGCAGCACCTGAGGCACAGACCGTCCATCACGACTGCGTGGCAATGATCCGACCGGAACGACCTAAAAGTACCTTCCCGGCTCCAGTGGCAGGACTCCTGGGGAGGAAGATCGAATTCACAGTCACTCTTCCAGCTTTTGTGGCAGAATCTGGAGAGAAGGATCAAGGTTGTCGACCTCGAGGACAGAGGCAAGGTGGCGTCCCTGCTGCAGCGAGGTGCAGCATGGCTGGAAAAAAAAGATGGCTGCGGCAATATCACGAGATGCAACACTGAGGGACCAACACGTGGTGTCTAACAAAGGATTTGACAGGGGTAAAGCCAGCAGGGTTCTCTTAAAGTAGACCTGCAACCAACTGAACTTAAAGAGACATTGTATGCATGGCAATCAATGTAACGAACCAATTAAGATTGTGAACAAAATATTGTTGTGAATTATCGGTACTATTCCTAATGTAAAGAACAAAATGTTGTTGCGAGATGTCGGGAATGGAGTGTCCCCAAAAATAGCAAGCGAGTGACTTCCGGAGGGTGAAGGCACTGATCCTGATACCCTGCCCCGCGTCTATCCCACGTTGCAGGCACCCGATGGCACTATTCGCCACGGACCTGGAAACAAAAACTGCGCCAATACGTACAGTCGGCCGTCGTTGTCCACCACCCGGGTGGAAACGGCGCAGCCCACAGACCCAGTCGCTACCTCGGCCATGTCCAGGAGCGAAAGGTCAGAACCAACGAGTTCCCCAAACGGGACCTGGAACAGCCAGGTTCCCAACACCATTAGAGAGCAGGCAGAAGACTCTGCAGCCCTCAAAGGAGGACAGGGAGGCCACACACATCTGTGGCTCTGCCCACCACTAGGCAACGACAATGGCCCTGAGTCCTGGCAAGGTGAGCGAACCAAGCCCACCTCATTAGCAGGGGCCGCAGCGCCGCCATCAGACTAGGACTCTGTCCGCTTGTTCTGGAACTAGCGTCCTCGCATACCTGTACTGCTACCTCAGTACTGACCATGACTGAACCATGAATGCAATCTACCCAATCCTGGCACACGACCATAAAACGCAATAAATGTAAATCACTGAACAAGGTGTCACGATACAAACTGAAAAAAACATTTTTTTTCTTCCTTTCAATGCACTTGCACTGTGTCCGATCCTGTATGTTAATGTAACGGGCCAGCTGCATGATCTCGCTGTGGGGGTGGGGGTGAAATGGATGTATGTAGCCATGGACACACACATGGAGCACATCCAGAACCCACTGGAACCTCGAACCATCTAATCTGGTAACCACCACCCGACGTTGTTTCAAAAGGACTTGGGGGTCAACAGGGAGAGAGCCAAGCCAAAGCACAGCCAAGGTGCAAGGGCTATTGGCACTTAAGTTTGGGGAGAGCTAAGCCAGAGCACATAGTGAAAAGGTAATTGGCACAAAGGGCTTGGCGGAGAGTGATGTTGTATATGCAGACTATGGATGTACTCTCTGTGTAGTCACTGTGTGGTTGCATAAGATGGAGACTTGTTTACCTGATGTACTATCAGTAAGGGTTATACTGTGTATATACATGCTGGCACCACTAGAGAGTGCAACTGGTGGAGACCGGGGGTTTCCTGTCCTGGTGGCAGGGTCCAGTATAAAAGGCTGCACATCATGCTTGTGCCTCACTCTGGAGTTACAAATAAAGGACCAAGGTTTGAGTACAACACATTGCCTCATGGATTCATTCATAAGTACATCACAGACATAATATCATGTATGATAGATGATTTCTAAAATTGGCCTGCAAATAATGCTGGCCTAATGAAAATCATTGCAATGCACCATGTGTTGATGGTCATGAAATGTGATGTCTGTGATGATCTTGATAGCAGTGGTCCTTTTGTCGTCCATATGCTGTGTATAGCGCTGGAATCACCTTCTGACCATAGCACCCCCTTCTCCTCCAATAACCTCATTTGTATTTTGCAGCTCAGCCAGCAGCGCGGCCCCAGGCAAGGCCACAGAGGCTAGAATATAGGGGCGCAGGGCCTGACGATCCTACATCTGCCGAGGAGCCTCGATTCTCGCCCGTCAATCCGCTGGGTCAGTTCTCTACAGATGAGAGCGCCGACTTTGAGGAACCTGCATCACCACGCTCCAGAAACCATTCCACCCCAAGGCCATCTAATGCTCCTCCGGTCATTCCCGTCTCCACTCTGGAGGTTCCGGCCCCAAGCACGTCACCACAGGGCACCCTATTTGTCCCCAGGACGGCGCCGACCACTCGCTGGTTTCGTGGACACGGCAGGTCTGGTCCACGAGCGCGACAGGAGAGCGGAGAGATAGTACAGTTGTCCAGGAGGACAGTAGACATTGGTGACCAGCTCCTCAAATCATTGGGGGCATATCCCGACAGCTGGCTACCATGATTGAGTATGTTCCGCGGATGGCGTAGGCCCTGGAGGCGATATCCAGGAACACTGCTGCCATAGGCCTCCCAGTGGTCCCGGAGCGAGGCACTCCACACTTAGGTTCCGCACCACCACTGCGAACGACAGATGAGAGGCAGGACCAAGATCCTGCTTCTGCATCAGAGAATGTTCCTCCCTCGGCACCCCCCACTCCGTACCAGTGCAACCACCAGCTCTGCCTTCATCCCCCCCAATGAGGCAACGCCTGAGGAGCTCATTGGCCAGGCGGCGTGGAGCGAGGAAGGAAAGTGGTAGAGATGGGGAGAAGAAGGGGCGGGGGTAAGGAAAGTGAGGTGCGTGTCCACAGGTGATGGCTGTGTTATATCTCCATTTGGGTGTATGCAATTTGTTGTAATGTATTGGAGGAGGGGGCCACCCTCCTGCTTTGCATTTGTATGCTGGACATGTTGAACATTTGGTTGATGTCAATGGTGGAAAAAGTGGGGTGTGGGCGGGGTGTTTTTGCCCGTGATACTTATGATTTCAGAGCAATGTTGGTATAAATTTTTTTTTATTGAATGTAACCTTGTTGCGCATTGTCTCATATAGCTGGACCATTACACACTGGTGATTCCTCAACAGGAAAAGGTTAAATAAAACTTAACTTCAAACAACGTAAACTTTTAACTGGCACCAAGTTGATGGGCACCTTTGATGTCTGAGCTGCACTCACACAACTGTGTGTCAGCGTTGTCACTTACAGCAACGTTCTTTCAGGCAACTCGTTCAGATATCAGCTCCTCACGTAAGAGTCTTGCAGCTATATAGCCACCACGGACCCTTTGCTGCGGTCTGGAGGGGATTGTGGGCACGGTTATATAGCCAGCCTGATTGTCTGGCCCTAGGTCAGTGACCAGCCCCTCGTTGTCCTCTTCCTCTTTCTCCTGAGGTGGAGCATCAGTGCCTTCTGGCAATTCTTGGCCCCTCCTGACAGCCAGGTTGTGCAGCATGGAGCACACGACCACAAATTTAGCTACTTGCTCAGGGTTGTATTGTAGCTCCCCTTCTGAGTGGTCCAGACGTCTGAATCGTTGCTTAAGTACAGTTATTATTTTCTGGACCACATTGCGTGTGTCTCTGTGGCTCTGGTTGTATTGCTTCTTGGCCTCGGTGTGGGTATCATGCAGGGGGGGGTCATCAGCCAGGTGGCTAGGCCATATCAGTTATCACCAAGCATCCAGCATTGTCCTTGTGGCTGACTCTTAAACATGTCAGAGACAGCACTCTCACGCAGCGCAGAATGTGAGCATCATCGAAGCTGCCCGGACATTTGGCATTCACTGCCATTATGATCTAGTTGTGGTCGACAACTAGTTGGACCTTCAGGGAGTGAAATCCTTTTCTGTTACAAAAGAGCTCTGGGTCCTGAGAAGGTGCCCGCATGACGATGTGAGTGCACTGTATTGCTCCCTGCACCCTGGGGAACTTAACAATGCGGTAGAATGCCCCAGCCCTCTGTGGTCATGGGGAAGCTGATAAAGTCCATCCTTCGAGCGTACAGGGTCTCCGTGACCTGTCTAATGCAGCGATGGGTGGCATGGTGAGACAGAAGGGAAATCTTGACCTCGGAGGTCCGAAGGGAACCGGACGCGTAGAAAGACAGTGCCGCGGTGACCTTGACCTCGACTGACACTGATGTCCTGATGGCAGGCTGCATATGTGGCCTGATGAGCTCACATATTTCATTGATCACCACCTTGTGGAAGCACAGTTTCCAAAGGTAGGTGTGCTCGGACACGTCGAGGTAAGACCTCTTTTCCTTGTACGTTCGGGGTGTGTATGGTCTGGCCCTCCTCCTCATTCTTGCTGTCTTAAATTGGGCACATAATGCTGTGCATCACACATTGAGCCATCTGCACTCTGCAGCATTAATCAATGCAGGCTGAGAAATGGCTGGCCCCATTGCAATGAAAGTATAATAGCGATTGATCAGAAGCAATAATTTCCTCACTAAATTACACCTACAATAAACCCTCAATAGTCCAGAGTCTGAAAGTATGTCTGTTGAGATGGTCACTTCACCTGAGAAGAACTCCAGAGTCAATCCAAACTCCCCCGAAGTTGAAGCAGGCTTTTAAATGAAGCAACCTGTGATTTTAAAAATGGCACGCACACCGCTGGGATTAGTTCAGAACTTTTTCCGGGCGTTTTTTTGGGCGAGCGATATTGTGGGCGATATGTTTGCGAGGTGGTGAACGTGACGCTGGGCAATCTGGGCGTTAGTTTCAGCAAATGTGATCATTATGACAAAAAAAAGTGGGTGGTTGGTATTATTGAATCTCAGCGTTAATTACGTGTGGAAATTTACGCTGGGCGATATTATGGGCGTTGATTTCGCCCATTCTGATGATTCCACCCCAAAAAAGAGGGCGGGCGGTATTATTTTTTCCCAGCGTTACGCATATGGGGATAAGTGTCCGAAAAATGTCCATCAGTTTCCATTTTGTGGCTAAATGGGCGATATCTGGGCATTATACGTCATTTCAGCGGTAAAATGGGCGTTAAGTGGGTGTTAAGCATGCAAATGAAAGTGGAAAATCTAGCCCTATGTCCCTTGTTCTGGACACCCACACCAGACGAAATAGTTTCTACCCTATCAAAACCTTTAATCATCTTTAAATGCCTCCATTAGATCACCTCTTAATCTTCAATACTCAAGAGAATACAAGCCCAGTTTTTGCAACCTGTCCTCGTAATTTAACCAGTTTAGCCCCGGTATCATTCTGGTGAACATTGGTTGTTGATAATGTTAACAAATTATTATTCTCTTCAATGCGTGCCTTAGATTTCTTTGGAAATGACAAGTGCAGATAGAATTGATCAACTGGTGTCTCTTGAGCTGGTGGGACCAAGGACTTAGTCATTGGAAATAAAGCAACTGGTCTGGAAACTATAAAATATAAGATAAGGGCACAGAAATTCCGCTTTCTCCTTCCCGTGGGCGTTCGACTAGATTTTAGAGAAATAATGTACACTTACCTGAAGCTGCTGCGCCCGCTCAATTTCCCAATCCACAGGCCTCCTCTTCCTGCTTGTCGCAGCGCATGCTCGAAGGAACGTCTGTAAACTGGAGCTGGAGCTGGAGTCACAAGGCTCTGGCCAGCCAATCAAGATACAGTATTTTCTCATTCATAATAATGGGAACTTCGTAAGTTGGAGTTCCCATTATTATGAATGAGAAACCGCCCCCCCCCCCGCCCCCAAACACCCAAAACACGAATAAAAAATAGAAAATATATACAACATATTTTAGATTCATTTAAATTAGTTATTCATTTAAGGAAAGGTAACTTCGATGGTATGAGACGTGAATTGGCTAGAATAGACTGGCGAATGATACTTAAAGGGTTGAAGGTGGATGGGCAATGACAAACATTTAAAGATCACATGGATGAACTTCAACAATTTACACCCCTGTCTGGAGTAAAAATAAAACGGGGAAGGTGGCTCAACCAAGGCTAACAAGGGAAATTAAGGATAGTGTTAAATCCAAGGAAGAGACATATAAATTGGCCAGAAAAAGCAGCAAACCTGAGGACTGGGAGAAATTTAGAATTCAGCAGAGGAGGACAAAGGGTATAATTAGGAGGGGGAAAATAGAGTATGAGAGGAAGCCTCTTGGGAACATAAAAACTGACTGCAAAAGCTTCTATAGATATGTGAAGAGAAAAAGATTAGTGAAGACAAACGTAGGTCCCTTGCAGTCGGATTCAGGTGAATTTATAATGGGGAACAAAGAAATGGCAGACCAATTGAACAAATACTTTGGTTCTGTCTTCACGAAGGAAGATACAAATTGATGGGATTGAAGGCCTATAAATCCACGGGGCCTGATCATCTGCATCCCAGAGTACTTAAGGAAGTGGCCCTAGAAATAGTGGGTGCATTGGGGATCATTTCCAACAGTCTTACGACTCTGGATCAGTTCCTATGGACTGGAGGGTAGCTAATGTAACAACTCTTTTTAAAAAACAGGATCGGTCCAAGTCAGCATGGATTTATGAAAGGGAAATCATGCTTGTCAAATCTTCTAGAATATTTTCAGGATGTAACGAGTAGAGTGGACAAGGGAGAACCAGTGGATGTGGTGTATTTGGACTTTCAAAAGGCTTTTGACAAGGTCCCACACAAGAGATTGATGTGCAAAATTAAAGCACATGGTATTGGGGGTAATGTACTGACGTGGATAGAGAACTGGTTGGCAGACAGGAAGCAGAGAGTCGGGATAAACGGGTCCTTTTCAGAAGGGCAGGCAGTGACTAGTGGGGTGCCGCAGGGCTCAGTGCTGGGACCCCAGCTCTTTACAATATACATTAATGATTTAGATGAAGGAATTGAGTGTAATATCTCCAAGTTTGCAGATGACACTAAGCTGGGTGGCGGTGTGAGCTGTGGGGAGGACGCTAAGAGGCTGCAGAGTGGCTTGGACAGGTTGGGTGAGTGGGCAAATGCATGGCAGATGCAGTATAATGTGGATAAATGTGAGGTTATCCACTTGGGGGCAAAAACACGAAGGCAGAATATTATCTGAATGGCGGCAAAGTAGGAAAAGGGGAGGTGCAACGAGACCTGGATGTCATGGTATATCAGTCATTGAAAGTTGGCATGCAGGTACAGCAGGCAGTGAAGAAGGCAAATGGTATGTTGGCCTTCATAGCAAGGGGATTTGAGTATAAGAGCAAGGATGTCTTACTACAGTTGTACAGGGCTGTGGTGAGGCCTCAGCTGGAATATTGTGTTGAGTTTTGGTCTCCTAATCTGAGGAAGAACATTCTTGCTATTGAGGGAGTGCAGCGAAGGTTCAGTAGACTGATTCCCGGGATGGCAGGAATGACATATGAGGAGAGACTGGAGCGACTGGGCCTGTATTCACTGGAGTTTGGAAGGATAAAAGGGGATCTCATAGAAACATATAAAATTCTGACGGGACTGGACAGGTTAGATGCAGGAAGAATGTTCCCGAAGTTGGGGAAGTACAGAACCAGAGGATATTGTCTAATAAGGGGTAAGCCATTTAGGACTGAGATGAGGAAAGAATTCTTCACTCAGAGAGTTGTTAACCTGTGAAATTCCCTACCGCAGAGAGTTGTGGATGCTAGTTCATTAGATATATTCAAGAGGGTGTTAGATATGGCTCTTACGGCCAAAGGGATCAAGAGGTATGGAGAGAAATCAGGAAAGGGGTACTGAGGTGAATGATCAGCCATGATCTTATTGAATGGTGGTGCAGACTCAAAGTGCCGAATGGCCTACTCCTGCACCTATTTTCTATGGGCCCAAGTTTCGAGCCGCGCCTAGAACGGCGCAGTCCCGACCTGGACGCCCATTTTTCGCGCCACAAAGTACGCCTAAAAAAACCCTCCGTATTCTCCACCTCCCTGCAGGTCCTCTGGCCCTCGGCGCAGCGCAGCAAGAGCTGTAGGGGGCGGAGCCAGGTCCCTGCGCTGAAAACAGTGCCGGGACCTCTGCACATGCGTACTACAGTGGGCGCACAAGTGCAGTAGCTCCAGGCGCACGAAACTGCGTGGGAGGGGCAGAAGCACGCAGCCCCTAGCCCTGGCCGAACGGCCTCACTGGGGCTGCGTGAATAAGGATCCTCCCACGGCCAGCTCCTGCTTCCTCCCGACCCGACTCGACTCCCGCTTCCCGCCTCCGGACCGGACCGGACCCGACTCCCGCTCCCGCTTCCCCCCCCCACCCCCGACTGGACCCGACCTGACTCCCGCTCCCGCTACCCCCCCCTGACTGGACCCGACCCGACTCCCGCACCCCCCCGCCCCCGCCCCCGGACTGGATCCGACCTGACCTCCCTCTCCCTCCCTCCCTCCCCCCAACCCGAACCGAACCGACCTCCCTCCCACCACCCCGCCGACACCTACCTGTAAATCTGGTGCTGGGGACGGGGCCTGCCCGAAGTCTCGGGCCCGGCCCGTTCAGCCTCCCTCCCCTTTCTCCTTTCCCCCTCCCCAATCTCCTCCCCCCCCAATCCTTCCCCCCCATCTCCTTCCCCCCCATCTTCTTCCCCCATCTCCTTCCCCCCCATCTCCTTCACCCCCCATCTCCTTCCCCCCATCTCCTTCCCCCCATTTCCTTCCCTCCCCCATCCCTCCCCCTTCCCTCCCTCTGCTCCCCCCCTCTCTCCCTCTACCCCCCTCCTCCCCCTCCCCTCGCTGTCAGAAATACAGACACTGACAGACAGAGAATGAGAGACACACAGACAGACAGAGAGAGATAGAGACACTGACAGACACACTGGAGGGGGCATCCCAGCATGCTGTTGGAGGGCTCCCGGTGCTGCAGTCGGTAAGTAGAAAATGTTTTATTTATTGATTTTTTAAAAAAATTATTTCTTATTAATTTTTTTTGATTGATTTATTGGTTGATTTATTGATGTATTTATCATTTATTATTGATGATGGCTCTTTATTTGTAAAACTGAAGTGTTTAATGTTTGTAAACTTCCCTTTAAACCCCGCCCCCCCCCCCACCATTCCCTACGCCTGATTTGTAACCTACGCCTGATTTTCTAAAGTGTAGACAAGGTTTTTTCGAGCGTACAAAAATCTTCACTTACTCCATTCTAAGTTAGTTTGGAGTAAGTTTTCACTGACGAAACTTTGAAAACAGACATAAGTGGCCGGACACGCCCCCTTTTGAAAAAAAAATTCTTGTCCAAAGTGAAACTGTTCTAACTGACTAGAACTGGAGCAAACTAAATGACGAGAATTCCGATTTCTAAGATACTCCGTTCTGCACCAGTTGCTCCTAAAAATCAGGAGCAAATCATGTGGAAACTTGGGGCCTATATTTCTATTTTCTATGTAATGTCTTATAAAAAATATATATTTTCCCAATTTTTAAAAAGTTTTTAATTATGTCTTAAAATAAACTTACCGTAGTGGGGAGGGTTTTTAACAATAAAATATATTTTCATAACTTTATTTTAATATGTTTTTGTGTGTTTTAAAACACTTGCGCCTGTAAGGTAGGCTATGCGCCTGTCTTTTCAGGCGCAAGATTTTTGAGGACATTTGCCAGGCAAGATATGGGTAAGTCCCGCAATCTTGCCCATACAAATGTCCTCGCTCCCGATCTGACTACGATCTGTCAAGCTCCAGCTTGACAGATCGGAAAAGCCGGTTTTCAGCGCATACGCATTGCGTGCTGAAAACCAGCTTTTCCGATGTCTTCCCGGGTCTGTAGAAACTTTGTACAGGCCCGGGGATGTCGGAATTTCTACCCCAAGATCTTGCAGCTATTCTGGAGTTTTATTTAGGTTACCTTTTTGGTGAGGGGGAGGCGGGCAGGAGGAGGGAAGCACCTTTAAAAAAAAAGAATGCTGAGCCTTTCTGTTCAGGCAATGGAATGGTCATGGGAGACGAGGTTATGCACGTATGAAGTGACTGCACTTTTCAGTTTGCACACAAGAAAATCGTAGGTCAGCCTTAATTATCGACGCAAGGGAAGTTGAGCCGATAACTCATAGTTGAAAGTAATCTTGAATAAACCTTGGTTACCACAAGAAGCATCTGTCGTATCTCACGGCTGCCCAGAAAATATAAAGACAGATGTTCCTCTTTAGTGCTTCGGCAGTAAAGGCTCAGGCATGGAAAATCGAACATCTCTGCTGGAGCCTGCTTCATTTAATGGGCAGAAAATCAGGCAGGCTCCTTTATAAGTGCACAGTCCTCCTCGCCTGATTTATTTTGCCTCAGTAATACTTAACATTCAAATGCTACAAGTGAAAAATCTCCCCATCTGTCTGTTAAATACAATAGCCTCAACTTTCCACTTTTGCAGTGGGTTGAACCCAAATGATGGGTTTGCGACAGACTCAAAGAGAAATATTAGGGCCGAGGCACAAGGGAAGTCCCTGAGCCTCCTCTGGTCAGCTCATTAGTTTAGCTAAAGGTGGATATGCGGGCAGGAGTAGAGGAGGTGGGTGTAGAGGATTGCATGTATGTGAAACTTAAGGGGATGGGGAACAATTGAGTGACACAACAGACTGAGAAAAATTCTTTGATGAGCCTCAAAAGGCACATGAACTGCAACTGAAAGGGACAAGTAGACAAGGATGCATAAACCTGGCACAGATAGACCCAGGTCTGAGACCTGGGAAAGATAGATAAGTGCAGCCATAGTCTGCAGGCAAGTGACAGAGTACGGCCAATGTCCAATCCCCATTCAATAGCTGTTGCAATGGAGGTGGGGTATGAGCTGGGTCGCCATTAGTGCCGCTCCACCGCCCAACAGGTCAATGTTGCCGCAAAGATCAGGAACCTGCCTTCTTGCCACAGTTGAACGTTAGTGGCACTGGACAGATGACCCCCAGGCCCTGTGGTGTGCAGCAGGGCAGGTGTCTTTCAACCAAATGGCAAAACCTTTGCAACTGCCTTTCCACTGTCTCGGACCTTGAGAAGGCTATTGGCATGTAGATAGGCCCGTGCCTGCAGAAATAGTTGGTTTGTCTTGGTAGACATAAGAATTAGGAGCAGGAGTAAGCCACATGGGCCCTTCAGCCTGCTCCGCCCTTCAGAAGATCATGGCTGATCTACCTCAACTCAATCTTCCTGCACTATCCCCATATCCCTTAGTAATCAAAAATCTATCGATCTCTGTCTTGAATATACTCAACAGCTGAGCATCCACATCCCTCTGGAGTAGAGAATTCCAAAGATTCACAACCCTCTGAGTGAAGAAATTGCTCCTCGTCTCAGTCCTAAATCACGACCCCTTATCCTGAGACTCTGCCCCATAGTTCAAGACTCTCCAGGCATGACCAATCAAAACTCGCCCTACATCTGCTGTGTCTGTCCCATACTTTTTGTTGTTACTTGAGATTCCCAGCATTTTTTTTATATCTCTCGGTTCTCTCGTTTTTTTCTGTAACTCAAAACAATTACTTATTGTATGAATACCACGCACGGCACATTCCTCAATACAGTGCTACTTTCCTTGGCTCTCGTCAACACTGATCCCATAACATGCTGAATATTTATAGACAATTTTATTTTTAATTATTCAGATTTTATTCAGAAAGAGTGGTGGAAACAGATTCAATAGTAACATTTAAAAAATAATGTGATAAATACTTGAAGGGAAATCAATGGGAAAATCGTGCAACTTTGAAGGAATTAAAATTACATTTTAAAAATCTATTCACAGGATGTGGGCATCACTGGCAAGGCCAGCATTTATTCAAAAGCAAAATACTGCAGATGCTGGAACCTGAAATAAAAACAGAAAATGCTGGAAATCTCAGCGAGTCAGGTAGCATCTGTGGAGAGAAAAACAGAGTTAACGTTTCAGATCAATGACCCTTCGTCAGAACTGGCGAAAGTTCGAAAAGAACATTCTTAAGGAGCACTGAAAGGGGGAGGGGAAGAAAGAACAAAAAGGAAGGTCTGTGCTCATAGAAGCATAGAAGTTTACAGCACGGAAGGAGGCCATTTCGGTCCATCGTGTCCATGCTGGCCAACAAGAGGCTATCCAGCCGAATCACACTTTCTAGCTCTAGGTCCGTAACCCTGTAGATTACGGCACTTCAGGTACATATCCAAGTACTTTTTAAATGTGGTGAGGGTTTCTGCCTCTACTACCCTTTCAGGCAGTGAGTTCCAGATCCCCACAACCCTCTGCGTGAAGAAATTTCCCCTCAAATCCCCTCTAAAACTTCAACCAATTACTTTAAATGTATGCCCCCCTGGTTGTTGACCCATCTGCTAAGGGAAATAGGCCCTTTCTATCCACTCTATCTAGGCCTCTCATAATTTTATACATCTCAATGAGATCTCCCCTCAGCCTCCTCTGTTCCAAGGAAAACAAACCCAGCCTATCCAATCTGTCCTCATAGCTAAGATTCTCCAATCCCAGCGATATCCTCGTAAATCTCCTCTGTACCCTCTCCAGTGCAATCACGTCCTTCCTGTAATGCGGTGACCAGAACTGCACGCAGTACTCCAACTGTGGCCTAACTAGTGTTTTATACAGTTCAAGCATAACCGCTCTGCTCTTGAATTATATGCATTGACTAATAAAGGCAAGCATTCCAAATGCCTTCTTAACCACCTTATCTACCTGGCCTGCTACCGTCAGGGATCTGTGGACATGCACTCCAAGGTCCCTTTGTTCCTCTACACTTCTCAGTGTCTTACCATTTCATGTGTATTCCCTTTTCTTGTTAGCCCTCCCCAAATGCATTACCTCACACTTCTCCAAATTAAATTCCATTTGCCACTGTTCTGCCCACCTGATCAGTTGATTAATATCTTCCTGCAGTCCGCAGCTTTCTTCTTCATTATCAACCATACAGCCGATTTTAGTATCATCTGCAAACTTCTTAATCATACCCCCTATATTCAAGTCTAGATCATTGATGTATACCACAAAAAGCAAGGGACCTACTACTGAGCCCCGTGGAACCCCACTGGAAGCATCCTTCCTGTCACAAAAACACTCATCAACCATTACCCTTTGCTTCCTGCCTCTGAGCCAATTTTGGATCCAACTTGCCACGTTGCCCTGGATCCCATGACTTTTACTTTCGTGACAAGTCTGCCATGTGGGACCTTAACAAAAGCTTTGCAAAAATCCATACATACTATATCATACACACTGCCCTCATTGACCCTCCTGGTTACCGGCTTGAAAAATGTAATCAAGTTAGTCAGACACGACCTTCCCTGAACAAATCCGTGCTGACTGTCCTTAATTAATCGTGTTTTTCTAAATGAAGATTTATCCTGTCCTTCGGGGATTTTTTCCAATAATTTTCCCACCACTGAGATTAGGCTGACTGGCCTGTAATTACTCGGTCTATCCCTTTCTCTCTTCTTAAACAAAGATACCACATTAGCATAGGGTGGAAGACAGGAGAGATCAGAGAGACAAAAGGGATGATGAGCTGAAAAGAAATGGTAATGACAGATGTTAGAAAAAAGTTAGTCCAGAATGGTATAAACGGTGGAATAATGACCAGCTGCCATTGGAGACAAAGAGAAAAAAAAACATAAAATCGGGCTGGGGGGGTAGGGGGGGGAGGCTGGCAAGAGAGCCAAAAATGGGCAGGGGTTATCTGAAATTGTTGAGCTCGATGTTGAGTCCAGAAGGCTGTAAAGTGCTTGCGTTGAGCTTCATTGGAACAGTGTAGGAGTCCGAGGACGGAGATGTCGGAATGGGAGTGGAGCAGGGAATTAAAGTGACAGGCAACCGGAAGCTCGAGGTCACGCTTACGGACTGAACACAGGTGCTCCGCAAAGCGGTCACCCAATCTGCGTTTGGTCTCCCCATTGTAGAGGAGACCACATCGTAAGCAGTAAATACAGTATACTAAATTGAAAGAAGTAAAAGTAAATTACTGTTTCACCTGGAAGGAGTATTTAGGGCCCTGGATAGTGGGAAGGGAGGAGGTAAAAGGGCAGGTGTTGCATCTCCTGCTCTTGCACGGGAAGGTGCCATGGGAAGGGGAGGGGTTGCTGGGGGTGACTGCGGAATGGACTAGGGTGTCGTGGAGGGTGTGGTCCCTTCGGCATTTATTGC
This sequence comes from Pristiophorus japonicus, assembly GCF_044704955.1. NCBI lineage: Eukaryota > Metazoa > Chordata > Chondrichthyes > Pristiophoridae > Pristiophorus > Pristiophorus japonicus. The sequence continues at coordinate 230,471,209 of NC_091977.1, read as the reverse complement.
CCATCCCTAACTGCTCTTGAGAAGGTGGTGATGAGCCGTCTTCTTGAACTGCTGCAGTCCGGTTGGTGTAGGTACTCCCACAGTGCTGTTAGGGAGTGAGTTCCAGAATTTTGACCCAGCGACGATGAAGGAATGGCAATATATTTCCAAGGCAGGACGCTGTGTGTGACTTGGAGGGGAACTTGGTGGTGATGGTATTCCCATGCGCCTGCTGCCCTTGTCCTTCCAGTTGGTACAGGTCGCGGGTTTGGGAGGTGTTGTCGAAGAAGCCTTGGTGAGTTGCTGCAGTGCATTTTGTTGCTTTGTGCCAATGGTCAGTATTATCATGGAAACAGGAGGTTGGGCCTGTTTCAACCAAGAAGTTTGACACCGAGAAAATTGTGACGCATCTTTTAATCAAAAATGACTCTGTCCACAAGAATTTTTAACACGTGTCCTTAAATTATACTTCAGAGAGAAGATGGAAATTCTACTGAATGTGGGCGATGCGCACCTTTACCAGAATTAATAAGTGGAAAATCAGAAAATGCCTGCCCTTGCCCCACCGAATATATCATGGTAAGGAAGTCAGTGCAAAAAAAACCCTCTGAGCTAATACAGGAATTATTAAATAACTTTGTGAGTAAAGTGGACCTTTTTTACCAACTTGGTTTTATCCTTTTGCTCCACAGCTGATTAGAAAGTGCCGGGCACAGAATCTAACCCAGCGACCCACGTTTGAACAGATCAAGAAGTACCTGCATAAAATTAATCCCAATAAAGTCAGCCCTGTGGACATGATGATGGCCCTGGTACTGATGGAAAATTGGAATTTAAGTATATATTATTTAAAACAAATCAATCACAGTAAATACAAGTGCTGATATCCTCCCTAATTGTTGCTGCAAAGTCCAAGGTTATATGTTACATATATATATTTTAGTTACATAGTATGTACAGCACAGAAACTAGTCTATGTCGGTGTTTATGCTCCACACAAGCCTCCTCCCACCCCTTTTCATCTCAGCCGATCAGCATATCCTTCTATTCCATGTGCTTATCCAGCTCCCCCTTAAATGCATCTATACAATTCACCTCAACTGCCCAACATGGTAGCAAGTTCAACATTCTCACCATTCTCCTGAATTCCTTATTGGACTTATTAGTGACTACCTTATATTTATGGATCCTAGTTGGATATAAAGTTAAATTGTTACCCTGTTCGTTTTTCAGTTCTATTGCACAATTGTTCTCCTAAATCAGAAGGTAAGGATAGTCCAGCCTAAGAATGTTGCAACTTGGCTGATTGACCAAGAAGTGCACCTAAGCACCTTGGGTTAAGAGACTGAAGAAGCCGGGGTTGTTCTCCTTAGATCTCCTTCAATCTAGAGCAGATAAAGTTAAGGGGAGATTTAATGGAGATGTTCAAAATTAATGAAGGGTTTTGTTAGAGTAAATAAAGAAAAACTGTCTCCACTGACAGAAGGATTGGTTACTAGAGGACACAGGTTGGCAGAAGAACCAGAGGGGGGATGAGGAGAATTAATTTACTCAGCGAGTCATTGTGATCTGGAATGCACTGCCTGAAAGTGCGATGGAAGCAGATTCAATAGCAACTTTCAAAAGGGAATTGGATAAATACTTGAAAAGGAAACATTTGCAGGATTATGGAGGAAAAGCAGGGAAGTGAGATTAATTGGATAGCCCTTTCAGAGAGATGGCATAGGCACAATGAGCCAATTGCTCTCCTTCTGTGCTATATAATTATATGTGTGTTATCTGCTTTTCCCTAGCTAGCTGGCACAACACATCATGTGCTTCAATCATTGGCACACTCCGTCATCCAGTTTTACAGCACATCAAAAAATATATGAATTGAATGATTAAAATCCCCTAACTAGTGATTGATTGATCACGTTCAACAAAGGAATAGAAAACTTGGCCATAGGAATTGGGCTTGCCCCAAGTTCTGAACTTGTGTGCTCGCAGGAGCAATAAAAATCATTTATCAACTGTTGGCTTGAAGTCCCAAGCTATAGAAGGGTCAACAAGGTAAAGACAGTCTCCTGCGGCAAGGAAGAGAGAACCAGCTGAGTGCAAGAAAAATGCATACAAAGCACTGGGGTTCATGTCTCGTGGAATAGAATTGAAAAGCAGAGAAGTTATGTTAAACTTGTATAAAACAATGGTTGGACCACACTGTGCACAGTTCTGGTCTCTATGGCTGGAATTTTGTGAGGGGTAAGTGGATGCGATCGGTGGCAGGTTGGGACCCTGCTGTAAACCCGCCGCCTTGCGCCTTTCCCAATGTTGGGTCTGTCAGCGTGAGCAGACCCGACAGGCAGCGGGGGACACAATTCAAGTAATTAGTGGCTTGTTTAGAGCCACTTAAGAATGATTTTCAGCTTACCTTTTGCATTTGATAGCTTGCCCAAAGGGTCCACACTGGTCATGGACCACGTCTGTGAAGCTGAGGTGGGAGTTCAGTGGCCATTGAATCAGCTGCTGAGGTGACAGCTTCAAACGTAAAGTAAAAGCTCCGACCTTACAGGGATATCTTCCCTCAGCCTCAAGCTCTGAGTCACTGCATTTCCACAACAGATTTACCATGTTGCAAGTCTTTACACAAGTCTCCATACAGTCTGACCTCATTACTTCTCTCACCATTGACAGATCAATTCTGACATCTCTACTTCACTTGCCATCAATTCCATCAGCATTGGTCCCCTTTATAGTCTCTCACCTTGGTGCTCAGAATCCCACCACAATCAGTCTCAGTACCAGCAGCACCAGGCACACCAGCAGCATCAACAACAGCACCACCGACCTTCTCCGCAATAATCTGATGCTGCACAGGAGAGAGGGTATCAGCATCCGACCACAATGCTGCCTGGGAGGCCAGGGATGGCCTCACCATGATCAGATTTACTTCACTTGATGCTGCACACCCTGACTGCCACATGATGTGCCAGGTTTTCAGCACCCCACACCTACACCATAAAGCATCCCTACAATGCTGGCACGGACGCGATGGGCCGAAATGGCTTCCTTCTACGCTGTAGATTTCTATGTTTCTATGTTTCTGATACGTCCTTACTACACAGTATAAATGCACACGAGACCCATGCTTGAGAGAAGGTCAGTCTGTGACCTGTCCTTTATTCCTTAGCACTCAAGTGATGAAGGTGGGTGGAGCTTCCCCTTTTATACCTGAAGGTCCAGGTTAGGAGTGTCTCCCACCTAGCGGTCAGTGTTCTCACAGTGTACAACTTAGGTCAGTTTATACATGGGTTACAATGCTGGTTGAATACATGACATCACCTCCCCCCCCAAAGTCTTATTGGGATCACAGGTTGAGTCCCTCTGGTGGTTTACGCTCCCTTGTAGAGCGCCTGAGTTGGGGCTTCGGTTGTTGGGTGCTGGCCTGAATGTCTGCTGTTTGCACTGCCTCAGGCCTGTCCGGACTGCCCACAGTGACTGGGCTCTCCTCCCTTTGGTTCCGGTGTTCGGTCACCTGTGGTGGAGTGAACTCTATATCGTGTTCTTCCTCTGCTTCTTCTATGGGGTTGCTGAACCTCCTTTTTGTTTGATCCACATGTTTGCGGCAGATTGGTAAGTTTAACTACCAGAATCCTATTTCCCTCTTTGGCAACCACAGTGCCTGCGAGCCATTTGGGCCCTGCAGCGTAGTTGAGGACAAAAACAGGATCATTTACATCAATACATCGTGCCCTCGCATTCCTGTCATGGTAGTGATATTGTGACTGGCGCCTGCTCGCGACAATTTCCTTCATGGTGGGGTGTATAAGGGATAATCGGGTTTTGAGCGTCCTTTTCATGAGTAGCTCTGCGGATGGAACCCCTGTGAGCGAGTGTGGTCGTGATCTATAGGCCAACAGGAGGCGTGATAAGCAGGTTTGTAGGGAACCCTCTTGGAATCTGAGCATCCCCTGTTTGATTATCTGCACTGCTCGTTCTGCCTGGCCGTTTGAGGCCGGCTTGAACAGTGCCGTTCTAACATGGTTAATTCCATTGCCTGCCGTGAAGTCCTGGAATTCAGTGCTTGTGAAGCACGGGCCATTGTCGCTGACCAAGATGTCCGGTAGACCGTGGGCGGCTTACATTGCCCGTAGACTTTCTACCGTGGCAGAGGATGTGCTTGAATTTAAAATGTCACACTCGATCCATTTGGAGTAGGCGTCTACTACAACCAAAACCATCTTCCCCATGAAAGGACCTGCGTAGTCCACATGGATGCGTGACCAAGGCTTGGCGGGCCATGGCCAGGGGCTAAGGGGGGCTTCCCTGGGCGCATGGCCCAGCTGGGCACACGTGTTGCACCTGCGAACACAAAGTTCCAGATCTGCGTCTATCCCTGGCCACCAAATGTGTGACCTGGCAATTGCCTTCATTGTGACAATGCCCGGGTGACCATTGTGGAGTTCTCTGATGAACACCTCTCTGCCCATCTGGGGCATGACTACACGGTTTCCCCACAGTAGGCAATCAGCCTGAATCGAGAGTTCCTCCTTGTGCCTGTGAAATGGTTTAAATTTCTCAGGGCATGCCCTGTACGTGGCTGCCCAGTCTTCATTCAGGACACATTTCTTGACTAGAGACAATAGCGGGTCTCTATTTGTCCAGACTTTAATCTAACGGGCTGTCACGGGTGAGCCTTCGCTTCCGAAAGCTTCAACAGCCATGACCATCTCAGCACCATGCTCGATAGCCCCCTCGGTGGTGGCTAGTGGGAGCCTGCTGAGTGCATCGGCGCAGTTTTCAGTGCCCAGTCTGTGCCGAATTGTATAGTCATTGGCGGCTAACGTGAGTGCCCACCTCTGTATGCGGGCCGATGCGTTTGCATTTATGGCCTTGTTGGCCAAAAGGGACGTTAGGGGTTTGTGATCTGTCTCCAGCTCAAATTTCCTGCCAAACAGGTACTGGTGGATTTTCTTTACCGCATATACACATGCGAGCGCCTCCTTTTCTACCATCCCGTAGCCCCTTTCTGCCTGGGACAGACTCCTGGAGGGATAAGCTATCGGCTGTAACTGACCCTTGGCATTCACATGCTGCAACACACACCTGACACCATAGAACGACGCATCGCACGTTAACACAAGTTTCTTCCATGGGTCATATAGCGTTAACAGATTGTTGGAACATAACAAATTGCGTGCTCTATTAAAAGCCCTTTCCTGGCTGTCCCCCCAAACCCATTCGTGACCTTTGCGTAGGAGCACGTGTAGCGGTTCTAGCAGCATGCTCAATTTGGGAAGAAAGTTACCAAAATAGTTCAGGAGCCCCAGGAACGAACGCAGCTCCGTCGTGTTACGGGGTCTGGGTGCTCTCTGGATCGCTTCCGTCTTGGATGCAGTAGGGCTGATCCTGTCTGCTGCTACCCTCATCCCCAGGAATTCTACCTCTGGAGCTAGGAAGACGCACTTCGCCTTTTTCAGTCGCAGACCTACCCGGTCCAGTCTGCGTAGCACCTCCTCCAGGTTGTGGAGGTGTTCTTAAGTATCGTAACCTGTAATGAGGATGTCGTCCTGAAAAACCACCGTCCATGGAATCGACTTGAGGCTTTCCATATTTCGTTGGAAGATCGCGGCGGCCGAGCGAATCCCGAACGGATATCTGTTGTACTCAAACAACCCCTTGTGTGTCGTGATGGTGGTCAGCTTCTTCGACTCACTTGCCAGCTCCTGGGTCATGTAAGCTGAGGTCAGGTCCAATTTTGAAAAAAGTTTGCCACCGGATAGCGTCGCAAAGAGGTCCTCCGCTCTCGTAGCGGGTACTGGTCTTGGAGTGACACCCGATTGATGGTGGCCTTGTAATCGCCACATATCCTGACCGACCCATCCGCCTTGAGCACCGGCACAATCGGGCTCGCCCAGTCACTGAATTCAACTGGCGAGATGATGCCTTCCCTCAACAGGCGGTCCAATTCGCCTTCTATCTTTTCCCGCATCACGTACGGCACCGCTCTGGCCTTGTGGTGTACTGGTCTGGCGTCCGGGTTTATGTGAATCACTACCTTGGCCCCCAATGCCGGGTTGAAATAATGAGTCAAATTTGTCCAGGACCTGTGAGCATGATACTCGCTCCACAGAGGAAATTGCATTGACATCGCCCCATTTCCAGTTCATGACAGCAAGCCAACTCCTCCCCAGTAGTGCGGGACCGTCCCCTGGGACAATCCAGAGTGGCAACCTGTTCTCCTAATCTTTGTGGGTCACGACTACCGTGGCGCTACCTAGCACCAGAATGATCTGCTTTGTGTAAGTCCGTAGCTGTGCGTCAATCGGCGATAATTTTGGCCTCCTGGCCTTGGATGCCCACAACTTTTCGAACTGTTTGATACCCATCAGGGATTGGCTGGCACCCGTGTCTAACTCCATTGATACTGGGATACCATTGAGGAGCACTTTCATCATTATCGGTGGCGTCCTGGTGTATGAACTGTATACGTGCTCCACATGAACTCGCTGAACTTCAGCTTCCAGCGATTTCCCCCAGTGTCCATGTCTGCAATTTCTGCAGGTATTTTGCTCATCTCTGCAAACTCCAGCTGAATGTATGCCTCCACGCCTCCAGCATGAGTTGCGGTTTGAAACAAAAGGTCCCTTGCCAGTCGATTGTCCCTGACTGCCCCTGTTATTGTCCTTGAGTGCACCATTAACAGGTGTTGATGGCCCCATTACTGGCCGCATTGTCCCTTGCAATGGTGTGAATCGCTGTTCAGCTTGCCATTGTCTCTGTCGAACTCCCCCTCTGGGTTCGACTACATGTTGGGGCATGCCCGATTGCCCTTGTCTGCCTGGAGAACTGTGTGCTGCTTTAACAATGTTGAATCTCTGTCCCAACCATTCCTTAACACAGTACCTCTCGTCTGTTCTGCTAGTGGCCATGCTCGCGTGGTTTAAATCCCAGTTTCTTGTCGCCATTGATACGTCCTTACTACACAGTATAAATGCACACGAGGCCCATGCTTGAGAGAAGGTCAGTCTGTGACCTGTCCTTTATTCCTTAGCACTCAAGTGATGAAGGTGGGTGGAGCTTCCCCTTTGATACCCGAAGGTCCAGGTTAGGAGTGTCTCCCATCTAGTGGTCAGTGTTCTCACGGTGTACAACTTAGGTCAGTTTATACATGGGTTACAATGCTGGTTGAATACATGACAGTTTCTATGCCCAATTCATTCCTTTCACATTCATGATCATTGCGGGGTTGGGGGGGGCGGCGGGGGCGGGTGGCGGGGGTACAGTTATGTCTCACCATTCACTGCAACTCACTAAATCACTTCCAAAGATGCACACAGATCTGTCCAAGAATGCAAATTATTGAAAATAAAGGTTTCAATGTTTGGCATCACATTAACAGAAACTTTACATGAACATTGCATAAAGCACCCTTGTGTTTTGTTAGTTGGTATGATTGTACTAGGATGAGGGTGAGTGTGAGAGGTGGCTAGTGAGATGGGATGTGATCATAGAGATAGAGAGGGATGGGTGGAGGCCCAAGGTAAGTTGATGTGAGGAAGGATGTGCAGGAGTAGGGTAGGGAAGGCAGAGTGAGGGGGATGTGATAAGTGGCACAGCAGGATGAAGTTGAGTGTGGCTTTGTACTAATGTTTCATGATCTACTGAGATCATTGAAGCATTTGCGCAACTGCAGCCAGGTCCTCCTGAACACATCCCTGCTTGTGCCCTCCTGTGCAATGTGCAACCAGGCTGTGTTGATTTCCTGAGGAGATCTCTTCCACCCATGGAAAGGGAAGAGGACCTCCCTGCATGTTGCGACTCCCTCCATAAACATATGGAGAGTCATGGGAGAGCCTGGGTGCAGCCATGCACCTCTGTGCAGTGCTTGTCAGTGTTTGCATGCGCTGGATGTGCTTAACAAGCCCTATCAAGGGAAATTCATTTCACAGAGTGGGATGGAGCCAGCAGCAGGGTTGGGATCCGCCACCGACATCGCCCCCAACGGACCCACCGAGGTTAGTAAAATTCCACCCTATGTTACTAAAAGGATATAAAGGCACTGGAGAAGCTGCAAAAGAAGATTTACAAGGATGATACCAGAACTGGATTATGCCTATCAGGAAATACTGAAATAAAAGAGAAGGCCGAGAGTGGTCTGATACAGGTCTTATAGGAACTTAGGAACAAAAAACTAGAATAGGCCATTTAGCTCCTCAAGCCTGTTCTGCCATTTAATGAGATCATGGCTGATCTTTAACCTAACTTTATCGCTTGCCTTCAATCTCAGATATAAAATTATCAGTTGACCTAGAATCAACTGCCGTTTATGGAAAATAGTTCCAAACTTCTACCACCCTTTGCAGGTAGAAGTGTTTCTTAACTTCACTCCTGAAAGGCCTAGCTCTAAGTTTTAGGTTATATCCCCTAGTCCTAGACTCCCCAACCAGCAGAAATAATTTATCTCTATCTACCCTGTCAGTTCCCCTTAATATCTTGAAAACTTCAATCAAATCACCCTTAACATTCTAAATTCTAGGGACTACAACCCTAGTTTGTATAATCTCTCCTCGTAATTTAACCCTTGGAGTCCGGGTATCATTATGGTAAACCTACGCTGCACTCCCTGCAAGACTTCTATCCTTCTAAGGTGTGGTGCCCTGAACTGCTCATAGTACCCCAGGCATGGTCTAACCTATGCTTTGTATAGCTGTAGCATAACTTCTACTTCCTTGTATTCTAGTCCTCTAAGTGTAAAGCCCAGCAGACCCTTAGCCTTTTTGATTATTTTCCGTACCTATCCATCAGATTTTAAAGATCTATGTACATAAACCTTTAAGTCTCTTTGGACCTCCACTGTTTCTAACTTTTCACCATTTAGAAAGTACCTTGCTCTATCCTTTTTAGGTCCAAAGTGTTTGACCTCGCACTTGCCTACATTGAAATCCATTTGCCACAGATTTGCCAATTCACTCAATCTATTAATATCTCTGTAATTTTATGCTTCCATCTACACTGCTTACTATGCCACCTATCTTTGTGTCATCAGTAAACTTGGATATGTGGCTTTCTCTCCAATCATCTAAGTCATTAATAAATACCGTGAATAGTTGAGACCCCAACACAGATTCCTGTTGGACACCATTCTTGCCAATTAGAGTACCTGCCCATTATCCCTACTCTCTGTCTCCTGCCGTTCAGCCAATTTCCTAGCCAGGTCAATAATTTGCCTTCAATTCCATGAGCATCAACTTTAGCAAACAGTCTCTTATGAGGGACTTTATTAAATGTCTTCTGGAAGTCCATATAAATAACATCCATAGACATTCCCATGTCCACTGCTTTAGTCACCCCTTCAAACAATGCAATCTGGTTCATCAGGCATAACCTACCCTTTACAAATTCATGCTGGCTCTTTCCGATCAGCTGAAAATATTCAAGGTGTTCAGTCACTCTATCCATAATTAAAGACTCCAATCATTTTCTGACAACAAATATTAGACTAACTAGTCAATAATTCACTGATTTCCCTCTCTCACCTTTCTTAAATAGCGGAGTGACTTGTGCAATTTTCCAATCTAAAGAAACAGTTTCTGAATCGAGAAAACTTTGGAAGATTATAATTAGGGCATCTGCAATGTTCTCACATTTAAAACCTTGGGATAGAAATCATCTGGTCCTGGAGATTTGTCACTCTTTAGTGCCATTATTTTCTTCATTACTGTTATTTTTGCTTACGTTAATTTTGGTTTGTCCCCATCCCTAATTCAATATTAATTTCCTTGGGATGTCCGGCATGCTAGACACAAGTAATTATTCAACATGTCTTTATAATTATCAAGTGATTTGAAAGGATAAACTTAGAGAGAATGTTTCCACTTGTGGGAAGTCCAAAACTAGGGTCCATAAATATAAGATAGTCACCAATAAATCCAATAAGGAATACAGGAAAAACTTCTTTACTCAGAGAGTGTGATAATGTGAAACCTGCAACGTGGCGTAGTTGAGGCGAATGGAATAGATGCATTTAAAGGGAAACTAGATAAGTACAAGATGGAGAAAGGAATAGAAGGGTATGTTGCTCGGATTAGATGAATTAGGGTGGGAGGAGCCTCGTGTGTAGCAATGGCCAAATGGGCTGTTTCTGTGCCGTACATTTTATGTAATTCTAAGTAAAACCCTTCAGTTCTTTTTTAAAATTCATTCACATATGGGCATCACAAAGCCAGTAGTTATTGCCCAAATTAGGCTACTTCAAAGGGCAGTCAAGAGTTGACCACATTGGTGCTGTGACTGGAGTCACATATATGCCCAGACAAGGTCAGCACAGCAGATCTCTTTCCGTAAAGGACATTAGTGAACCAGTTGGATTTTTACATCAATCCATGGTCACTTTTATTGATATCAACTTTTTATCTCCAGGTTTTTCAAACTGAATTCAAATTCTCAAACCGGGATTTGAACTTTGCTCTCTGGTTACTAGTCCTGGCCTGTATTACCAGTCCAGTAATATAACCATTACACTACCATATCCTGAGATATGTTGCCAGCGAGTGTCAATTGTAGGATTTTAGGAAAGGCTTCAATTTTGAAGCAATTTGTCAAAAAAAACATAAAATATATCACATTACATTCAGATACTAAAACACCCTTCCTAATTGATGACGTATGATCTAAAAATTATACATTAAACTATTTTAGTTTACAAGATCACAAAATACTTATGAATGAGGAAGGTTATCTTAGTTCATACATCTAGAAACTTCCTCATTGCAGCTTTCAATTGTTTCTTCAATAACTGCAAGGTTTTTGCTTCCAGTACTTCGCCTTTGAGTCAGAAGGTCATGGATTTCAGTCCCACTCCAGACATTTGAGTACAAAATACAGGCTGACTCCCAGAGCAGCACTGAGGGAGTGCTGCACTGGCGAAGGTGCCGTCTTTCAGATGAGACATTAAACCGTCTGCCCTCTCAGATGGTCATAAAAAAAATCACAGAGCACTATTTCAAAGATGAGCAGGGGAGTTATCCCCAGAGTCCTGACCAATAGTTATCCCTCAACCAACATCACCAAAAATCAAATTATCTGGTCATTATCACGTTGCTATTGTGGGAGCTTGCTGTACCTAAATTGGCTACCGCGTTTCCTACATTACAACAGTGACTACACTTCGAAAGTACTTCGAAAGTAAAGCACATTAGGAAGTACTGTATTCTGGAAAGACACAGTATAAGATCTTCTTTCGTTTTACTCAATCTGGGAATCTATTCCATATTTTGTGTGAAAAAAGCTGAAAACTCTCAAGATTGAAGATGAAATGAGCGGCAGTCAACAGCTAAAGATCCCTTTAATTAGTGCTGTAATGACTACCTCTCAGCCTCTACTGCTCATGCTTCATGGGCGGGATGAAGAAGTAGTTGTTGCAGTGCTGATTGACATGAAAATGGTGCATGGGGGAGGTCCTGACAACATCAGTGAACCCCTCAGTTTGAATATCTGAATTAGATCCCTGTCTCTTTCCGCCAGGAACACTGGCTGCCTAAATCAGAGGTCCTCCAGTGGTAAGTGGGGGGGGCATCTGGCAGTAAGTGGGGGGGGCATCTGGCAGTAAGTGGGCAGAGCATCTGGCAGTAAGTAGGCAGGGCCTCTAGCAGTAGGTAGGCAGGGTCTCTAGCAGTAGGTAGACGGGGCCTCTGGCAGTAAGTGCATGGGGCCTCTGGCAGTAGATGGCTGGCGCCTCTGGCAATAAGTGGGCAGGCGTCTGGCAGTAAGTGGGCAGGGCCTCTGGCAGTAGGTAGGCAGGGCCTCTGGCAATAGGTAGACAGGGCCTCTGGCAGTAAGTGCATGGGGCCTCTGGCAGTAGATGGGTGGGGCCTCTGGCAGTAAGTTGGCAGAGCATCTGGCAGTAAGTGGGCGGAGCATCTGGCAGTAAGTGGGCGGAGCATCTGGCAGTAAGTGGGTGGGGCATCTGGCAGGAGGTAGATGGGGCCTCTGGAAATACGCATGTGTACCCACCAGTGATAAATGGGTGGAGCCTCTAGCAGTAAGAAGGCAGTTCTTTTCCCCGGTTTCACCTTGACAGTTCCCTATTCAAAGGTGCATAAACGGCGGGCAACATCATGACGGAAGTTGGGCCTAGCCATTTTTACAAAGCAGAACAGAAACATGGCCCAAAACATGGGCTAAATAGAGATCACCTCACCTGGCCCACACTTCAGGTTGGAAATTTAATGGTGTTTATTCCATACTATAGTGAAAGAAACAAGTTAGGACTTATTCTGATTCTGTTACATGACTGGCTAGCTCTTAACTTATTTGTGTCTATGTACTTAAGATGGAGAAGTACAGCAAGCACCTGGAAATTTTGGTAGCTGAAAGGACGCAAGACTTAGTCCACGAGAAACAGAAAACAGATCGTTTGCTTTACAGTAAGTCTTGAGGCAGTCACACCTTGAAAAAACCCACTCGCTTTCTGACAGTTTAAGAGAAATATGATTATTAATTATGATTTAAAGAAACAGCCCTCCTTATGCTTTACTCTGAAGAATCCAGATTATAGGCAAGTCTATAAATTATCATTAGCAGTGTCCGAAGGTGAATGTCTAATGATGTCAGGTGATATTAATTTGTCCACTGTTTTGGCAGAAGCATTAACCTATTTTTAGGCAGAGCAATGTCATTGTATGGGTTAGAATGTTAACCTTCATCTTGTGGGACAGATGTTTTGTCAAGCCTTCTTGGCTAGAAACTAATGTGGCCATCTTACGTGGGAGTATATACTGTATGTTTCTTTATATAGTGTTTTTTAATCATTGTTGGTATATGGGCGTTGCTAGCAAGGCCAGCATTTATTGCCCATCCCTAATTGCTCTTGAGAAGGTGGTGGTGAGCTGGCTTCTTGAGCCAGTCCCACAGTGCTGTTAGGGAGGGAGTTCCAAGATTTTGACCCAGCGACGATGCAGGACGCCAATATATTTCCAAGTCAGGATAGCGTTTGATTTGGAGGGTAACTTGCATGCGTCCGCTGGCCTTGTCCTTCTAGGTGGTAGAGCTCACAGATTTTGGAGATGCTGTTGAAGAAGCCTTGGCGAGTAGCTGCAGTGCACCTTGTACACACTCCCAGTACACACTGTAGCCACGGTGCGCCGTGGTAGATGGAGTGAATGTTTATGGTGGTGGATGAGGTACCAATCAAGCGAGCTGCTTTGTCCTGGATGGTGTCGAACTTCTTGAGTGTTGTTGGAGCTGCACTCAACGAGGTGATCACTCACTGCAGAATACCCAGCCTCTGATTTGCTCTTGTTGCCACAGTACTTATGTGGCTGGTCCAGTTAAGTTTCTGGTCAATGGTGACCCCCAGGATGTTGATGGTGGTGGATTCGGCAATGGTAATGCCATTGAATGTTAAGGGGTGATGGTTAGACTCTCGCTTGTTGGAGATAGTCATTGCCTGGCACTTGTGTGGCGCGAATGTTACTTGCCACTTATCAGCCCAAGCCTGAATGTCGTCCAGGTCTTACTGTATGCAGGGAACAAGTATGTTTCCATATATCCTGTATATTGCCTTATAAACTATATGCAAAAATACACCCAACTCTATGCATTTAAGATTTGAGGTTACAGAGGGAACACAATCCTAAATTGTTTTAAATGCAGTGGAAGAAAAAATCTATGCTTGGCAAATGGGTTGGGATCTGCTGACCCTCTTAGGAAAACATGAGAAGAGGACATTTGCACTGACAGATTGCACTTCTTTTACATTTGGTTTGTATGTGTGTCTAAAATATTGTTCCTGTTTCAGGTATGTTGCCAAAGCAAGTAGCCGATGACCTAAGGCAAGGAATCATGACTCAAGCTCAGAACTATGCTAGCGCAACAATATTCTTCAGGTAAATATATGCGCAACTCTGTGTGTATGTGACAAATGGATAAATGTGGGCAGAGAAAAAATGAGCTACGTCTTCTCGACCGACCCAGTCTGTAAACTGCACGCCAGGGATATTGACCACGCACTGTACCAGCTAAAGAGGGCAGAATATTGTAAAATGAGAGGGATTCTATTAAAAGAATCAGTTTACACGAAGCAGTCTTGAATAGCAAAGTGTCAGCAAGCTGTTACAGAAGTAACATCTTCAGTCTGAGTGACAGGAAGCATAGCTGTATATATATATTTGCTACCACTGTCAGCAACTATTGCTGTTTAGCAAGTGAGCAATCCTGACAATGTCAGAGAAACAGTGCCCCTTTGTGAATGAAAAACAGTTCCCAATTGTTTCGTAATATTTGTTTGGAAACAAACAAAATTAATTAAATTGCATCAAGCCTCGCCATCATGGCAGAGAGTAAAAAATGGAGAACTTGCATCTCAGGCTTTCTTTAATATGTATTTATTGTTGACATGGTGGAACCATTTTGCTGCAAAACCCTCCGCGAAATGATCCTGCATCCAAGCACACAACTGCCCAGCTGAGAAACTTAAACCCTGCAACCGATCCACCCCTTTTATTTCAAATGTTCTCCTCTCCTCTCCTGGAAGCATGACTCGTGTTGGGATATCGTCTTGGTGCGAATGCTGGTTTTGGTGAGTTGTTTGTTGGGTCCTCACTGGACTGCTGCGCAGCTGGCCTTGCTGGGCTGCTGGGCGTGGTAAGTCCTGCTAGGCTGCTGCAGGTGATGGGTTCTGCTTCATGGTCAACCGCTGGGTCGGTTGCCACTTGTGTGTGTGTTGGGGGGTCGAAAAAGGTAGAGTCTATTGTGGGTTGTTCTGGATAGTCCGTGAATCTGAGTTTTATTTGGTCCAAGTGTTTCCTGCAGGTGAGTCCATTTGAAAGTTTGACCTGAAACACCCTACTCCCTTCTTTGGCCACGACAGTGCCGGGAAGACCTTGTCCATAGTTTAACACAAATACAGGATCATTAATCTCGATTTCGCATGACACATTTGCGCAATCATGATATGTATTCTGTTAAAGCTGCATGCTCTCTACCTGTTCGTGTAGATCAGGGTGGACTAACGAGAGCCTTGTCTTAAGTGCCCTTTTCATGAGCAGTTCAGCGGGGGTAACCCCAGTGAGCGAGTGGGGTCTTGTGCGGTAACTAAGCAGGACTCAGGATAGGCGAGTTTGCAGTCAGCCTTCAGTTACACTCTTCAAGCTCTGCTTGATTGTTTGCACTGCTGGCTGTGTTTGACCATTTGGCGCTGGTTTGAACGGGGCAAAAGTGACATGTTTGATCCCATTGCTGATCATGAACTCTTTGAACTCGGCACTGGTGAAGCACGGCCCATTGTCACTCACAAAGTCATCAGGCAGGCCGTGCATGACAAACATGGCCCACAGGCTTTCAGTGGTGGCAGCGGGTGTGCTTGCCGACATTATCTCACATTCAATCCATTTGGATGTGGCATCTACAACCACGAGGAACATTTTTCCCAAGAATGAACCTGCATAGTCGACATGGACCCTGGACCACGGTTTGGAGGGCCAAGACCATAAACTTAGTGGCGCCTCCCTGGGTGCATTGATTAACTGTGAACATGTGTTACATTTGTGCACGCAGGACTCTAAGTTTGCATCGATACCGGGCCACCACACATAGGATCTGGCTATCACTTTCATCATTACAATGCCTGGGTGGGTACTGTGGAGGTCACTAATGAAAGTGTCCCTGCCCTTTTTTGGCACCACTACCCGATTACCCCATAGGCGGCAGTCTGCCTGTATAGACATTTCATCTCTGCGCTGCTGGTACAGCTTTATTTCTTCCTGTATCTTAACGGGACACTCGACCAACTCCCGTGGAGCACACAGTTTTTTTTACTAAGGACAGTAAGGCGTCCTGGCTCGTCCAGGTTCTAATCTGTTGGAAGGTAACAGGTGATTGCTCACTCTCAAATGCTTCCATTACCATAACTAAATCTGCGGGCTGTGCCATCTCCACCCCTGTGGTGGGCAATGACAGCCTACTGAGAGCATTGGCACAGTTTTCTGTGCCTGACCTGTGGCGGATGGCGTAGTTGTATGCGGACAACGTGAGCGCTCATCTCTGGATGTGGACCAATGCATTCGTATTTATCCCCTTACTTGCAGAAAAGAGGGATATAAGTGGCTTATGGTCGGTTTCCAATTCAAATTTGAGCCCAAACAGATATCGATGCATGTTCTTTATCCCCATCAACACATGCTAACACTTCTTTTTTGATCATGCTGTAGGCCCTTTTGGCCTTAGACAGACTTCTGGATGCATAAGCAACCGGTTGCAATTTCCCAGATTCATTAGCTTGTTGCAATACACACCCAACACCGTATGACGACGCATCACATGCTAATACCAAACGCTTACATGGATCATACAACACAAGCAATTTGTTTGAGCATAACAGTTTTCTAGCTTTCTCAAAAGCATTTTCTTGGCTTTTACCCCATATCCATTCATCTCCTTTACGCAGTAAAAAGTGCAGTGGTTCTAACAGTGTGCTAAGGCCCGGTAAAAAGTTACCAAAGTAGCTCAGGAGTCCTAGAAACGACCGCAGCTCCGTCACGTTCTGTGGTCTCGGTGCGTTCTTGATTGCCTCCGTCTTCGAATCAGTGGGCCTGATGCCGTCCGTCATGATTCTTCTCCCCAGGAACTCCACTTTGGGCGCCAGAAAAACGCACTGCGAGCATTTTAACCTGTGTCCCACGTGGTTGAGTCGACTAAGAACCTCCTCTAGGTTCTGCCGATGCTCGCTTGTGTCCCGACCTGTAACCAAGATGTCGTCCTGAAAGACCACCGTGCGTGGGACCAACTTCAGTAAGCTTTCTATATTTCTCTGGAATATCGCCGCGGCTGATCAAATCCCAAACGGGCATCTGTTATAAATGAAGAGGCCTTTGTGCGTGTTGATGCAGGTGAGGCTCTTCGATGATTCCTCCAGCTCCTGCGTCATGTAGGCCGAGGTCAAGTCCAGCTTCGTGAACGTTTTTCCTCCGCCAGCGTTGCAAATAGGTTGTCTGCCTTTGGTAGCAGGTATTGATCCTGCAGGGAGAAACGATTGATAGTTACTTTGTAACCACCACAGATTCTAACGGTGCCATCTTCCTTGAGGACTGGAACAATCGGACTGGCCCACTCATTGAATTCGATCGGCGAAATGATGCCCTCTCATTGCAGCCAGTCCAGCTTGATCTCTACCCTCTCTCTCATCATGTACCGCTCTCGCCTTGTGATGGCTGGGTCGCGCCCCTGGAATCAAGTGGATTTGCTCTTTTGCTCCTTGGAACTTCCTGATACCCGGTTCGAACAGCGAGGGGAATTTGTTTAGGACCTGGGCACATGAAGTGTCATCGACGGACGAGAGTGCTCGGACATCGTCCCAGTTCCAGCGTATCTTTCCCAGCCAGCTCCTGCCAAACAGCATGGGGCCATCGCCCGGTACCACCCATCGTAGGAGATCTTTACAGTAGCACTGCCGATTATGGGAATCAGTTCCTTTGTGTACGTTCTCAGTTTAGTACGAATGGGAGTCAGGACTGGCCTTGAGGCCTTGCTGCACCACAATTTATCGAAAGTCTTTTTGCTCATAATGGACTGGTTCACGCCCCTGTCCAGCTCCATTGACACTGTGAGTCCATTTAATTCAACCTTCAGCATTATCGGGGGACACTTTGTGGTAAATGTGTGCACCCCATATACCTCTGCCTCCTCAGCCTGAGGCTCTGGTTCGCTGCGATCCACCGTGGATCTGTCCTCCTCTGCAACATGGTGGTTTGCAGGATTGGCAGGATTTGCAGCTCGCCTGCACATACGTTGGAGGTGTCCTATTGTTCCACAGCTCTTGCAAACGTATCCTTTGAAGCGGCATGAATGGAAGCGATGATCACCTCCGCAGCGCCAACAAGGTGTTAATGGCCTTGCATTCACCATCCTTGATGGTGGACTCTGAGACATCTGCGGACGTGCAGCTGCAGGCATGTGAGTCCTACCCTGCATGTTACGATTTGAAAACAACATTACTTTGATCACATTACTTGCAACAGCCCTCGTGCGCTGAGAGATTTATTTGGTATTGTCACTGGTGGCGATGAACGCCTGCTCTATCACTATGGCTTTGCTCAAGGTTGGGATCTCTACAGTCAAAAGTTTGCAAAGTATTACTTCATGGCTAATGCCAAGTACAAAGAAGTCCCTGAGCATGTGCTCCAAGTATCCTTCAAATTCGCAATGTCCTGCAAGGCGCCTTAGCTCGGCAACGTAGCTCACCGCTTCCTGGCCTTCAGACCTCTTGTACGTGTAGAACCGGTACCTCGCCATCAGAACGCTTTCCTTTAGGTTTAGATGCTCCCGGACCAGTGTGCACAAATCATCGCACGACTCCTCTGTGGGTTTCGCTGGAGCAAGCAGATTTTTCATGAGGCCATACGTTGGTGCCCCGCAAATGGTGAGGAGGATCGCCCTTCATTTGGCAGCGTTCGCTTCTCCTTCCAGCTCGTTGGCCACAAAGTATTGGTCCACGAAGGTTTCCCAATCATCTCCCTTCAAAAATTTCTCCAGGATGCCCACGGTTCTCTGCATTGTTGCAGTGGGGTTCATTATCTGTATCTCGTCGCCAGTTGTTACATCTCAAATAAAA
Source organism: Pristiophorus japonicus (assembly GCF_044704955.1). Taxonomy (NCBI): domain Eukaryota; kingdom Metazoa; phylum Chordata; class Chondrichthyes; family Pristiophoridae; genus Pristiophorus; species Pristiophorus japonicus. Next base: position 230,452,641 of record NC_091977.1, on the reverse strand, counting down.
AGTCTGACTAGATACTGTAAGCTCAAAGTAACGTGTGACCGTAGTCCTTTATTACAGATCTCAGAGTGCCTCTCCAGCCTCTGAGGCCTCCTTATGTACAGGTGCTCCCAAGGGATTGTGGGATCCCTTGCGACTCCAGGGGATGAGCCCTCTGGTGGTTAAACATGGTATTTACAGGTTTACAAATATAACAATTCTCATCAAACCAACCCTGGTGTTTCCAGGTTGAGTGACCGAGTGTCTCTTCACAGGCACTGGTTATGGTGGGTTGGAGGGCAGACCAAGCACTGTGGGCACTCTGCGTCTCAGGGTCATCGAGGGTCGCCAGGGTGGCAGTGAGGTGCTGGCTGTATAGGGCTCCCTTAGCTGGGTCTTTGAGCCCCGATGTTGATTTTTCTGTGGCATTGCTTCAGTTGCCGTCAACGCTATGGGGCTATATTAATGATGATGATGGAACGGATTAGGTGGCGGTCCGTCCAGCAGTTGTCAGCTCCTGTTGTGGTGTAGGTGACGTGCACGTCCTTGCGATCCCTCGCTCGAACTATGACATAGTCGAGCAGGTGCCAGAGTTTGGAGCTAGGGTGTTGCCTTGTACTTGTCCCTCTGGCGGAACAAGGTGAGCCCTATGGTTTCCTCCGCAATGCCAGCATGGTGCTACTCGATAAGCACCCCTCGGCGGACTCTGAGTTCTGGAACCCTGAGGTCTGTGCTCTTTGTCCTGGGCAGAGCCACATTCTACAGTCTTGCCTGTGAAAGGCGCCATTCTGTGTACAGTACTTGCTGGGTTTGAGTCCACAGGATGAATAATTTGCTTGGTGCTGCAGGTCGAGGTCATGAACGCCTGACTGATGCTGATGGCCTTCTGCAGGTTGACTTTGGTGTCGGCAGATAATAGTTTGTGAAGGACGCCCTCGTGGCTAATTCCCATAACAAAGATGTCTCACAATGCTTCGTTGAGATGCGTGCCAAAATCACACGGTGCAGCAAGTCTCCTGAGGTCGGCAGCATATTTTGCAATCTCCTGGCCCTCAGGTTTGCGGTGAGTGTAGAATCTGTGCCTGGCCATGAGGATGCTCTCTTTTGGTTTTAGTTGGTCGCGAATTAGTTCAGTCAGCTCATCGTATGTCTTATCCTTCGTGGGTGCCAGCAAGTCCCCGACGAGGCGGTAGACCTCGGGCCCAGCGATATTGCCTTGCGCTTCTCCGCCAATGCGTCCGTCTCCCCTGCTAGGTCATTTGCTCGAGCCTTTCCATGAAGGCATCCCAATCATCATCATCTGCGAAGTCTTTTAGTGTGCCAAAGGTAGCCAAAATCGCGTGAAAGTCCGTATTCTCTTCGCCAGTAATGTACTTATGAATGACTCCACGAGGCAATGTGTTGTACTCAAACTGTAGTGACCTTGGTCCTTTATTCGTAACTCCAGAGTGAGGCAGCCGCATGGTGGTTACCCTTTTATACAGCCCCTGCCACCAGGGCAGGAAACCCTGGTCTCCACCAGTTGCACCCTCTAATGGTGCCAGCATGTATATACACAGTGTAAACCTTACTGACAGTACATCAGGAAAACAAGTCTCCATCTTATGCAACTATAGTGACTACACAGAGAGTATATCTATAGTCTGCATATATAACAGTTTGCCTGGCTCATGGCCACTGTTGGCACCAACCAATTTCTAATTAAATAACTCCTTTCATTATTACCTATAGCATGCTGGGATTCCATTACTCTATCTGTTGCATTTTAGAAGAGAGATGATATCAGCCGCACCAGGCACTGGTATAACAAGCTAATCCATTATGTAGGTTTATTCGCCAATAGAGATATATACAGAAATTACAATACCTGTACAAATAAGGTATTGAAACAGATTGTTTTTGTGGAGGTTTCAGAGTGGGCCAAAGTGCAAATAGAACCATTCAGCCCATTGTGTCTGTGCCAGCTCTTTGCTGGCGGATTAGAAAACAAATCAATTTGCCCCACTCTCTCCACGTACCCCTGCACTTTCCTCTGTTTCAATTATTTATACAATATTCCCTAAAAAAATGCCAAAATCTGGAGTACTGCATTCAGTTACGAGGATAGAACTACCGGAAAGATATGCTGGCCTTGGACAGGGTAAAGGGCAGATTCACGAGCATGATGGCAGGGTGTAAAGGGTTAACTAACGAATTGACAGCATGTTTTACATCGCTCCTGATTTTCATTTCCATTTAAGTCAATGGGAGAGATGTATAACAGGCTGCGATTCGCAATTCATGTGGGTATCACCCTACCCTATCAAATCCTTGCATAATCTTATAGACCTCTATCAGGTCATCCCTCAGTCTTATCTTTTCGAGAGAAAAGAGACCCGGTCTGTTCAATCTTTCCTGGCGCTTCTGGTATCATTCTACTAAATCTTTTCTGCACCTTCTCAGAGGGTCATGAATCTTTGGAATGCTCTACCCCAGAGAACTGTGGAGGTTGGTTCATTGAATATATTTAAGGTGGATATAGACAAATTTTTCAACGATAAAGCAGTCAAGGATTATGGGGAGTGGGCAGGGAATATAAGAACGTAAGAACATAAGAAATAATTTGGCACCTCGAGCCTGCTCCACCATTTAATAAGATCATGGCTGATCTGATCATGGACTCAGTTCCACTTCCCCGCCCACTCCCCATAACCCTTTGTTCCCTTCTCACTCAAAAATCTGCCTATCTCCGCCTTAAATATATTCAATGACGCAGCCTCCACTGCTCTCGAGGGCAGAGAATTCCACAGATTTACAACCTTCTGAGAGAAGAGATTCTTCTTCATCTCAGTTTTAAATGGGTGGCCCCTAATTCTGAGACTATGGGCTAGATTTTCCACTTTTGCGCTTATCGCCCAAAAATGGGCGTTATTTCCGGCATGGGCAGCAATAAAGGGTTTTCAGATCTCCGGCTTCTCACCCATTCTCAAAGCATCTAGTCTCCATTTTTGAAAATGGGCATTACCGCGAACGGTATGAAATGGGCTGTAGCATTAAATCTCGCTGACCTACCGTAAAGTGTCGCCGTCCATAGCAACGGCATGGCAACGCTCGATTCCCACAATTCAGGAGGTCAAGGGTCATCATGACATGCGCAGAAGAGGAGACAGAGAGAGCGGGAGCTCAGAGGCACTGAAAGCGTGTGTGGCTGTGATGTGTGCTTGTTTGGCTGTTGTGGGAGGCATGAGGGAGATTCACCAGCAGCAAAAAGCCTATTAAGCACCAAGAACATAGTTGGCACCGAGTTTTTGTCCAACAAATAAGGTATAACATGGAAGGGATGGTGGAGGCCCTGGAGCTGGTAGCCAGGAACACTGGTGACAGAGGGCTCCCAGAGGTCCCGGAGCGCTGCACTGCACCCCAAGGTGCCGCACCCCCATTGCCAACCACACATGAGAGCCAGCAGCAACATCTTGCTTCTGGCTCGGAGCACATTCCCACCTCAGGACCGTCCTCTCCCATATCCATCCAAACAGCGTTTCGGCCATCATTTCCCCCCCCCCCACCCGCCCCAATGAAACATCGCCTGAGGAGCTCCTCGACCAGGTGTCTTGGAGTCAGGGGGGGAAGGGGAAGGGGAAGAGGTGGGGAGGAGAAGTGGGGGCAGCGGGGCGGGGGGGGGAGGGTTGTTTTTTACAGAAATACTGATGATTTCAGACAAATGTTCAGTTTAAATGTTTTTTATTTAACAAAACCTTGTTGCGCATTGGCTCAGATAGCTGCACCGTTACATGCTAGTGATTCCTTAACATCAAAGGGTATAATGACACTTAACTTCAATCAACTTAAACTTTAACTGTCACAAAAGTGATGCCCACCATTGATGTATGACCTGCACACCCAGCAGTGTGTCAGCCTTGTAAATAACACCAACGTTCTTTCAGGCAAAATGATCATTGATGAGCTCCTGACGTAAGACTCTTGCAGCTATCATGCGACCACAGGCCCTTTCATGCGATCTACAGGGGGGCGGGGGCATGGCTTCAGCATCAGCCTGATTGACTGGGCTGATGTCAGCGCCCGCCTCCTTGTCCTCCTCTTCCTCTCTCTGGTGAGGTGGACTATCAGACTCATCAGGCAATTCTTGCCCCCTCCTGTGCAGCATGGAGCACACCTCCACGAATTGAGCTACCTGCACAGGGTGGTATTGGAGCTCGCCTCCTGAGTGGTCCAGACATCTGAAGTGCTGCTACAGCACTCCAATGGTTTTCTCCACGATATTGCGAGTGGCTCTGTGGCTCTCGTTGTAGCGCTTCTTGGCTTCAGTGTGGGTGTCATGCAGGGAGGTCATCAGCCAGGTGGCGAGACCATATCCTTTGTCACCAAGCATCCAGCATTGACCTTGTGGCTGATTGTTGAACAAGTCAGATACAGTGCTCTCACGCAGGATGTGAGCATCATGGATGCTGCCCGGAAATGGAGCATTCACTGCCAGTATAATTTGCTGGTGGTCGACAACCAGTTGGATTTTCAGGGCATGGAATTCCTTGCAATTCCTGAAAACCTCTGCATTCTGAAAAGGTGCCCACATCACGATGTGCGTATAGTCTATTGCTCCCTGCACCTTGGGGAAGTTTGGAATTCTGGAGAATCCTAGAGCCCTCTCACTCTGTGCCTCCCTGGTCATAGGGAAGCTGATCAAGTCCCTCCTGCATGTGTACAGTGCTTCAGTAATGTGTGGCATGCTGAGAAAGTCCGCAAATGTCACCAGCTGTGGCCTGAAAAGAACCCGAGGCATAGAACGACAGTGCCACGGTGACTTTGACCTCGACAAACAGTGCAGTACTGATGGTGCTGGCAGGCTGCAGATCTCCCCTTATGAACATACCTCAGTGATAACCTCTTTGTGGAAGCGCAGTCTCCGAAGGCAGGTGGTGTCAGGCAAGTCGAGGTAAGACTGCTTCTACCTGTATTTGCGGGGGGTGTAAAGTCTGGTCCTCCTCATCAGTCTGGCATGTCTTACATTGGGCACATAATGCTGTGGAGCGTACCTTCGGCGATCTCGAGTCTGCTGCATGTAAGTGGTTATCAAGAGAGGGTGAGAAAGGACTGGCTCCATTGCAACAGCTCTCTGATTTCCACCGATTGGTCACAAACAACAATTGTCCCGATGAGGACACCTATTAAATTCTAATCGGTCACAGTATGGTCAAGATGTTTGTAGAGATGTTCACATCAATTCCAACGACCTCCAGAGTACATCCGAACTCCACCGAGTTTAAAACACAGCAGCTTTTTATGGTGTAGAACATGGCGTCCATAATGCTGTGATTAGTTCCGGTTAGTTGTACTTTTTCCGGGAGTTTTTTTTGGGCGAGTGATATTGTGGGCGATATGTGTATGAGGTGGTGAAAGTGACATTGGGCGATCTCATGGCCGCTAGTTTCTATAAATATGATCTTTACTTGCGACAAAAAAAAGTGGGCGGGCGATATTAGTGAATCTCGATGTTAAATCAGTGCGGAAATTAACGTTGGCCGATATTGTGGACGTTGATTTCGCCCATTCTGATGATTCTGCCCAAAACATAGAAACATAGAAAATAGGTGCTGAAGTAGGCCATTCGGCCCTTCGAGCCTGCACCACCATTCAATAAGATCATGGCTGATCATTCACCTCAGTACCCCTTTCCTGCTTTCTCTCCATACCCCTTGATCCCTTTAATCGTAAGGGTCATATCTAACTCCCTCTTGAATATATCCAATGAACTGGCATCAACAACTCTCTGTGGTAGGGAAATCCACAGGTTAACAACTCTCTGAGTGAAGAAGTTTTTTCCTCATCTCAGTCCTAAATGGCATACCCCTTATCCTTAGACTATGTCCCCTGGTTCTGGACTTCCCCAACATCGGGTAAATTCTTCCTGCATCTAACCTGTCCACTCCCATCAGAATTTTATATGTTTCTATGAGATCCCCTCTCATCCTTCTAAGCTCCAGTGAATACAGGCCCAGTCGACCCAGTCTCTCCTCGTATGTCAATCCAGCCATCCCGGGAATCAGTCTGGTGAACCTTAGCAAGAACGTCCTTCCTCAGACTAGGAGACCAAAACTGAACACAATATTCCAGGTGAGGCCTCACTAAGGCTCTGTACAACTGCAGTAAGACTTCCCTGCTCCTATACTCAAGCCCCCTAGCTATGAAGGCCAACATATCATTTGCCTTGGGCGGGTGTGCGGTATTATTTTTTCCCGGCACATGGGGAAAGTAATGCTCGGTGATAAGTTTCTGAAAAATGCCCGTCAGTTTCCATTTTGTGGCTAAATAGGCAAATCTGGGCGTTATATGTCATTTCAGTGGTAAAATGGGCATTAAGTGGGCGTTAAGCATACAAAAAAAGTGGATGTTCTAGCTCTATGTCCCCTAGTTTTAGTTTCCCCTATGAATGGAAATATCCTCTCTGCATCCACCTTGTCAAGCCCCTTCATTATAAGAACATAAGAACATAAGAAATAGGAGCAGGAATAGGCCATACGGTCCCTCGAGCGTGCTCTGTCATTTAATACGATTATAGCTGATCCGATCATGGACTCAAATCCACTTCCCTGCTCGCTCCCCATAACCCCTTAATCGCTTATCGGTTAAGAAGCTCTGTCTTAAATTTATTAATGTCCCGGCTTCCACAGCTCTCTGAGGCAGCGAATTCCACAGATTTACAACCCTCTGAGAGAAGAAATTCCTCCTCATCTCAGGTTTAAATGGGCAGTCCCTTATTATAAGACTATGCTCCCTAGCTCCCTATCAGTGGAAACGTTCTCTCTTTATCCACCTTGTCAAACCTCCTTAAAATCGTATATGTTTCGATAAGATCACCTCTCATTCTTCTGAATTCCAATGAGTAGAGGCCCAACCTCCTCAACCTTTCCTCAATCAACCTAGTGAACCTTCTCTGAACTGCCTCCAAGGCAAGTATATCCTTTGGTAAATATGGAAACCAAAACTGTACGCTGTATTCCAGGTGTGGCCTCACCAATACTCTGTACAGTTGTAGCAGGATTTCTCTGCTTTTATACTCTATCCCCCTTGCAATAAAGGCCAACATTCCATTTGCCTTCCTGATTACTTGCTGTACCTGCATAATAACGTTTTATGTTTCATGCACAAGGACCCCCCGGTCTCTCTGTCCTGCAGCACCTTGCAATTTTTCTCCATTTAAATTATAATTTTCTTTTATATTATTTCTGCCAAAGTGGATAACCTCACGTTTTCCCACATTATACTCCATCTGCCAAATTTTTTCCAACTCACTTAGCCTGTCTATATCCCTTTGCAGATTTTTTGTGTCCTCCTCACAATTTACTTTCCCACCCATCTTTGTATCATCAGCAAACTTGGCTACCTTACACTCGGTCCCTTAATTCAAATCATTAATATAGATTGTAAATAGTTGAGGACCCAGCACCGATCCCTGCATCCCACTAGTCACTGTTTGCCAACCAGAAAATTACCCATTTATCCCGACTCTTTGTTTTCTGTTGGTTAATCAATCCTCTATCATGCTAATATATTATCCCCAACCCCGTGATCTTTTATCTTGTGCAATAACCTCTTATGTGGCACCTTATCGAATGCCTTCCAGAAATCCAAATACACCACATCCACTGGTTCCCCCTTATCCACCCAGCTCATTACATCCTCAAAGAACTCCAGCAAATTTGTAAAACTTGATTTCCCTTTCATAAAATGGAGTTGAGGCCAAGATAAGATCAGCCATGATTTATTATGTTCTTATGTTCTTATGACCCAACCTCTGTTGTCGGACTACAGTATGAGGACGATGCTTGCATCTGCGCACATTCAGAGGCTGAACTCCAAGTCATAGTCAACATCTTTATTGAGGCGTACAAAAGCATGGGCCTTACACTAAACATCTGTAAGACAAAGGTCCTCCACCAATCTGACCCTGCCACTCAGCACTGCCACCCAGGCGTGGCCCTGGACAAGGGCAGACATCGACAACAAGGTTCAACACCAGCCTCCAGAGCGCCAGTGCAGCCTTCGGCCATTTGAGGAAAAGAGTATTCCAAGACCAGGCCCTCAAATCTGGCACCAAGCTTATGGTCTACAGAGCTGTAGTGATACCCACCCTCCTGTATGGTTCAGAGATGTGGACCATATACAGTAGACACCTCAAATCACTGGAGAAATATCACCAACGATGTCTCCGCAAGATCCTGCAAATCCCCTGGGAGGACAGACGCACCAACATTAGCGTCCTCGATCAGGCCAACATTCCCAGCATCGAAGCACTGACCACACTTGACCAGTTCCGTTGGCCGGGCTACATTGTTCGCATGTCTGACATAAGACTCCCAAAGGAAGCGCTCTACTTGGAACTCCTACATAGCAAGCGAGCTCCAGGTGGGCAGAGGAAACATTTCAAGGACACCCTCAAAGCCTCCCTGATAAAATGCAACTTCCCCACCAACACTTGGGAGTCCCTGGCCAAAGACCGCCCTAAGTGAAGGAAATGCATCCAGGGGGGCGTTGAACACCTCGAGTCTTGTCACCGAGAGCATACAGAAAAACAAGCGCAGGCAGCGGAAGGAGTGTGTGGCAAACCAGTCCCACCCACCCTTTCCTCCAACGACTGTCTGTCCCACCTGTGACAGAGACTGTAATTCCCGTATTGCACTGTTCAGTCACCTAAGAACTCAATTTTAGAGTGGAAGCAAGTCTTCCTTGATTCCGAGGGACTGCCTCTGATGATGATTTTCTTCTCCAGTACCTTTATACCCTTTTTATAATATGGAGACCAGAACTGTACACAATATTCCAAGTGTGGTCTAACCAAGGTTCTATATAAGTTTAACATAAGTTCTCTGCTTGTCAATTCTTTCCTTCTAGAAATGAATCTCAGTCCTTTGATTGCTTTTTTTTAATGGTCTTATTCTCCTGAATCGTTACTTTTAGTAATTTGTGCATCTGTACCCCTAGATCCCTTTGCTCCTCTACCCCTTTTAGACACTTATTTTACAAGGAGTATGTAGCCTCTTACTTGTTCTGATCAAAATATATTACCTCACATTTATCTATATTGAAGTTAATTTGCCAATTTCACGTCCATTCTGCAAGTTTATTAATGTCTTTGTCATGTATCTTACATGGTTACTGCTTGTACTATTACAAGGTGTGCCACCAGAGAGCACCGCAGTGGGAGACTTGTAGGTTACCTGTACAGGTGTGCCTGGTCTAGTATAAAAGGCAGGCCACCAGGTGTGATCCTCACTCTGGAGTTATCAATAAAGGACTAAGGTCACTATAGTTCAAGTACAACACTTTGCCTCGCGGTGTCATTATCAGGGTATCTAAAGACATAAGAATTAGTGACGAGATTACGGACATTCACATGAAAATGGCTACCCTTGGTACGTTGCAGCAGTTCGCCGATGGTGGTGATTGGGACGCCTTTCTGGAGAGGCTCAACCATTTCTTCACAGCAAACGACCTGACAGGAGACGACCCGGCCACACTGGCTGGTAAGTGCAGAGCTATCCTGCTAACCAGTTGTGGGCCCACTGTCTATGGCTTCGTCAGGGACTTGCTGGCACCAGCGAAGACAATGACCAAGACGTACAAAGAGCTTGTGAAGCTGATCCAAGAACAACTCAAGCCCAAAGAGAGCATCCTCATAGCCAGACACTGGTTTTACACCCACCGAAGGCCAAGAAATCGCGAAATATGTTGCAGACCTCAGGAGGCTGGCAGCACCGGGTGATTTCGGCGACCACCTCACCGAAGCGCTGTGGGACATCTTTGTCATTGGAATCAACCACGAGGGCCTTCTTCATAAGCTACTGTCTGCGGATACCACAGTGACACTGCAGAAGGCCATCTCTGTGAGCCAGGCATTCATGACCTCGACCTGCGGCTCTAGGCAGATGACTCATCCTCAGGACTCAAACCCGGCAAGTACTGTGCACTGAGTGGCGCCTTTTAGAGGCTGGACTGTAGAATGTGAACCTTCTCAGGGAAGAGAGAACAGGCCCCCGAGTCCCTTAACTCAGAGTCCGCCGAGGGGGGCTAATCGAGTAGCTCCATGCTGGCGTTGCGGAGGGAATCACAGGGCTCACCAGTGCCGCTTTAAAGACTATGTCTGTAAAGGATGCAACACAAAGGGTCACCTCCAGCGAATGTGTAAAAGAAATATGACTCACTGTGTTGATGAAGAGACTGCAGATGGCCATGAATCCGGTGCGGATTATGAAACAATAGTCAGAGAGGCAGCTCAGCCCCATGATGAGGTATATGGCATGCTTACCTGCACCACCGAGTGTTCCCGGTTGAGGCTGGAAGTCGAGATAGATGGCGTTCCAGTCTTCATGGAAGTGGACACGGGAGTGAGCCAGTCGGTAATGAATCAAGAAGCCTTTGAGAGGCTATGGGACAATCAAGCTGAACGACCCAAGTTGGTCCTGGTTCAGGCAAAGCTTCACACCTACACCGATGAACTTATCCCAGTCGTTGGTAGTGCGGATATAAAGGAACTCCATGATGGCGCGATGCACAAGTTACTTCTGTGGATTGTTGCAGGTGATGGACCAACACTACTCAGAAGAAGGTGGATGAAAAAGATCCATTGGAGCGGGGAAGATTTCATCCCTCCAATGATCGACGTCCTCGGTGCTCAGAGGCAAAGCAAGCCCTCACCTGATACCCGGCACCGGAGAGCAGGCCAGCACAGCACCCGAGGCACAGACCGCTCAGCACGACTGCGTGGAGAGGATCCAGCTGAGACGACCCAAACGCACCTTCCCGGCTCCAGTGGCAGGACTCCGGAGAAAGAAAATCGGATCCAAAGGCGACTTCCCAGCTTCGGTGGCAGAAACCGGGGAGAAGAGGATCACCGCAGTTAACATCGTGGATGGAGGAAAGATGGCGCCCAAACCACGAGGTGATGCGCTGAAGAAAAAGATGGCGGCGGCAAGACCACAAGGTGCAGCGCTGATGGAGCAACACATGGCACCAAACAGAGAAGAGGATTTGGGTAAAGATGGCAAGGCTCTCTTAAAGGAGGCCTGCAACCCACCACACTTAAAGGGACAGTTCTACATTCTCAATCAATGTAAGAGCAACTATGAGTTAGATGTAAAATGTGCAATTGATGATCAGAGTTGTGTACATGCAATAAGCAAAGAAAAGTCACGCGATCGCGATCGGAGCTGCAGGTTATTTACTATGAGTAATGAAACGTTGTGTGATGTAGGATTTCAACTGCATTCAGTCAATGCAACGGGCAGACACCCATCAGGAGCACACAATGTAGTAGCCTACATCCCTGGGACCAGAGTTATGCACCATGGAGTGTGGCCACAAGCAGCCAATACATACAAGCTGCAGAGCAAGCGATCTCAGGAGGGCAACGGCACCGATATCTATACCCTGCCCCTGATCGGCTCCACCTCTCAGGCACCCGATGTCACCAACCGCCACGAGCCTGAAAGAGCAAACCACACTAAGGCGCAGCCCCCAAACCCTATCGCCACCAAGACTACACCCGGGAACGAAGGGTCACCCGCAACTGTTCTCCCAAATGGGACCGGGACTAGCCAGGATTATAAACCAAATAACGCCCAGGCAAGCGAGTCAGCAGTTCCCTGTGCACTGCCAGACGACTGCTCCTCAGGGAACAGCAGCACCCAGGGTGCAAGGAGAGGACAGGGAGGTCACAGGCATCTGTGAACTTGCCCGACGCTAGGAGCAACGGCAAAGGCCCCAAAAGCAGGCAACTTGAGCCAACCAGGTTCCCACTGCCAGCACTGGGCACCGCGCCGCCACCAGACTACCTGGACACCATCCAGCAATCCTGGCACTAGCTTGTCCTCATGCACTGGTGTTGACACCCGTACTGATTCCAAGTCTATATCAAGTATGTACCTCACCAGTCAAATCTACTTGCCTCACAACTGTACCACAAATGTAGTGATGTAAATGAATGTTTTTTTTTCTGGACTTGAATGTATATGAATATAATGAGCCACTGGCATAACATCAGTCATTAAAGGTTGGCATGCAGGTACAGCAGGCGGTTAAGAAAGCAAATGGCATGTTGGCCTTCATAGCGAGGGGATTTGAGTACAGGGGCAGGGAGGTGTTGCTACAGTTGTACAGGGCCTTGGTGAGGCCACATCTGAAGTATTGTGTACAGTTTTGGTCTCCTAACCTGAGGAAGGACATTCTTGCTATTGAGGGAGTGCAGCGAAGGTTCACCAGACTGATTCCCGGGATGGCGGGACTGACCAAGCAAGAAAGACTGGATCAACTGGGCTTGTATTCACTGGAGTTCAGAAGAATGAGAGGGGACCTCATAGAAACGTTGAAAATTCTGATGGGGTTAGACAGGTTAGATGCAGGAAGAATGTTCCCAATGTTGGGGAAGTCCAGAACCAGGGGACACAGTCTAAGGATAAGGGGTAAGCCATTTAGGACCAAGATGAGGAGGAATTTCTTCACCCAGAGAGTGGTAAACCTGTGGAATTCTCTCCCACAGAAAGTTGTTGAGGCCAGTTCACTGAATATATTCAAAAAGGAGTTAGATGAAGTCCTTACTACTAGGGGAATCAAGGGGTATGGTGAGAAAGCAGGAATGGGGTACTGAAGTTGCATGTTCAGCCATGAACTCATTGAATGGCGGTGCAGGCTAGAAGGGCCGAATGGCCTACTCCTGCACCTATTTTCTATGTTTCTATGTTTCTATATGTGGGAGGGGAGAGAATGGAGTGGTCATGAATGCACAAACAGAAACTACTAGCACCAGCTACTCGCCCAAGATGGAAACGACCCTCCAAGGGTCAACCAGATAGAGCTATGCCCAGAGCACAGTCAATGCAGGAAGGCAATTTGTACTAAAGGCTTGGGGGAGAATGATGTCATGTATCTTACATAGTTACTGCTTGTACTATCACAAGGTGTGCCACCAGAGGGCATCGCAGTGGGAGACTTGTAGGTTACCTGTACAGATGTGCCAGGCCTAGTATAAAAGGCAGGCCACCAGGTGTGATCCTCACTCTGGAGTTATCAATAAAGGACTAAGGTCACTACAATTCAAGTACAACACATTGCCTCGTGGAGTCATTATCAGAGCATCTAAAGACATAACAGTCTTCCTGTATGTTTTTAATTCAGTCATGAGCTGTGGACGTCTCTGGCAATGCCAGTATTTATTACCCATCCCAAATTGTCCAAGATAAGGTGGTGGTGAGCTGCATTCTTGGACCGCTGCAGTCCATGTGGTGAAGGTAGACCAACAGTGTTGTTGGGTGGAGAGTTTCATGATTTTGACCCAGCGACGATAAAGGAACACAATATATTTCCAAGCCAGAATTTGTGTGTGATTTGGAGGGGAATTTTGAGGTGGTGGTGTTCTCATGCGCTTGCTGCCGTTGTCCCTTGTTGCAATCCTCCTCTGTAGCCAAGTTTGTTGACGATACAAAGATGGGAGGAAAAGCAATGTGTGAGGAGGACACAAAAATCTGCAAAAGGACATAGACAGGCTAAGTGAGTGGGCAAAAATTTGACAGATGGAGTATGATGTCAGAAAGTGTGAGGTCATGCACTTTGGCAGAAAAAATCAAAGGGCAAGTTATTATTTAAATGGAGAAAGATTGCAAAGTGCCGCAATACAACAGGACCTGCGGGTACCTGTTCATGAAACACAAAAGGATAGTATGCATGTACAGCAAGTGATCAGGAAGGCCAATGGTATATTGACCTATGTTGCAAAGGGGATGGAGTATAAAAGCAGGGAAGCCTTGCTACAGTTATACAGGGTATTGGTGAGGCCACACCTGGAATACTGCGTACAGTTTTGGTTTCCATATTTAAGACAGGATAAACTTGCTTTGGAGGCAGTACAGAGAAGGTTCACTAGGTTGATTCCGGAGATGAGGGGGTTGACTTATGAGGAAAGGTTGAGTAGGTTGGGCATCTACTCATTGGAATTCAGAAGAACGAGAGGTGATCTTATTGAAACGTATAAGATTGTGAGGGGGCTTGACAAGGTGGATGCAGAGAGGATGTTTCCACTGATAGGGGAGACTAGAACTAGAGGGCATGACCTTAGAATAAGGGGCCGCCCATTTAAAACAGAAATGAGGAGAAATTTCTTCTCTCAGAGGGTTGTAAATCTGTGGAATTCGCTGCCTCAGAGAGCTGTGGCAGCTGGGACATTGAATAAATTTAAAACAGGAATAGAGTTTCTTAAACGATAAGGGGATAAGGGGTTATGGGGAGCGGGCGGGGAAGTGAAGCTGAGTCCATGATCTTATTGAATGGCGGAGCAGGCAGGCTCGAGGGGCCGTAAGGCCTACTCCTGCTCCTATTTCTTATGTTCTTATGTTCTTATTATTAACTACACGCCCCAATTTAGTGTCGTCTCTAAATTCCAGAATTGTACTTCCGATTCCCAACTCCAAATAGTTGATGTATTTTGGCAGCAAATTCTGGGCCATTAAATTCTGATCGCACTTCAGAAGCACATTAAAACTATGAGGGGAAGACACTTGATCCAGTATGTATTTCACACTGTTTCTCACGTTGCCATGTTTTCATGTACCAGTGCCAGGAAAGATGACAGTCAGCATATAAAAGTAAAATGATGAGCTGTTTGCTAAAGTCTGTTTACTGTACTTTTGATAAATAAATGCTGTTGTGATAATGTATAACTTTACTTATTACAGTTTGTACAGAATTTGTTAGAACATTGTAGAAGGTTCTGGTGGCAATTACATGAAAGAAAGAACTTGCCATTCATGACCCTAAGTGCTTTACTGCCAATGAAGTACTGTTTATGAAGTATAGTCACTGTTGTAATGTAGAAAATGCAGCGGCCAATTTGCACACAGCATGGTCGCACAAACAGGAATAAGATAAATATTGTTGCTTGAGGGATATTGGCCAAGGCACCGGGGAGAACTCTCCTGCTCTTCTTCAAATAGTGCCATGGGATCTTTTACGTCCAATTGAGATGGCAGATGGTTTAACGTCTCATCCACTTGGAGAATGTTATGAACATTTCCAGGTAGTGGGAGAATTATAACTAAGTTGTAGCCTTAAATTCTGTCTTAATGTATGATATGGCAACTAATCCATGTGTCAAGTGTGAACATGCCATGTGATACAAGACGAATCTAATTATTTGCAATGTGATGTATACATGATCTACTAAAATACACTGGCCTTGCAATTCCATCATGAGACAGTAATGTATGAAAGCTTAATGTATTTTCATGAAATTTCTTTCTCTTCTATTTAAACCGGTGTCATTAATTTTGTTTAAAATAAATGGGTTAACACAACAACAACAACTTGCATTTATATAGTGCCTTTAATGTAGTAGAACATCCCAAAGCATTTCACAGGAGAGTTATGAGACAAAAATGTTATACTGAGCCACGTATGGAGATATTAGGACAGCTTGGTCAAAGAGGTAGGTTTTAAGGAGCGTCTTAAAGAAGGAAAGAGAGACAGAGAGACGGAGAGGTTTGGGGAAAAAAATTCCAGAGCTTAGGGCCTCGGCAGCTGAAGGTTCGGCCGCCAATGGAAGCAAATCGGGGATGCGCAAGAGTCCAAAATTGGAGGGGCGCAGAGATCTTGGAGGGATAGAGGGCTGGAGTAAAATAGCAGAGGACAGAGTTTTGCACGGAACAGGTTAAGGGTGTATATGCATGTATCCCAAAGTGTAATGTCAAGAAGATAGTGGTGATACACGTGTGACTGAACACTAGAAAATTGCTGCTCAGCACTGTAAAGTAACAGAGAGCTCACTGCGATATCTGAGGCAACTGTTGCTCCGAATCGGAGCTGGAAGATGTACGATAAAATAAGATAAAGACTGGTCCTTTCTTGACCTTTAATGGCCTTTAATGTTGTTTTTTGACCATCACAGTGCTTTCTGTCACAGCAGGTCTGAAATTTGCTGATAATGATCACTTGAAGTCTGAAAATGTACCTTTTTGATACAATTAAAAAAATGTCTTTTCCATTAAAATTCTTCTATTATTATTTATCCCTCAACCAATATCTTTAAAACAGATTATCTGGTGATTTATCTCATTGCTGTTTGTGATAGCTTGCTGTGAGCACGTTGCCTGCCATGTTTCCCGAACATTGCAAAAGCGACTAAAAGTACTTCCTTGGCTGTAAAGCACTTTGGGACACCTGAGGTTGTGAAAGATGCTATAGAAATATTTTGCTCTTTTTTCATCTGCTGCTTAAAAACACCACAATCACTCTCAAAGTAAGATATTGGGCTGTAGACTCCTCCATTGCCATTGGCCAATTTTCTCTGTGATCGGCTAATA
The DNA here is from genome assembly GCF_044704955.1 of Pristiophorus japonicus. Classification (NCBI taxonomy): domain Eukaryota; kingdom Metazoa; phylum Chordata; class Chondrichthyes; family Pristiophoridae; genus Pristiophorus; species Pristiophorus japonicus. The sequence goes on along the minus strand of NC_091977.1, from coordinate 230,436,325 downwards.
GAAAATGCTGATAGTTTAATACTCTATCCCTCCCAAAAGCAAACTCCGTTGTTCCATTTCTGTAGTGCTCCACAAGACATCTCAATGGGTGTGTTGAAGAACTGGAGAAAATTATGAAACTTTATAAAGCACTGTTTAGACCTCAGCTGGAGTATCGTGGCCAATTCTGGGCACCACATTCAGATAGGATGCGGAGGAGATTTATTAGAATGGTACCAGTTATGTTGAGAGACTAGAAAAAGCTGGTGTTGTTCTCCTTAGAGCAGAGATGGTTAAGGGGGGATTTGATAGAGGTGTTCAAAATCATAAAGGATTTAGATAGAGTAAATAAGGAGAAACCGTTTCCACTAACAGAGGGGACAGTAACCAGAGAACACAGATTTAAGGTAATTGGTAAAAGAAGCAGAGGCAACTTGAGAAGAAATTTATTACTCAGCAAGTTGTTATGATCGGGAACGCACTTTCTGACAGAGTGGTGGAAGTACCTTTCAAAAGGGAATTGGATAAATACTTGAAAAGGAAAATTTTGCTGGGCAACAGGGAAAGGACAGGTGAATGGGACTAATTGGATAGCACTTTCAAAGAGCTGACACAGTCCCAATGGTGGAACGATGAAAATCGGGAATGTGCAAGAGGCCTGAATTGGAGGAGCGCAGAGTTCTCTGAAGGTTGTAAGGGTGGAGGAGGTTACAGAGAAATGGAGGGACAAGGCCATGGAGGGATTTGAAAACCAGGATGCAGCAACCATTGAGAAGGCATGTTGTTCAATTCTTAAATGTTTGATTGGGCTTGGAGGCAGGAGGTCATGTGAGGAATCCTCCAGGATAGTGTTCAGGGGCTAGATTTTTCACTTTTTTTTGCATGCATAACGCCCACTTAACATCCATTTTACCATTGAAATGACTTATAACGCCCAGATATCGCCCATTTAGCCACAAAATGGAAACTGACGCCCATTTTTCGGACACTTATTGCCGAGTGTTACTTTCCTCATGTGCGTAACGCCGGGAAAAAATAATACCGTCAGCCCATTTTTTGGGGGCGGAATCATCAGAATGGGTGAAATCAACGCCCATAATATCGGCCAGCGTTAGTTTCCACACGTAATTGATGCTGAGATTCAATAATATCGACCGCCCACTTTTTTTTGTCGTAATTATCACATTTGCCGAAACTAACGCCCAGGAGATCGCCCAGCGTCACTTTCGCCACCTCGCACACATCTTACCCACACTATCGCTCGCCCAAAACACCGCTCTGAAAAAGTGGAACTGTTCTGAACGAATCACAGCAGTGTGGGCGCCATTTTTAAAATCGCAGGTCGCTTCATTCAAAAGGTTGCTTCAACTTCGAGGGAGTTTGGATTGACTCTGGAGTTCTTCTCAGGTGAAGTGACCATCTCAACAGACATAGTTTCAGACTCTGGACTATTGAGGGTTTACTCTAGGTGTATTTTAGTGAGGAAATTATTGCTTCTGATTAAGCGCTATTATACTTTCATTGCAATGGGGCCAGCCATTTCTCAGCCTGCATCGATTAATATGCAGATGCTGCAGAGTGCAAATGGCTCAATGTCTGATGCACATTATTACGTGCCCAATTTAAGATGTGCAAGAATGAGGAGGAGGGCCAGACCATAAACACCCAGCAAGTACAGGGAGAAGAGGTCTTATCTCGACGTGTCCGAGCACACCTGCCTTCGGAGACTGCGCTTCCACAAGGTGGTGATCAATGAAATATGTGAGCCCATCAGGCCACATATGCAGCCTGCCATCAGGACATCAGTGTCGGTCGAGGTCAAGGTCACCGCGGCACTGTCTTTCTACACGTCCGGTTCCTTTCGGGCCTCCGCGCTCGAGATTTCGCCTCTGTCTCACCATGCCACACATCGCTGCATTAGACAGGTCACGGAGACCCTGTACGTGTGAAGGATGGACCTTAACAGCTTCCTCATGACCACGGAGGCTCAGACTGACAGGGCTGGAGCATTCTACCTCATTGCTAAGTTTCCCAGGGTGTAGGGAGCAATACAGTGCACTCACATCGCCATGCGGGCACCTTCTCAGGACCCAGAGGTTTTTCTTAACAGAAAAGGATTTCACTACTTGAAGGTCCAACTAGTTGTCGACCACAACCAGATCATAATGCCAGTGAATGCCAAATGTCCGGGCAGCTTCGATGAGGCTCACATCCTGCGTGAGAGCGCTGTCTCTGACATGTTTAAGAGTCAGCCACAAGGACATTGCTGGATGCTTGGTAACAACCGATATGGCCTAGCCACCTGGCTGATGACCCCTCTGCATGATACCCACACCGAAGCCAAGAAGAGATACAACCAGAGTTACAGAGATACACGCAATGTGGTCCAGAAAACAATAACTGCTTAAACAGCGCTTCAGAAGCCTGGACCACTCAGGAGGGGAGTTACAATACAACCCTGAGCAAATAGCTAAATTTGTGGTCGTGTGCTCGATGCTGCACAACCTGGCTATCAGGAGGGGCCAAGAATTGCCAGAAGGGACTGATGGTCCACCTCAGGAGAGAGAGGAAGAGGAGGACGAGGAGCTGGACACTGACCTCGGGCCAGACAATCAGGCTGGCTACTCAACCATGCCCACGCCTCCCTCCAGACCACAGGAAAGGGCCCGTGGTGGCTACATAGCTGCAAGACTCTTACGTGAGGAGCTGATATCTGAACGATTTGCCTGAAAGAATGTTGTTGTGAGTGACAACGCTGACACACTGCTGTGAGCAGCTCAGACATCAATGGTGGCCATCACCTTGGTGCCAGTTAAAGTTTACGTTATTGAAGTTACATTTTATTTAATCCTTTCATATTAAGGAATCACCAGTGCGTAACGGTCCAGCTATCTGAGAAAATGCGCAATAAGGTTATGTTCAATAAAAACAATTTATACCAACATTGGTCTGAAATCATAAGTATCACGGGCAAAAACACCCCACTCCCGCCCACACACCACTTTTTCCACCTTGACATCAATCAAATGGTCAACATGTCCAACAACACAGAATACAAATGCAAAGCAGGAGGGTGGTCCCCAGCCCCAATACATTACAACAAATTGCATACACCCAGATGGAGATATAACACAGCCATCACCTGCCGACATGTACCTCACTTTCCTTCCCCCCTCCCCTTCTTCTCCCCACCTCTACCCCTTCCCCTCCTTGCTCCATGCCGCCTGGCCGAAGAGCTCCTTAGCCAGTGCCTCATTGGGGGGGATGAAGGCAAAGGCGGTGGTTGCACGGATACTGGAGCGGTGGGTGCCGAGGGGGAAACATTCTCTGATCCAGAAACAAGATCTTGGTCCTGCCTCTCATCTGTCGTTCACAGTAGTGGTGCGGGACCTTGGGGTGGAGTGCCGTGCTCTGGGACCACTGGGAGGCCTGTGCCAGCAATGTTCCTGGCTATCGCCTCCAGGGCCTCCGCCATCCGTGGGACATACTCAGTCATGATGGCCAGCTGTCGGGATATGTCCCCCAATGCGTCGAGGAGCTGGTCACCAATGTCTACAGTCCTCCTAGATAACTGTACCATCTCTCCACTCTTATGTCGGGCTCGTGGACCAGACCTGTCACATCTACGAAACCTCCATGGGGTTGGCACCATCCTGGGGACAAATGGGGTGCCCTGTGGCGAGGTGCTTGGGGCCAGTACTTCCAGAGTGGAGGCAGCAATGACCGGAGGAGCACGAGATGGCCTCGGGGTGGAATGGCTTCTGGTACGTGGCAATGCAGGTTCCTCAAAGTCCCCGCTCTCATCTGTAGCGAACAAACCCAGCAGAAAATCGGAGCTCCTCAGCACCAGATGTAGGATCGTCCGGCGAGTCCGGCCCCGCGCCCCCATCTTCTGGCCTCTGTGGTCTTACCTGGGGCTGCACTGCTGTCTGAGCTGCAAAACACAAATGAGGTTACTAGAGGAGAAGAGGGTGCTAGGGTCACAAGGTGACTCCAGCACTTCACACAGCGTATGCATGACAAAAGCATGACCGCTATCAAGATCATCACAGACATCACATTTCATGACCATCAACACATTGTGCATTGCAATGATTTTCATTAGGCCAGCATTATTTCTAGGACAATTTTAGAAATCATCTATCATATATGATTGTTCGGATATGAGTGGGTGTGGCATCTATTGACTTTATATCATGCAATGGTGTAAACTTTACTCACGTTGCTTCACTTCAGGGTCTGCAGATGCTTGCGTGGCTGTCCGGTGGTGCTTCCCCATGAGTGTGAACACCCGCTCCTCCATCTCAGTGATGTCACTGGGAACTGATGGCCCCCCACCCGTTTGCCTCTGCATGGACCTCATCGTCGAGAGCTTCTTCTGTAAAAGGTGATAGGACGACATGGCATGAGATCATTGCGTGATATCATTGCTAGGTACTGTCACAAAGACTGATACAACACATAACCGACAGATGTAATCATGATTATTATGATAATTATCATTCTTTACATAAAGTCATTCACCGTGACCGCAGGCTTTGACTACAACATTCCCGATAAAAGTGAAAGACCTCACATCTGCTGATAGACCTCCTCCTCTCCCTCCATTATAGGCCAAATTCAGGTAAATATCTGGCTGGTAACAGCTAATTTTTGTTCTGAAGCTCTAAACTCTCCCTCCTTCCTCCCAAAGCAGCCACATCACATCCACACAAGCCTTCAATCCCTCTCAGCTCCCTCTCTCTCTGTCTCCTCTTCTGCGCATGTCATGATGACGTTTGACCTCCTAAATCGCAGGAATCACGCGTTGCTGTGCCGTTGCTAAGGACGGCGCCACTTTTCGGCAGAAGGTCAGAGAGGTTTAATGCTAACGCCCATTCCATATCACTCGTGGTAACGCCCAATTTCAAAAATAGAGACTAGGGGCTTTGAGAATGGGCGACAAGCCAGCGATCTGAAACCCATTCTTACCGCCCATGCCAGAAATACCACCCATTTTTGGGCGATCTGCACAAAAATGTAAAACCTAGCCCCTTATGTGGTATCCCTGCACATTGCTACAAAATCACATGAGACATGTACTGCAGACACAGTCACTACATGACCTTAACCTTTATTCCCAGGACCAAGAAGTGATGACCCTGCGTGGGACCTCCCTTTAAATGCCTGAATGCCCAGGTGAGGAGTGTCTCCCACAAGTTCACCCCCTGTGGTCAAGGTATGCATTTCTAGGATATATGTACAGTGTGCAGTGGTTACATTAAGGTTACAGTTACATGAAGGTTACAGTTGTGTGATGGTTACATACATGACATCACCTCCCCCCTCACATCTTTTTGTGTCAAAGGTCAAATCTTTCAGGTGGTCGACGCTCTCTCGTGGAGCGCCGCAGTTGGGGCTCTGGTGGCTGAGCCTCGGCATGCGTCTCTGTCACCTGAGGTGATTCCGGCCTGTCCGGGCTGGCCGCAGGGACTGTGCATGCTGTGGATTGTCCTCATTGCTCGTCCACTGGCAGTGGTGTGGGTGACATCTCATGCTCTTCTTCAGGTTCCTCAGTGTCTATGCTGAACCTTTTCTTTACTTGGTCCAAATGTTTGCGGCATATCTGCCCATTGTTGAATCTGACCACTATGACCCTATTCCCCTCTTTGCCAATTATGGTGCCCTCAAGTCACTGGGTCTCAAAGCATGGTTAAGAACAAATATGCGGTCATCCATTTCTATGCACCTCTCCCTTGAGTTTCGATCATGGCACTCAGTTTGGGACTGGCGCTTGCCCTCAGGGCTGGATGAATGAGGGACAGCAGCGTTTTAAGCATGCGTTTCATGAGGAGTTCCGCTGGCGGGACTCCCGTGAGCTAGTGCCGGTGGGACCTATAGGCCAGCAGGAGGCGCGATAGGCGGTACTGAAGGGAGGGTCCTTGAATACGAAGCATGCCTTGTTTTATGACTTGGACCGCACGTTCCGCCTGGCCATTGGAAGCCAGCTTGAAAGGCGCTGTCCGAACGTGTTTGATACCATTACCCGACATAAACTCCTGGAATTCATGGCTGGTGAAGCACGGGCCATTGTCGCTGACCAGAATGTCCGGCAAGCCGTGGGTCGCGAAAACCGTACGCAGATTCTCCACAGCGATGGATGTCGTGCACGAGTTTAATATGATGCACTCGATCCATTTCGAGTATGCATCGACAACGATCAGGAACATTTTTCCCATGAACGGGCCCATGTAGTCTACGTGAATACGTGACCAATGCTTGGTGGGCCAGGGCCATGGACTGAGTGGGGCCTCCCTGGGGACATTGCCCAGCTGGCGCACGTCGTGCACCTGAAAACCCAGTGTTCCAGGTCTGAGTCAATTCCCGGCCACCATACATGTGGCCGGGCAATGGCCTTCATTAGCACGATGCCAAGGTGCTCACTGTGGAGTTCCCCGATGAATGCTTCCCTTCCTTTCTGGGGCATGACTACCTGGCTACCCCATAGCAGGCAGTCAGCTTGGATGGAGAGCTCATCCATCCGTCTGTGAAATGGTCTGACCTCCTCGAGGCACGCCCTGTGTGCGGGCGCCCAATCCCCAGTCAGAACACATTCCTTTATCATGGACAGAAGGGGGTCTCTGTTGGTCTAGATTTTGATCTGGCGGGCTGTGATAGGGGAGCCTGCGGTGTCAAAAGCCTCAACGGCCATGACCATCTCAGCGTTTTGCTCCGACACCCCCTACGTGGTGGCCAGTGGGAGCCTGCTGAGCGCATCAGCGCAATTTTCGGTGCCTGGCCGGTGCCGTATGGTGTAGTCATATGCAGCCAGCGTGAGGGCCCATCGCTGTATGCGAGCCGACACATTGGCATTGACAGCCTTGCTGTTGGACAACAGGGATGTTAACGGCTTGTGGTCCATTTCTAACTCGAACCGTCTACCGAAAAGGTACTGGTGCATCTTTTTCACCCCGTAAACACAAGCGAGTGCTTCCTTTTCGACCATGCCGTATCCACGCTCTGCCTGGGAGAGCGACCTGGAGGCATAAGCCATCGGTTGGAGTCGGCCTTCATCATTACCCTGCTGCAACACGCACCCAACCTCATAGGATGATGCATCACACGTTAAAACCAATTTTTTACAGGGGTCGTACAAGGTCAACAGCTTGTTAGAACAAAGCAGGTTCCTCGCCCTATTGAAAGCCCGTTCTTGACAGTCCCCCCAAAACCATTCACAACCTTTACGCAGGAGCACGTGTAACGGCTCCAACAATGTGCTTAAGTTCGGCAGAAAGTTCCCAAAATAGTTCAAAAGTCCCAGGAATGATCGCAACTCCGATGTGTTGCCGGGTCTGGGTGCACAACAGATCGCCTCCATTTTAGATTCGGTGGGCCGAATCCCGTCTGCGGCAACCCTCCTGCCCAAAAACTCGACCACTGGGGCCAAAACCACACACTTGGCCTTTTTCAGCCGCAAGCCTACCCGGTCCAGTCGGTGTAGCACCTCCTCCAGGTTGTGGAGGTGTTCCTCGGTGTCTCATCCCATTATTAGGATGTCGTCTTGAAATACGATTGTTCCAGGAATGGATTTGAGCAAGCTTTCCATGTTCCTCTGAAAGATAGCAGCCGCTGAACGTATGCCAAACGGACACCTGTTGTAGATAAATAAACCCTTGTGCATCGTGATGGTGGTCAGAAGCTTGGATTCTTCAGCCAGTTCCTGAGTCATGTAGGCCGAAGTGAGGTCCAACTTAGTGAACAGCTTGCCGCCTGCCAGCATGGCAAAAAGATCCTCCGCTCTTGGGAGCAAGTATTGGTCCTGCAGGGACACTCAGTTGATGGTGGCCTTGTAGTCGCCACAAATCCTGATCGAGCCATCCGCTTTAAGGACAGGAACGATGGGGCTTGCCCAGTCACTGAATTCCACGGGCGAAATTATGCCCTCTCTGAGCAGCCTGTCCAATTCACTTTCAATTTTCTCATGCATCACATACGGCACCGCTCTGGCTTTGTGGTGCACTGGTCTGGTGTCCGGAGTGATGTGTATCACTACTTTGGTGCCCTTGAAAGTTCCGACACCGGGTTGAAACAGTGACCCGAATTTTTGTAGGACCTGTGAGCATGAACTTCGCTCCACAGATGAAATGGCGTGCACATCCCCCCATTTCCAGTTCATCTCGGCTAGCCAGCTCCTCCCCAAAAGCGCAGGGCCATTTCCCTGGACAATCCAGAGTGGCAGCTGGTTCTGTGATCCATTACATGTTACCACCAAGTTTGCACTGCCTAGCACTGGGATAATCTCTTTGGTGTACGTCCGTAGCTGCGTGTCAATGCATTCCAATTTGGGCCTGCTAGCTCTGTGTGGCCATAGTCTCTCAAATTGTTGGGCGCTCATAAGGGACTGGCTGGCTCCTATGTCCAGCTCCATGCTTACCGGGATGCCATTCAATAAAACTTTCATCATCATGGGTGGCGTTTTGGTGTATGAGCTGTGGACGTCAGCCACATGAACCCGCTGAACCTCAGCATCCATGGTTTTGCCCCAAGCATCATCCTGCATTGCAGACCCCCCGTCTGGTTCCTCTGTCTCGTAGATTAGCCTCGCTACAGCCTTTCTGCACATTCTGGCCAAATGTCCATTGACGTTACAATTCCTACAGATAAATTGCTGGAACCTGCAGCTTTTCGCAGTATGTCTATCCCAGCACCTCCAGCATGAGCTGAGATTGTTGTTAACAAAAGGGCTGTTACCAGACATTCCTCTCTGATTGTCCCTTTGGTTGTTTCTAAGCACTCTGGTGGTGGGTGTCAATGGTCCCATCACGTGACGCATTGTTCCTCGTGATGGCGTGAATTGCCGATCCCCTTTCCATTGTCCCTGTTGCGGGCCCACCCTCAAGTCTGTTGCTGCCTGGGCGGTTTCGAAATGCCCTTGCCTGCCTGCGGGGTCCTGAGCCGCGTTCACCATGTTAACTCCCTGGAACCGGGGCGGCGCGTGTAAGTTAGCTTGGTCTCCTCTTCCCTGCCATGAAGATCTGAGCTATCAACGCTGCCCCTTCTAAAGTCAAGTCCTTGGTCTCTTTGAGCTTCCTGAAAATCCCAGCATGACTAATGCCCTCAATGAAAAAATCCTTTAACATCTCCCCCCTGCAGGCGTCTGTGACCATACAGAGGCTGGCCAAGTGCCGCAGATCCGCAACGAAGTCCGAGATGTTTTGTTCCTCCCAACGCCGGTGTGTATAGAACCGGTGCCGGGCCATGTGTACGCTACTCGCTGGTTTGAGATGCTCATTGATCAGCTGGCTGAGCTCTTCGAAGGACTTGTCCGCCGGCTTCTCGGGTGCGAGCAGGTCTTTCATCAGCGCATACGTCTTTGGTCCACAGCTAGTCAGTAGATGCGCCCTCCGCTTGTCAGCCGCTGCCGCTCCCAGCAGTCCTTCGTGACAAAGCTCTGCTGGAGTCTCTCAACGAAGTCGTCCCAGTCCTCACCCACACAGTAATGTTCCTCCGTGCTACCGGTGGCCATCCTCGTGGTTCGGTGATTCCCGTTTCTCGTCGCCAAATGTGGTGTCCCTGCACCTTGCTACAAAATCACACGAGGCATGTACTGCAGACATGGTCACTGTGTGACCTTAACCTTTATTCCCATGACCAAGAAATGATGACCCTGCATGGGACCTCCCTTTAAATACCTGAATGCCCAGGTGAGGAGTGTCTCCCTCAAGTTCACCCCCTGTGGTCAAGGTGTGCATTTCTAGGATATATGTACAGTGTGCAGTTGTTACATGAAGGTTACAGTTGTGTGATGGTTACATACATGACACCTTATGTCTGTGTTGAGTTAGTTAATCTCAGCTAAGGTGGCAGTGGCACCTTGGATCTACACATTGGGTTGAGTTGTGATGGCCCCATGATTGGATAGGCTCATACGTGTAGAATGAACAATTGGGCAAGTGGAGGGGAGACAATTGCAGATATCCATGTAATGTAAAGTCCTGTTGCATACAAACAGCTTGTTCTTATTGCTCGGGTATATCATATTATGGTATATTCCTTTCAGTGAGTTCTACATAGAATTACACAGAATTTACGGCATAGGAACAGGCCATTCGGCTCAACTGGTCCGTGCCGGTGTTTATGCTCCACACGAGCTTCCTCCCACCCTACTTCATCTCACCTCATCAGCATATCCTTCTATTTCTTTCTCCCATGTGTTTATCTAACTTCCCCTTAAATGCATCTATTCTATTCGCCTCAACTACTCCCTGTGATAGCAAGTTCCACATTTTCACCACTCTCTGGGTAAAGAAGTTTATATTTAGACATTGTTCTTTTTGTTTCACAGTGATATTGAAGGCTTCACACAGCTGTCAAGTACTAGTACACCGTATCAAGTTGTAGAATTGCTAAACAAATTATACACAACCTTCGATGAAATTATAGACAATCATGACGTCTACAAAGTGGAAACTATAGGAGATGCATGTATGTATTGCACTTAGATTTTTTTTAAATCTTAGTAGTTAATTGTTTCTTTTACAGCAATTTGTATTTATATGGCGCCTTTAACATAGTAGCATGTTCCAAGTCACTTCACAGGAGTGTTATCAAACAAAGTTTAACACCGAGTCACATAAGGAGAAATTAGGACAGGTAACCAAATGCTTGGTCAAAGAGGTAGTTTTTAAGAAGCATCCCAAAGGAGGAGAGGGAGGTAGAGAGGCAGAGAGGCTAAGGAAGAGCTTGGGGCCTAGGCATCTTAAGGTGGAGTGATTCAAATCAGGGATGCACAAGAGGCCATAATTGAAGGAGCACAGAGATCTCGGGGGTGGTTGTGGGGCTGCATGAGGTTGCAGAGATAGGGAGGGGTGAGGCCGTGGAAGGATATGAAAACAAAGATACCGTACCCATTGAGGAGGCTTGAATGTAGGGTTGTTCTGGTAAAATAGGGGTTGCAAACTCTCCAGCGTTGTCCTGGAGTCTTCAGGAATTAAAGGTTAATTTGTTGTGAGCAACCCAGGGAGAAAAATATTAGGGCCATTAGAAAAAAATTGCGTTATTTGAACACTATTGTTTATTAGTTACACAAATATTGGAAATGAGAAAAAAAATTTTGTTTGACTGAAGTTGGCGGTTGGAGACAGGAGGTCATGTGATGAATCTTCCAGGAATAGGTCCAACCAGAGTTGGCAACCTTATGGCAAAATTGGTAGTGATTTTCAGTGCAGCCAAACGGGTCAATATGGCTGCACAATCCGACCAAGAAACAATGGCAAATCTAGGGTTTGAATGCCATTTGTTGTCTGCCTGAGATGTCCCATTTGCGGCCTAGAATGGTACCTAGGCCTGCTTTAGGCCTCATGGCAACACATCTGACATTCCAGGCCCCCCCCCACAACCGCCAACATCCTCCCCCAAACATCCCCTCCAAGCTGAAGTCCAGACGATGGTTGGTCGGGAGGGGAGGGGTGTGGGGGTAGGCAGAAGAAGTACCACTATGCCCTCTCCATCAGAATTTGCTGTGGTTGCATCATTGGGCTGAAAACCCAACAGACACAGGAAAGGCCCTCAACTTCCAGTCCCATCGCTGTCCCTGTGCCCGAACACTAACCCGAGAAGGTACAGAATTTGCAAATCTCAGGTGTTTTAAAAAGTAAGATTTCAACAACAAATAAAAAGGTTGGAAAGGTGCAAAGTGCTCTGATGTTTTATGTTGCAGATATGGTAGTTTCAGGCGTGCCAAAGGAAAATGGCATTGGTCATGCGAGTGAGATAGCAAGTATGGCCCTGGATTTGGTAGCTGTGTGTAACACTTTCAAAATTCCGCACAAACCTCAAACAAAACTCAAGATACGGGCTGGAATCCACTCAGGTAATGTAACCCAGACATCAGTAGGTGAAAGAGTACCATAGTGAAGCCTTTTGACATTGTTCTAATATTCTATTGTCTCATTTTATCACACCGTTGCACGTGTAGCTACCAACATGTTGCAAATACACTGAACTCTGTTTTTTTTTGGTAATGTTGGTAACTGCAGGACCTGTGGTTGCCGGTGTGGTTGGGACGAAGATGCCTCGTTACTGTTTATTTGGTGACACCGTCAACACAGCTTCAAGGATGGAGTCAACAAGTGAAGGTGGACTGCATGTTGTGATTGTTTTGGCACCTTTGAATACTATTTTCTGAATAATGATGGGGGTGTAGACAAATACTAAAGGGAGAAAGAGAGAGTGAGAGAGCGCATCAGTTCCTTAACATTCCCCAGCTTGTAGCTTCTTTCCTGATTAGTCAAAACTCAGCAATCAGGAAGTAGAATTTCCCAGTTCTCCAGGCCTGGGAACTATAAACAGCTTAAAAAGGTGCTGCAGTCAGATTTGCACACAAGCAGGAATTACAAGCGCTGGATCAAAGAAATTCACAGCTTGCATTCGGCCAAAGGCTTTCCTTGTTTTATAGTAGGCAGCATACAGTAGCACCACCAACCTCATCCAGAATGGAGATGATTGGGTAATTAACCCATCAGTCACGTGTGGAAACCGCACTGCTGTAAGTGTCTGGGATTGATCTTACGCACAGAATTTGTATTATGTAACTATCCTCCATTCACTTCATTTTACTGGTGAAGTAATCCTGCTTTTATCAGGAACCTTTGCTGAAATTTTGGTCATACGTTCTGTTTGCTGCAGTTCATCAAGACTCTTTTTAAATAGACTCTGTTTAAAATGACTCTGTTTCCTCTGTGCAGAGGAAACGTTTCAAGGACACCCTCAAAGCCTCCCCACCAACACCTGGGAGTCCCTGGTCAAAGACCGCCCTAAGTGGAGGAAGAACATCCGGGAGGACGCTGAGCACCTCGAGTCTCGTCACCGAGAGCATGCAGAAAGCAAGCACAGGCAGTGGAAGGAGCGTGCAGCAAACCAGACTCCCCACCCACCCTTTCCTTCAACGTCTGTCTGTCCCACCTGTGACAGAGACTGTAATTCCTGTATTGGACTGTACAGTCACCTGAGAACTCACTTTTAGAGTGAAAGCAAGTCTTCCTCGATTTCGAGGGACTGCCTATGATGAGACCCTGTTTGCTGTTTGATGTAAAATAGACTGTTTGCTGTAAGTCCTGCTGTAAGTTCCGCCTGCCTCCATGCTGGAGTCAATACTTTCTTTGTTTATAGTGTATCATCACCTCTGTCAACAATTAGACATCCTTTACCCACCATACTGCTAAAAAAAGAGAAAGAGAAGGACAATGATAGCGAGCGCAGTGAAAAGGAGAGATTTACGGCCTTCCAGCCATGCCCAAGGTTGTACCATGGGCTACCAGTCAAAGCCTATAGACTAGAAATCATTGATGGTGATAACAGTAGATATGGTCCAGGAATCATGAGTGTGGGGCAGGCATGATGGACCAGCTGGTCCTTTCCTGCCCATCATTTTCCTATGTTCATATGTGTGAAAGTAAGTAATCATTGGGGGAAGAGGTAAACTGTGGTAAAATAGGGAAAAAATGTAAATTTATAAAACAATCAGCACATTTTTGAGTCTGGTTGCAAAAATATATCAGCAAGGATGTGAAACAGGCCCTAATTATTGAAAAGGAAAAATTTGCAGGGTTATGGGAGAAAGAACGGGGGGGGGGTGGACTAATTAGATAGCTCTTCTAAACAGGCCGAATGGCCTCCTCCTGTACTGTATGATTCCATGATTCTAAATACTGAACTGCTTATATTTTAGCACTGAAGATACAATGTAGTTCCAGCACATATAGTCTACTGGAGCAGTTTGGAGGATACATCTTAATATGTCGCGGCACATTGCAAATAAAGGTACATTAACTTGGCGTTATATGATGAATTTTTAGTGGGACAAATTAAAAATAGGTATGATGATGATGTGCACAAAATAATTTTTTAAAATGAATATTGAGCCTTATCACGGTATCAAATCAAACTCGTGAGTCATGAGTTAATTTGATCCCCTGACCAGGCTAATAGTTCCGTGCGTCAAAGTTATTTTTAATTCACATTCCAGGTTGATTGCATATATCTCAGAGAAAGTAAATGTAAACAGAGCCAAGCTTGATGGCATTTCCTTGGAATGGCTTTCATCCGTGTAGGTCAATGACAGAATTAGAAGGGCTATGCAGTCTCAAAGGGGAGTCCAAGGGAAGTGGAGTTGAGGCCAAGATCAGATCAGCCATGATTTTATTGAATGGCGGAACAGGCTCGAGGGGCCAAATGGCCTACTCCTGCTCCTATTCCTATGTTCTTATGTTCTTAAAACTAGGGGCCATCCAATTGAGATAGTCACTAATAAATCCAATAAGGAATTCAGGAGAAACTTCTTTACCCAGAGAATGGTGAGAATGTGGAACTCACTACCAATATTCTCTCAAATTATTTTTGCATGCGTGGTCTCTTTAACTGGCTGCGCGGTGCATTCAAATTTTCACGCATGCAAAAGCCGGTGAGCGGCCTGCGTGGGACCTCCAGACCACAGGAGTGTTGCTCGCTACCACATGCAGTGGTTGAGGTGAATAGCGTAGATGCCTATGAGGGGAAACTAGATAAACACATGAGGGAGAAAGGAATAGAAGGGTTATATTGACAGGGTGAGATGGCGTAGAGTGGGAGGAGGCTTGTGTGGAGCATAAAGACCAGCACGGACCAGTTGGGCTGAATTGTGGTGATTTTTACCACCCTTTGGGCCTATCCCGGATCAGGCGTACTTCTCAAGTGTTCACTCAACTTAAGGTTGAGGGAGCCAAGTCCTAAAGATGCTGAATGAGTCTGACGGTCTGGTCTATCTCTCCCTGAAGGAAATTAAAAACTCGAGATTGTTACAGCCAGATTGTAATGTCCCAGATATTATAAGGGTCCAGGGCGTCTCCTCGATAATACAGCTCTTCACCAAATGAGTGTACAGAGATGTGATTCGTGAGTTAATGATACAGAAGACTATGAGAGACAATTCTAAGATATATAGAGGTTTATTAAAGAACTGATCTGCAATTTACAGTTGGTGAGTCAGTCAATTGCAACATTAACAGTTCTTAAAAAAGGTCAAAAATACAATCTTATTTCTAGTAGAGAATCTAACTTTTAAATCTAAATTTCGTTACATTATTACAGTTCTTAAAATTGTTTAAGCAGGATATCCATCAATTATCACGGTAGCATTTACCTTAAATCTCCTAGTAGTAGAAGTCTATAGAGCAAGCACCAATGCCTTCTGCCTTGCTCTGATAGTTGAGAGACGATTATGCCTGTTTAAGTGTGTCTAAAAAAACTCATCCAAGCTCTCAATATTTATACCCTTTATACCTTTCTTTTTTTTGCTAGCCACGAGTGCCTTTTGTTGACCAAGTTAAGTAAAGCTAGTTATTTTTTAGCTGACTGTGTCAACATATGGCTATTGTGATGTTATCATCTATGGTCAAAGGGCAGGTGCCATTTGTTTGTGCGATGTGGCACTTGACTGCTGTTACAACATGTGTCCTTTTTTAAGAAGTCATACAATAACTATCCATAGTCCCAAGAATTTGGTCATGTTTATGCGATAGCTATTTCAAATTTAGTCAATTTGGCTGAACTAACGACAGTGTCCACATATGTCCATTGTCAGATTACCAAGCTCTGGTCAATGCGATGGGGAATCCAAATTAGGTAATGCATCTGACTGTTATTTCAACAATTGTCTTAGTTTAAGAAGTTAATAAAGTTACTTATCCAGGCTCAGCCTTTGAAGGCTAGAATTCTTTCATAGCTAGGATTCCAAATTAGCCAATTCAGAACTGCTATTTCAACAATTGTCTTATTTTTTCAGAAGTTATAAGGTAGAATTCCTTCACAGAATGGCCTGATTTTGTGGGGATAACAAAACTAGAGGCCATAAATATAAGGTAGTCACCAATAAATTAAACAAGGAATTGAGGAGAAACTTCTTTACTCAAAGAGTGGTCAGAATCTGGAACTCGTTAGCACGTGCAGTGATTGAAGGGAATAGCGTAGATGCTTTTAAGGGGAAGTTAGATAAATGCATGAGGGAGAAAGGAATAGAAGGAGGCTTGTGGGAAGCATACACACTGACATAGACCAGTTGGGCCAAATGGCCTGTTTCTATGCTGTAGATTCCAAGTAATTCTATGTAATCTGTCTCACACCTTCTATCATTTGCAGGGGAAAGGCGACATGATGACTTACTGGGTTGAAGGGAAACAAAGTGCATCATCAAACACATCAGTGAATACACCAACGAATGCATCACTGAAGAAAGCACAGCTGGAAAACATCACTCCCATCCCAGAGTCAGAGAAAGAGACATATAGCATAATTCCTGGGGTGTTGAACAATGATCGTCAATCTAATGCCTGGTAGCCCACAAATCTATAATTTAAGACCAGCAAGTAGAAGTAATTTAATATTTTCAGCATTTCAAGTGCTACATAGACAATTTCTGAGTGGAAGCAACCTTACCTTTGTGTGTTCAACAACTAAGTAATAGTTAACTAAAGAAATCTACAATTAGACAATTTTTTTGTAATTTGCTGCAAGAAACTTGTAATTTTGGAAGCCATGTCATAAAGAAAGAAATACTTGCATTTCTACAGCACCTTTCATGACCTCAGGATGTCCCAAAGCGCTTTACAGCCAATCAAATGCTATTTTAAAGTGTAGTCACTGTTATAATGTGAGAAACGCGGCAGCCAATTTGCGCACAGCAACATCCCTCAATCAGTAATGTGATAATGTGATAATGACCAGATAATCTGTTTTTAGTGATGTTGGTTGATGATATAGAAGACTATGAGAGACAATTCAAGTGATGTTGGCCAGGACACTGGGGAGAACTCTCCTGCTTTTCTTCAAAACAGTGCCATGGGATCTTTTACATCCACCTGAGAGAGCAGACAGGGCCTCAGTTTAACATCTCAAACCAAAAGACAGCACCTCTGATAGTGCAGTACTCCCTCAGTATTGCACTGGATGTGCCAGCCTAGATTTTGTGCTCAAGTGACTGGAGTGGGATTTGAACCCACAACCTTCTGACTCGGAGGCGAGAGTGCTACCTACTGAGCCACAGATTACACCATCATGTGATTCAGTGAGGTAATTTTCTGATGTCACAAATCTAATGGGAAGCCTGGCCCAGATTATATAATCAAGTGTTGTATGTGATTTGAAGGGAAGAGACTAAGACTAGGTTCAGAATTAGAACATAAATGATTCAATTTTCTCTCTTATGGTTCATGACGCCATTTGAACATTCTTTATTGGATTATTGCAATGTAATTCACTTGCACGTATTCTATATGACACACACAGAAGCACTCAAGAAGCTCGATACCATTCAGGACAAAGCAGCCCGTTTGATTGGCACCCCAACCACCACCTCAAACATTCGTTCGCTCCACCACTGGCACACTGTGGCAGCAGTGTGGACCATCTATAAGATGCACTACAGCAACTCACTCAGGCTTCTTCGGAAGTACTTCCCAAACCTGCAACCTCTACCACCTGGAAGGACAAGGGCAGCAGGCACATAGAAACACCACCACCTCCAAGATCCCCTCCTAATCACACACCATCCTGACTTGGAAGTATATTGTCATTTCTTCATCGTCGCTGGGTCAAAATCCTGGCACTCCTTACCGAACAGCAGTATGGGCTGCAGCGGTTCAAGAAGGCGGCTCACCACCACCTTCTTAAGGGAAATTAGGAATGGGCAATAAATGCTGGTCTTGCCAGCAACGCCCACATCCCATAAATTATTCTTTTTTAAATCCATATTTTGTACTCTGAAGAGCCCTATACTAGGTCAAGATGGAGGAAACATATTCTGCGTAGTTAAGAACATAAGAAATAGGAGCAGGAGTAGGTCATACAGCCCCTCGAGCCTACTCCACCATTCAATGTTTATGGGTGAATGTCTACATCAACTCCACTTTCCCGCTTTAACTCATACCCTTTGATTCCCAAGAATCTATCCCTCTCAGTCTTGAATATCATCATCATCATAAGCAGTCCCTCAAAATCGAGGAAGACTTGCTTCCACTCTAAAAGTGAGTTCTCATGTGGCTGTACAGTCCAATACGGGAATTACAGTCTCTGTCACAGGTGGGACAGACAGGGTTGGAGGAAAGGGTGGGTGGGGAGTCTGGTTTGCCGCACGCTCCTTCCGCTGTCCGTGCTTGATTTCTGTATACTCTCGGCGACGAGACACGAGGTGCTCAGCGCCCTCCCGGATGATCTTCCTCCACTTTGGGCGGTCTTGGGCCAGGGATTCCCAGTGGGGGATGTTGCACTTCATCAAGGAGGATTTAAAGGTGTCCTTGAAACGTTTCCTCTGTCCACCTGGGGCTCGCTTGCCGTATAGGAGTTCCGAGTAGCGTGCTTGCTTAGGGAGTCCCGTGTTGGGCATGTGGACAATTTGGCTCGCCCAACAGATATACTCAATGGCTGAGCATCCACTTTAGAATTCTCTAAACATTCACAACCCTTTGAGTGAAGAAATTACTCCTGATCGCAGTACTAAATGGCCGACACTTTATTCTGAGACTATAACCCCTAGTTCTAGACTCTCCAGCCAAGGGAATCAACCTCACAGCATTTACCCTGTCAATCAACCTCAGATTCTTATGGGCTCGAACCTCCACTTTTTTTGCATGCTTAACACCCACTTAACGCCCATTTTACCGCTGAAATGACGTATAATGCCCATATATCACCCATTTTGGCACAAAATGGAAACTGACAGGCATTTTTAGGAAACTTATCGCTGAGTGTTACTTTCTCCATGTGCTTAACGCCGGGAAAAAATATTACCACCCGCCCACTTTTTTTGGGCGGAATCATCAGAATGGGCGAAATCAACGTCCATAATATCACCCAGCGTTACTTTCCACACTGATTTAACGCCGAGATTCACTATTAACGCCCGCCCACTTTATTTTGTTGTAAAGAGCATATTTACCGATACTAGCGGCCATGAGATCGCCCATCGTCAATTTCACCACCTCGCACACATATCGCCCACAATATCACTCGCCCAAAAAAACGCTCAGAAAAAGTGGAACTAACCGGAACTAATCACAGCGTTATGGACGCCATGTTCTAGATCACATGTCGCATCCTTTAAAAGGCTGCTGTGCTTCAACCTCGGGGGAGTTCGGATGTACTCTGCAGGTCATTAGAGTTGATGTGAACATCTGTACAAACATCTTGACCACACTGTGACCGATTGGAATTGAATAGCTGTCTTCGCCAGGACATACCTTGTTTGTGACCAATCGGTGGAAAACAGAGAGCTACTGCAATGTGGCCTGTCCTTTCTCACCCTCTCTTGGTGACCAATTACACGCAGCAGACTCGAGATCACCGAAGGTACGCTCCATAGCATTATGTGCCCAGTGTGAGACGTGCCAGACTGATGAGGAGGACCAGACGTTACACCCCCCGCAGGTACAGGGAGAAGCAGTCTTACCTCAACTTGCCCGACACCACTTGCCTTCGGAGACTGCGCTTCCACAAAGAGGTTATCACTGAGGTATGCCAGCTGATCATTGCAGATCTGCAGCCTGTCAGCACCATCACTACTGCACTGTCCGTCGAGGTCAAAGTCACTGTGGCACTGTCGTTCTACGCCTCGGGTTCTTTTCAGGCCACAGCTGGAGACATTTGCGGTATATCTCAGCATGCCACACATTGCTGCATTAGACAGGTCACTGAAGCCCTGTACACACGCAGGAGGGACTTGATCAGCTTCCCTATGACCAGGGAGGCACAGAGTGAGAGGGCTCTAGGATTCTCCAGAATTCCAAACTTCCCCAAGGTGCAGGGAGCAATAGCCTGTATGCACATCGCGATGCGGGTACCTTTTCAGGATGCAGAGGTTTTCAGGAACTGCAAGGGATTCCACTCCCTGAAAGTCCAACTGGTTGTCGACCACCAGCAAATTATACTGGCAGTGAATGCTCCATTTCCAGGCAGCATCCATGATGCTCACATCCTGCGTGAGAGCACTGTATCTGACTTGTTCAACAATCAGCCACAAGGTCAATGCTGAATGCTTGGTGACAAAGGATATGGCCTCGTCACCTGGCTGATGACCCCTCTGCGTGACACCCACATCGAAACCGAGAGGCGATACAACGAGAGCCACAGAACAACTCGCAATATCGTGGAGAAAACCATTGGAGTGCTGAAGCAGTGCTTCAGGTGCCTGGACCACTCAGGAGGCAATCTCCAATACCACCCTGAGCAGGTAGCTCAATTCGTGGTGGTGTGCTCCATGCTGCACAACTTGGCTATCAGGAGGGGACAAGAATTGCCTGATGTGTCTGACAGTCCACCTCACCGGAGAGAGGAAGAGGAGGACAAGGAGGCAGATGCTGACATCGGCCCAGACAATCAGGCTGATGCTGAAGCCATGCCCCCGCCCCCCTGTAGACCGTATGAAAGGGCCCGTGGTGGCATGATAGTTGCAAGAGCCTTATGTTGGGAGCTCATCAATGATCGCTTTGCCTGAAAGAACGTTGATGTTATTTACAAGGCTGACACACTGCTGGGCATCACCTTGGTGACAGTTGAAGTTTAAGTTGATTGAAGTGAAGTGTCATTATATCTTTTGATGTTAAGGAATCACTAGCGTGTAACAGTGCAGCTATCTGAGCCAATGCGCTTCAAGGTTTTGTTAAATAAAAAACATTTAAACCGAACATTAGTCTGAAATAATCAGTATTTCGGTACAAACCATCCCTTCCCCCTGCCCACCCCCCCCCCCCCCACCTGGCCCCGCTTCTCCTCCCCACCTCTACCCCTTCCCCTTCTCCTGCTGACTCCAAGCCGCTAAGCCGAGGAGCTCCTCAGGGGATGCTTCATTGAGGGAGGGCGGCGGTGGTGACGGCCAAAACGCTGCTTGGACGGATATGGGAGAGGACGGTCCCGAGGTGGGAACGTGCTCCGAGCCAGAAGCAAGATGTTGCTGCTGGCTCTCAATGGGGGTGCGTCACCTTGGGGTGCAGTGCCGCGCTCCGGGATCACTGGGAGCCCTCTGCCACCAGTGTTCCTGGCTACCAGCTCCAGGGCCTCCTCGATCCCTTCCATTTTATATCTTATTTGTTGGACAAAGACTCAGTGCCAACTATGTTCTTGGTAATAGTCATTTTTTGTCATTTACAGAGGGATCTTTTCAGTAAGATAGAGGAAACTGCCAACAGCTCTTTTTCTATTGTTAGGTGGCACAGTAAGTTTTCTTTATTTGTTCTTGGGATGTGGGCGTCACTGGCAAAGCCAGCATTTATTAAAAGTGAGTTCTCAGGTGCTCTTGAGAAGGTGGTAGTGAGCTTCCTTCTTGATCCGCTGCAGTCCTTGTGGTGAAGGTACTCCCACAGTGCTGTTAGGGAGGGAATTCCAGGATTTTTACCCAGCGATGATGAAGGAACAGCGATACATTTCCAGGTCAGCATGATGTATATCTTGGAGGGGAACATGCAAGTTATAGTGTTCCCATGTGCCTACTGCCCTTGACCTTCTAGGTGGTAGAGGTCGCAGGTTTGGGAGGTGCTGCCGAAGAAGCCTTGGTGAGTTGCTACAGTGCATCTTGTAGATGGTACACACTGCAGCCACGGTGTGCCGGTGGTGGAGGGAGTGAATGTTTAAGATGGTGGATGGGGTGCCAATCAAGTGGGTTGCTTTGTCCTGGAAGGTTTCGAGCTTCTTGAGTGTTGTTGGAGCTGCACTCATCCAGGCAAGTGGAGAGTATTCCATCACAGTCCTGACTTGTGCTTTGTAGATGGTGGAAAGGCTTTGGGGAGTCAGGAGGTGAGGCACTCACCACAGAATACCCAGCCTCTGACCCGCTCTTGTTGCCACATTATTTACGTGACTGGTCCAGCTACGTTTCTGGTCAATGGTAACCCCCAGGATGTTGATGTTGGAGAATTCAGCGATGGTAATGCCGTTGAATGTCAAGGGCCATTGTCCATTGTCCATTGTCCATTAACTTGTTGGAGATGGTCATTGCCTCGCGCGAATATTACTTGCCACTTATCAGCCCAAGCCTGAATGTTGTCCAGGTCTTGCTGCAAGCGGGCATGGACTGCTCCATTATCTGAGGAGTTGCAAATTGAACTGAACACTGTGCAATCAGCAGGGAATATACCCACTTCTGACCTTATGATGGAGGATAGGCCATTGATGAAACAGCTGTAGATGGTTGGGCCTACGACACTGCCCTGAGAAACTCCTACAGCGATGTCCTGGAGCTGAGATGATTGACCTCCAACAACCCTAACCATCTTCCTTTGTGCTAGGTATGCCTCCAGCCAGTGGCGATTTCTCCTCCTGATTCCCATTGACTTCAATTTTACGAGGACTCTTTGATGCCCCACTTGGTCAAATGCTACCTTGATGTCAAGGACAGTCACTCTCACCTCACCTCTGAAATTCAGCTCTTTTGTCCAAGGCTGTAATGAGGTCTAGAGCTGAGTGGTCCTGGCAGAAACCAAACTGAGCATCGGTGAGCAGGTTATTGGTGAGTAAGTGCCACTTGATAGCACTGTCGACGACACCTTCCATCACTTTGCTGATGATTGAGAGTAGACTGATGGGGCGGTAATTGGCTGGATTGGACTTGTCCTGCTTTTTGTGGACAGGACATACCTGGGCAGTTTTCCACATTGTCGGATAGATGCCAGTGTTGTAGCTGTACTGGAAGAGCTTGACTAGAGGCACGGCTAGTTCTGGAGCACAAGTCTTCAGCAGAACAGCGGGATGTTGTCAGGATCCATGGGCTTTGCTGTATCCAGTGTGCTCAGCCATTTCTTGGAATGAATTGAATTGTCTAAAGACTGGCATCTGGGATGGTGGGGACTACAGGAGGAGGCCAATATGAATCATTCACTCGGCACTTCTGGCTGAAGATGGTTGCAAACGCTTCAGCCTTGTCTTTTGCACTTGCGAGTTGGGCTCCGCTATCATTGAGGATGGGGATATTCATGGAACCTCCTCCTCCCGTTAGTTGTTTAATTGTCCACCACCATTCACGACTGGATGTGGTAGGACTGCAGAGCTTTGATCTGATCCGTTGATTATGGGATCGCTTAGCTCTGTTTATAGCATGCTGCTTTCACTGTTTAGCATGCATGTAGTCCTGTGTTGCAGCTTCCTAGGTTGGTACTTTATTTTTAGGTGTTCCTGGTGCTTCTCCTGACATGCTGTTACGCACTCCTCATTGAACCAGGCTTGGTCCCCTAGCTCAATGGTAATGGTAGAGTGAGGGACATGACAGTCCATGATGTTACATATATGTGGTGGAATACAATTCTGCTGCTGATGGCCCACATGAATGCCCAGTTTTGAGCAGCTAGATCTGTTCTGAATCTATCCCATTTAGCACAGTGGTCGTGCCACACCATGCGATGGAGAGTATCTTCAGTGTGAAGTTGGGACTTTGTCTCCACAATGACTGCACAGTGATCACTGCTACCAATGCTGTCATGCGCCTGCGACAGGTAGATTGGTGAGGACGAAGTCAAGTAGGTTTTTCCCTCATGTTGATTCTCTCACCAGCTGCTGCAGGCCCAGTCTGGCAGATATGTCCTTCAAGATTCAGCCAGCTCGGTCAATAGTGGTACTGCCAAGTCACTCTTTCTGATGGACATTGAAGACCCCCACCCAGAGTGCCCTTGCTACCCTCAGTGCTTCTTCCAAGTAGTGTTCAACATAGAGGAGTACTGATTCATCAGCTGAGGGAGAGCAGTAGGTGGTAATCAGCAGGAGGTTTCCTTGCCCATGCTTGACCTGAAGCCATGAGACTTCATGGGGTCCAGAGTCAATGTCGAAGACTCCCAGAGCCACTCCCTCCCAACTATATACCACTGTGCCTCCACCTCTGGTGGCTCTGTCCTGTCTCTCTCTTCCTGACCACTTACATCCTGTGTCACACTTTTATACTGGAAATCCCATATGCCATGCCAGAAAGAAAAAAGACTATGTAAATATTTATAATGGGAAACCCCTATGTCAACATTTTACTGTCACACTTTGTTGATGAACCAATTAAATCACTTTTGAGGAAAAAAGGTCTGCCTTTTTTACTCTGTAATTGACATTTCTAATGTATAAAATAAGGTTTCAAACAAAATAATAAATTTGAAAAATTACAAATAGCATGATTAATTTTTTTCTTTGAATTATCTTCTGTGGCTTTTAATACCTTTGTCAAAGATTTTACTTGAAGGGCTCAGCCTCTCCCATAAGCCTGAGCTTGGAATTGATGTTTTTGCCCAGTGGAGTAACTCTCTGAAACAGAAGATAGATTCTGCAATCTGAGCATATGCAGTCAGTAGCTCATCTCACAATAATATCTGCCAAAATATTAAATGCAATTAATTGACTCAATTAATCTACCAATAAAACTTGTATTGAGGGAACTGAAACATGTGACACGAGATGAAGATTGGCAGTTACATAGCACTTTTCCAATGGCAGGAGAGTCGGTAACCAGAGGACACAGATTTAAGGTAATTGACAAAAAAAACAGTGGGAAAATGAGTGGAAAAAAATTACGCAAAGTGTTGTGATGATCTAGAATGTGCTGCCTGAAAGGATGGAGGAAGCAGATTCAATAGTAACTTTCAAAATACTTGAAGGGGAAAAATTTGAATGGCTATGGGGGAAAGAATCAAGGAGTGGAACTAATTGCATAGCTCTTTCAAAGAGCCGGCACTAATACAATGGGCCGAATAGCCGCCTTCTGTGCTCGATCATTCTCTAATTCTATGATTCTTTCACATTTACAGCATGCCTCTGTTGATACACAAGCAAATATTGCAGCCAGTTTGCACACAGCAAGGTCCCACAAATGGTAAATAAGAAAAGGGCCAGTTACTTTGTTTATTTTTGGGTAGTGTTGATTAATGGGCAAATGTTGGCCAAAACACTGAAAGAACTCTGCGTTTTCCTTGACTGCCTTTTACATCCACCTGAATATGCAGATGAGACCTTGGTTTAAGGTTTCATCTGAAAGACGGCACCTCTGACATTGCAGCACACCCTCAGTAGGGCACTGAAGTGTCAGCCCAGATCACTCAAGTCTTGGATTTCATCTGCTATTCATATCTGAAAATATAGCCTTATTGACAGATAACCTTATTTGGTTATAGACACACACTAAAACTGTCATTCGTTTTCTCTATGATAGTTGACCTATTCTTGTGGACACTCCAGTATTCCCGCTTGGGGGAAGATTGCAGCGGTTACAGCAACGGCAGGAACAAGGCGATAAGTCAATCCCTATGATTTCTAGGACCCTATTGCTCAGTTTCTGGCATGAAGGAGGTATTCAAAACCGCCCCATACCATCAGTAACTTGAGTAAGTCTTATCTATAAATATCAATACTTGCATTTACGTAATAACTTGGATTTTTTTAGCCTCTGACTGCCAGAGAGGATGATTTGCTCTGAGGAAATTCGAGGTTGGTTGGGCCTGAGGTGACTCACTTGTCAATTTTCACTTCACCCAACAGCTAGTCCTGGTGGCACAGCTAAGAGGGGAAACTCTGTGGGGATCAATTTCACCTTGGGCAGTAAGCCAACTAGAATTGCCCACCCATTATAGAAAGCTTACAAGATCAACTTCTCCTTTAACTCTACTTACTTCCTCTAAATAAAAGGTGATGCTGTGGGAACCCACATGGGTTCTAGCTACGCCTGCCTTTTTGTGGGATATGTGGAACATTATTTGTTCCATTCCTACTCGATTCCCCTCCCTCACTTTTTTTTCCGGTACATTGATGACTGTATCGGTGCCGTTTCCTGCTCTCGTCCTGAACTTGAAAATTTCATTCACTTTGCTTCCAATTTCCCTCACCTTCACATGGGCCATCTCCGACTCTTCCCTTCCCTTCCTCGACTTCTCTGTTACCATTTCTGGGGATAGGCTATCAAGAAACATTCGCTATAAGCTCACTGACTACCACAGATACCTGGACTACACTTCCTCCTACCCCGCATTCTGTAAGGACTCCATTCCATTTACCCAGTTTCTCCGACTCTGTCGCATCTGTTTTGATGATGCCACCTTCCATACTAGTACTTCCGATATGTCTTCCTTTTTCCTCAACCAAGGATTCCCCTCTACCATGGTTGATATGGCCCGCAGCCGTGTCCATTCCATTTCTTGCACTTCTGCCCTCACCCGTTCCCCTCCCCCCCAAAATCACTATAGAGTTCCCCTTGTTCTCACCTTTCACTTGCTGGCAACGACTCCCGCCATATTCGGCGGGAATTTAGCGGTGGCGCTGCGCCGTTGCGCCCCGATCTTCTGCGCCCACCATTACTAGCCTTTTAGTCCAGATTTATTTAATTAACTTCATTTAAGTGAATTTAAATTCCTCAGCTGCCATGGTGGGATTTGACAGCCGGGAGAAAAAGCATAGTGGCATTCAAAACAATATAGAGTTTTTTCATTTTCTTTGAGCACTTTAGTTTATTACTTATAAAAATATTGGAGTTGGGGAAAAGGGCTGTTTGACTGGGCAGTGGTTGGAGACAGGAGGTCATATGATGAAACCTCCAGGTATACAGCCAACCAGAGTTACATCACGTCTACAGCACAGAAACAGGCCATTCGGCCCAATCAGTCTATGCCAGCATTTATGCTCCACACGAGCCGCCTCCCGCTCCTCTTCATCTCACCTTATCAACATATCCTTCAATTCCTTTCTCCCTCATGTGCTTTTTCCAGCTTCTCCCTAAATGCATCTACGCTATTCACCTCAACTACTCATTGTAGTAGCGAGTTCCACATTCTTCCCATTCTTTAGCTAAAGAGGTTTCTCCTGAATTCCCTATTGGATTTATTGGTGACTATCTTATATTTATGACCTCCAGTTTCGGACTCCCTGTATAGCCAGGGAGGGAAAGTGGAAACAAGACAGAGCATCATTCGCTCACTCGCCTCCCAGGAACCAGCTTCAGAGGGGTAATGGCAGAGCCTGCATACATGCCTCCCACCCAAGCTCCTGTAGCGGGGCTAAGGGAATGGAAAAGAGAAAATAAATTCTAGGAACACCGAACAGTGCCATTTTTGAAGAATATTTATTGATCAAGGCTGTAGAAAAAAATTGTCTGGAATTTTAATGCGTCCGTGCGGCGGGATTGTAGGCAGGTCGGGAATAAAAGTGGAAATAAATCAGAATGGGTCAACAACCTGCTGTCATCCTGCCACCCTCCCGTCTCCACGCGCCTTTAACTCAGGTGCATTTGCTAGCGCGCCCGCGACCCAAACAGCAGAGGCGAGCGACCATCAATGCAGGGCTGCTCCGCACCATAGGCGATACCCGCAACACAGTATACAGGCAGAGGATGAGTTTCTTCAAGATGACTGAGCAGCAGTGCTTCAGGAGACTCAGGCTATCGCACCAGGTCGTCGCAGGCATTTGTAGCTTGCTGGAACCAGACCTACAGCCAGAGGACCTGGAGAACACGCCTTACCAGTGACTGTCAAAGTCACCAGCGCCCTCAACTTCTTCGCCTCAGGCAACTTCCAGAGATCTGACACTTGCGACATCTCACAGTTGGCCGCCCACAGATGCACCGTGCAGCTCATCGATGCCATGTTTGACAAGTCAGCCAATTATATCAACTTTGCCACTGGTGAAGCCAGTGTTACTGAGCGGGCGCAGGGCTTTGCTGCTCTGGCTGGCTTCCCACGGGTGCAGGGCGTCATCGACTGTACACATGTGGCCATCAAAGCACCCCCATCATCACCCAGGTGTGTTTGTCAATCACAAGGGCTTCCACTCCCTCAATGTGGAGCTCGTCTGCAACCATAGGAAGATCATCAAATTCCCTGGCAGCCATCATGACTTTTTCATCATGCACCAGTCCACCCTCCCTCAGCTCTTTGCTCCTCCAAACAGACTTTCTGGCTGGCTGCTTGGAGATAAGGGCTATCTACTAAAGACGTGGCTCATGACCCTTGAGGAGGCCAAGTACTGAAGCAGAGGAGAGATATAATGAAAGCCACTTGCCCACCAGATGTGTCATAAAGCAAACAATAAGCATGCTGAAAATATGCTCCAGATGCCTTGGCAGATCTGGAGGAGCCCTTCAGTACGCATCAGCCAGGGTCTCCAGAATCGTGGTCTGCTGCGCGTTGCACAACATAGCGAGGATTAATGCTGCATGAGGAGCAAGGCACTGAGCGCACAGGCTTTTCAGAGGAGGATGAGCTCAAAACGCCCAATCAGAAACAAGAGGTTTGAACATCAAACTGAAAATCTTTCATTCCCCTCAAAAAACTGACATACCTCAGCTCGATGCGGGCAAACTGCTACCTCCTTCTCCAAAAGAAAATGAACGCATACAAAACTGGCTTAGATATTTATAGATTTTTAATAATAAATTAGATGCTGAAATTGTACAATCTTATTTTTAATTTACATTTGACAAACGTAAGACATTTCACTGCCTAAAAGAGAAGGTACTCATTTTGTGGACATAATACAGTAACATTTCTACTATCTAGTGCCCTACCTCATATCCACGACCTGCACTGCCAAAGGGCATAAAATATACTTGGCTTGTAGTGCAATCAAAGCTGATGATTGCCAGGTAATTTTACAGGAAAGATTTTTAACTAGTTGTTATTTTAAAGGAATTGTCCTGCATAAGAGTGGGGGGAGGGGCAATGTTAGCAACTAATAGCGCAAAAAAAGCAGGACCTTTACACGAAGACATGAAAATACTTCTCTTTAAAAACCAAGACTGGCCATTTTCTAATTCTTGATTTGTAGTAATAGAGAGAAGTTAAACAGGCTAAATAAAATGATTCAGCAGCTGTTTGTGACAATAAAGTGTCATTGGGTAGCACTTTTGCCTCTGCATCAGAAAGTTCGTCCTACTCCAGAAACTTGACCACATAATCTAGGCTGACTCTGAGGGAGTGCTGCAGTGTTAGAGATGTCGACTTTCAGATGAGATATTAAACCCAAGGTCCTGTCTGCTCTCTCAGGTGGATGTAAAAGATCCCATGGCACTATTTCAAAGAAGAGCAGGGGAGTTGTACCCAGTGTTCTGGATCAATAGTTATTCCTCAAGTAACATCACTAAAACAGAAATTATCACATTGCTGTTTCTGGGACCTAGCTGTGTGCAAATTAGTTGCCACATTTCTTACATTTCAACAGTGACTGCACTTCAAAAGTACTTCATTTCCTGTAAAACATTTTGGGTCATGAAAGGTGCTATATAAATGCATGTCTTTATTTCTGTTATGTCTTTAACACTCTTATGAATGACTACACGAGGTCTAGTATTGTACTTGACCTATTGTGACCTTAGTCCCATTTATTGTAACTCCAGAGTGAGACACAAGCATGGTGGGCAGCCTTTTATACAGGGCCCTGCACACCTATGCAGGTGACCTTCAGGTCTCCCACCGCAGTGCCCTCTGGTGGCACACCTTATGTGACTATACAGTTAGTATACATGACATTAGTTCCCCCCAAGGCTTTAATGCAAATTGACTCGTACATTGACGGTGACCTGGGCTTTGCTCTTCCTGGTTGACCATTGGAGTGTCGCTTCTAGCTTGGGTGGGTTGGTAGTGAGATTTGTTGCCAGTGGAGGTCCCCGTGGTTTCAGGTTGTGAGTCCATGACTACTCCATTCTCCCCCCCCACACAGAGATCATGCTAATGGCCCATTACATGCAAGTTGTATTCAAGTTCATCACATGGGGTTTTATATTTACATCTTGGTACATTTGTTGGGTGGATTACAGTTGCGTTTCTTTTTGTGTGGTACATTTACATGATCAGTACAGGTATATCAGTACAGGTACACAAGGACAGTCTAGTTCCAGCACAGCCAGATGAGATCCGGGTCGTCTGGTGGTGGTGCAGTGCCCCATGCTAGTGGGTCTGTGGGCGAGGTGAGCTTGTTTTGCTCAAGTTGCCGGAGCTCAGGGCTCTTGCCGTTACTCCTACTGTCGGGCAGGCCCAAAGACAGCTGATGTGTCTGTGACCTCTCTGCCCTTTTCGTTTGCACAATTTCGCTGCTGCTCCCTGGGAAACGGTCTGAATGGGTGAGCGTTTCGTCTAAGCGATGGTGGGGCTGCCTCGTCTTGTCTAGCAGTTAGCAGGGGACTGCTGACTCGCTTTTCTTGAGGGCACCGTTGTGAGCACTCTCTAGTTTGGGATCCTGGCTGGTCCAGGTCTCGTTCGGAGGAGCCGTTGCAGGTGACCCTTCACTCTTGGGCATTGCCATGGCGAGTGGGTTTGTGGGCTGTGCCTTTACCACCCGGTTAGTGGGCGACGGTAGCCGACTGCGAGCTTAGGCGCAATTTACTGTTTCTGGCCCATGGCGGTTCAGGCCATCGGCTGCCTGCAATGTTAAACCGATCTGAGGCAGGGTATCGCTACCGGTGCCTCTGCTCTCCGGGGATCATTTACTCTGCGGTTTGCCTACTTCTGTCAGCTGTGGGTCCCGGGGATGCAGGCTACAGCATTGGGTAGCCCGCTGGACCTGTGTACAACCGTTAGGTGTTCGCCATCTACATTGGCTGATTGCAATTTGCACCCGACATCGCTCAACAACATTTTTCTCGTTACAGCTGGATTTTTACATTGGTTACCAATTTCAAGCAGTTCATTCAAAAATGGCGGGTTGCTGGCCTCCTTTAAAATGGCCTTACTACTTTTATCCGTCTTCCTTGTGTGGAACCACATGTCGTTGCTCCATTAGTGCTGCACCTCATGGTTTGGACTCCATCTTTTCCCTGTCCATGACGTCAACTGCCGCGATCTTCTTTCCCAGGGATTTTGCCAATGAAGCTGGGAAGGCGCCCTTGGATCCAATCTTTCTCCCCAGGAGTCCTTCCACTGAAACCGGGAAGGTGCGTTCGGGTCGCCTCGGCCGGATCATCGCCATGCAGCCGTGATGAGCGGTCTGTACCTCGGGGGCTGCGCAGATCTGCTCTCCAGTGCCTGGTCCAACCGAAGGTGGAGGCTTGCTCTGAGCACAGGGGATGTCGATCGCTGGAAGGATAAAGTCTTCCCAGTTCTAATGAATCTTCCCCACCCATCTTCTTCCAAGTAGCTTTGGTCCATCAACTGAAACAATCCACAGTGGTAAATTGTGCACCGTGCCATCATGGAATACACTTACATCCACACTACCAACAACTAATATCAGTTCCTTGGTGTAGGTGCGCAGCTTTGCCTAAACCGGGACCAGCTTGGGTCGTTCAGCTTGAGCATTCCATAGCCTTTCAAAGGCTTCCTGGCTCATTACTGACTGACTCGCCCCCATGTCCACTTCCATGAAGCCTGGAATGCCATTTATCGCGACTTCCATTATCACTGGAGGACAATTTGTGGTGCAGGTATATACTCCATACACTGAGCTGCCTCTCTAGCCATCTCCTTGTAATCCGCGCTGGATTCACAGCCATCTGCTGACTCTTCTTCCACGTGGTGAGTCACAGCTCTTTTGCACATTCGCTGGAGATGGCCCTTTGTGCTGCAGCCTTTGCACAGATAGTCTCTGAACCGACACTGATGAGCCCTGTGATTACCTCCGCAACGCCAGCATGGTGCTACTCGACTTACATTTGCACCCCTCGGCGGACTCTGAGTTAAAGGACTCGGGGCCTGTACGCTCTGCCCTGGGCAGATTCACTTTCAACAGTTCTGCCGGTGAAAGGCGCCATTCTATTTACAGTACTTGTTGGATTTGAGTCCTGAGAGTGAGTTATCATCTGCTTGGAGCTGCTGCTTGAGGTCATGAACGCCTGGCTGATGCTGATGGCCTTCTGCAGAGTGATGGTGGTTTCGGCAGACAGTAGGGCCTCATGACCGATGCCAATTACGAAGACGTCCCGCGATGCATCGGCAAGGGATGCGCCAAATTCACACGGTCCTGCCAGCGTACTTCGCAATTTCCTGGCCCCCGGGGCGGCGGTGTGTATAAAATCGATGCCTGGCCGTGAGGATGCTCTCCTTCGGTTTGAGTTGGTCCCGAATTAGCACTTTCAGCTTCTCGTATGACTTGGTCATTGTTTTCTCTGGTACAAGCAAGTCCCTGACGAGGCCATAGCCCGCGGGCCCACATCTGGTCAACAGGATAGCTCTGCGTTTACCTGCCAGCGTGGCCGGATCATCGCCTACCAGGTCCTTTGCTACGAAATATTGGTCGAGCCGCTCCGTAAAGGCTTCCCAATCTTCACCCTCTGAAAACTTTTCTAATGCACCGTTAGTCATTTTTGTGTGAAAGTTTATAATCTCGTTGCCAATTGTTATGTCTTTAACATTCTTATGAATGACTCCATGAGGTCTAGTATTGTACTTGAGCTGTTGTGACCTTAGTCCCATTTATTGTAACTCAAGCATGGTAGGCAGCCTTTTATACTGGACCATGCATACCGATGCAGGTGACCCTCAGGTCTCCCACCGCAGTGCCCTCTGGTGGCACACCTTTTTTAACTATATAGTTAGTATACATGGTCTACATACATGACAATTTCTTTATAAGCCCAGGGTAATTTAAACATTTCAAATATTAGTTTTTCACCAAAATGGATTGCATGTTGCATTCCTGTGAACGTAACCTTGTCAGGCTCCAAACATCGAATTAATTCTAAATTGACTGCCTCCTGAAGACACCTTATCACCCTATTTAGCAGATTTAACTGTTCCAACCTAAATATCATCACTTCTCTTCTATCTATTTTTAGCATCAACCAGAAACAACACAGAGAAAAATATGTATTTTGAGATCTCCAGAATCTTGGCACACAACATCTTAGCAGATGGGCAGGCAGAGGGAAGGGACTGTCATGTATTTTTACCTGTGCAAACTCTTCAGTATAAGTCAGCATTACCAACCCTCGAGCATTGTCCTGGCTTCTCCAGGAATTAACGAGCAACACTCGGGATAAATATTACAGGGCCATCAAGAAGATGGTGGGTTTTTTTCATTTTCTTTGAACACTGTTGTTTCTTCATTTTTAAAATATTGGGAGATGGGGTGGGGGGAGGTTGTTTGTGGGGGTGGGAGGTCATGTGATGAAACCTCCAGGAATACATCCAACCAGAGTTGGCAACCTTAATATAAATAGACCATTTTGACCATCACCGGTTATTATCAGAGAGCTGCATTCCAAATGTGGCCCAAACCATTAATGGGGCTGTATGGGGGAAGTTGAGGCTGTGCATGCTCACTCCACTTTCCCACTTTCCACAATATGGGTTACCTTCCACCTTTTTAAACTCTGAAGTTTAGAAGAATAGGAGCTGATCTCATTGAAACATAAGATTCTGAGAGGGCTTGAGAGGGTAGATGCTGAGGGGTTGTTTCCCCTGGCTGGAGAGTCTAAAACTAGGGGACTTAGTCTCAGGATAAGGGGTCAGCCATTTAGAACTGAGATGAGGAGAAACTTCTTCGCTTAGAAGGTTCTGAATCTTTGGAATTTTCTACATCAGAGGGCTGCGGATGCTCATTCATTGAGTATATTCAAGACAGAGATTGATAGATATTTGGCCACTATCATCATCATCATCATCATCATCATCATCATCATAGGCAGTCCTTCTGAATCAAGGAAGACTTGCTTCCACTCTTAGAATGAGTCCTTAGGTGGCTGAACAGTCCAATACGAGAGCCACAGTCCCTGCCACAGGTGGGACAGGCAGTCGTTGAGGGAAAGGGTGGGTGGGACTGGTTTGCTGCACGTTCTTTCTGCTGCCTGCGCTTGTTTTCTGCATGCACTCGGCAATGAGACTCAGCGCCCTCCCGGATGCACTTCCTCCACTTAGAGCGGTCTTTGGCCAGGGACTCCCAGGTATCGGTGGGGATGTTGCACTTTATCAGAGAGGCTTTGAGGGTGTCCTTGTAATGTTTCCTCTGTCCACCTTTGGCTCGTTTGCCATGAAGGAATTCCGAGTAGAGCGCTTGCTTTAGGAGTCTCATGTCTGGCATGCGGACAATGTGGCCTGCCCAGCAGAGCTGATAAAGTGCGGTCAGTGCTTCAATGCTGGGGATGTTGGCCTGGACGAGGACACTAATGTTAGTGTGTCTGTCCTCCCAGGGGATTTGTAGGGTCTTTTGGAGGCATCGTTGGTGGTATTTCTCCAGCGACTTGAGGTGTCTACTGTACATGGTCCATGTCTCTGAGCCATACAGGAGGGCGGGTATTACTACAGCCCTGTAGACCATGAGCTTGGAGGTAGATTTGAGGGCCTGGTCATCGAACACTCTTTTCCTCAGGCGGTTGAAGGCTGCACTGGCGTACTGGAGGCGCTGTTGAATCTCGTCGTCAATGCTTGCTCTTGTTGATAAGAGGCTCACGAGGTATGGGAAATGGTCCACGTTGTCCAGGGCCGCACTGTGGATCTTGATGACTGAGGGGCAGTGCTGTGCGGCGAAGATATGCTGGTGGAGGAGCTTTGTCTTATGGATGTTTAGCGTAAGGCCCATGCTTTTGTACGCTTCAGTAAATAGGTTGACTATGTCCTGGAGTTCAGCCTCTGAATATGCGCAGACGCAGGCGCCGCCCGCATACTGTAGTTCAACGACAGAGGTTGGGGTGGTCTTGCACCTAAAGGAATCAAGGGATATGGGGATAGGGCAGGAAAGTGGAGTTGAGGTAGAAGATCCGCCATGATCTTATTGAATGGGGGAGCAGGCCTGAGGGGCCAAATGACCTACTCCTGCTCCTAATTCTATATCTTTCCCTTTGTTCTCAAAAAAGGAGGAACATGAATCTTCTTTGGAATCACTTACTGAAGCGCATGCTATCCTTTTTCTAATTACTTATATTTTTATGCTTACGCAACATACCATCAGAGCTTAATTTTGATTTTGGGGATGGGGTGAGCCTTAATTACACCAGGATTATGCTTCTACAACTGCAGTGGATCTTTTTCTTGCTTATTTGTCAGTAAAACTTATTTATGAGCAATGCGTCCTTAGAGGCCCCGCAGTTTCCAGGTATGGCATGCACTGCGCATGCGCCTAAAACCCAGAACCCAAAGCGAAAGAAAAGTGCCTCCACGGGCAGAGAGTTGGTCTATTTGCCCAACTTCTGCCCATCGAATGCCCTTGAAATTCTTACGTTGGTAAAAGCAGGCATAAGGTCTGCTTTTACCAGCGTAAGAGTTTTTAAAAATAGTAAAATAAAATGTTATCAATCACTTATACGTGATAAACCCTGTCCATTAAGGTAAGTTTATTTTTAGTCCCGTTAAAACATCAGGGGGTAGAAATTCAGTCGGTGAGCGCCCCTGGAAAGGGTTGGAACAGGGACCCTAAAGAGGTCGAAGCTGTGAGCACCAGAATTCGCACCACACAGCACATTCAGTGTGCCAGTGCTGAGCAGTACTGCCCAGGAGCGTCGAGCTGCTCCACAACGCTATGATTTTTGTTTCGCGCTGACTCTGTAGTGCCACGTAGCACGCTGCAGAGGGACCGCCTGGGAAAGTGGGCGGTCCAAGCTGTCCCGGCAGCAGTGAGGAAAGGAATGACTACCTGAGGTAAGTGTGATTGTGGTTCTTTTCATTTTTGCTATTTGTCTTTATGTGGATATTGGAAATGTTTTTTGTGTTTTTTTGGGTGATTTTTTTTTCCCAGGGAAGCCTCTCTCATGGCATTCCGAGGCCAGCTCTTTAGCAACGGATTTTCAGTTGCTCAGCCGGCCTAGTGCCCTAAGAGAGGTGCCCTTAGCGCTCCACCCCACACTCAGGATCCAGCTACTGAATTTTGTGGCTGCAGATGCAAACCTTTTTCCAGTGCAAAATTTACTGTCCCGCCACCATTAGCACCTTAAGTATCCTTCAACCGAATTTCCACCCCATAATTTTGTTTTTCAAAAAATTACATTTTTGTTTAAAATATTTAATTAAATGGCATTTTAATTCATTTTAAATATGTAATGATTTTTTAAAATTTATTTCCTGTGGTCGTGTATTTTTTAAGCTATCCCAATTTATACTTATGGGAGTTCCCTAAAAATGGAACTCCTCAAAACTTTGAATGGGGATTCCCTTCTTTAATTAGTTGGGCAAGCCCACGTGATCCCAGAGGTGCTTGCAAACCATATGCACCCCCGGGATAGGTGGGCCTCTACGCAGGCCTACGCATCGAGGCTCAGGAGCGTAATGCGCTGAACCTTAGATTTTTTGCAGGGAGCCTCCGACCACAAATTTTGGGCCATTGAGTTCTAATAGAGTTTGGCGCCTCAGCCAGTTATTCCTAATCTCTCTGCAGACACACCTGCATATCTCTCCACCTAATGTGGGTGGGGTATGTTCTCATTAAGTGTAGGAGTCCCTCTATGATACGTTAACTAGGGGAAATATTTGCTGGGCTGTGAGATAAGAGCAGTGGAGTGGTACTAATTGAATAGCTTTTTCAAAGAGGCGGCACAGGCACGATGGGCCGAATGATCTCCTTCTGTGCTTTAGCATTCTATGATTCTATAGCACAGGAATAATCCAGATCAAAATCCCTTCTCATTCGGGTTTGCAACTTTTGCTTAAATCCTCTTCTCGCAGTTTAATGTGGCCTCTCTCTGGGGCACATCGATCGTTCTCGCACTTGAAGCAAAAAGGCTGTGATACTCGAGAGAGCAGGTTGCATTTCGGTGCTATAATGTCGATAGTTACTTCACGCGGAACATTTTTTTAAATTTTCTTGGGAAGATCTACTTCCTGAAAGTTGCAACTGTTAAATCATTCTATCTAAAGAAATAAAGAAGCTAATTTGATGTGTCTAAAACTGAACTTTAATTTTTTTTTAAAGCAGATGGTCCAGTCCATTGGGGGGGAAGGGGAGAGACAACAAGTCCGCTAACCTATGGACACTTCTGACCCAGACCATTTCTGCTGACTAAATGCAGATTATCGTTTCTTCATCCAAACATTCCACTCCAGCCCATAGCAAATCTGTTACTGAAATAAACACAGCGGGTAGAGTTTCCGCTCAGTTGCGCTGTTTTTTTTTCAGCTGAATTCGCCCGAAATTGACGTAACTGTTATATATGTAGACTTGTATTTACTCTGTACAGCCACCAGAGGGCTAATTCCCCGGAATCCCAAGGGATCCTATAATCCCTTGGGAGCACAGGTATTTAAGAAGGCTTCACAGGTTGGAGAGGCACTCTGGAGATCTGCAATAAAAGACTAAGGTCACACTTTACTTTGAGCTCACAGTGTTCAGTCTGACTTTTTCTCCATACACAACAACTGGCAATGAGATACAGATAGCGAACCCAAAGATGCAGAGAACAGTGGGCATCCTGGAGAAATTTTCGGAGGGAGATGATTGGGATACTTTTGTGGAGCAACTCGACCAATACTTTGTGGCCAACGAGCTAGATGGGGAAGAGAGTGCTGCCAAACGAAGGGCGATCCTCTTCACCGTCTGTGGGGCACCAATGTATGGCCTCATGAAGAATCTGCTCACTCCAGCGAAAGCCACGGAGAAATCATACTACGATTTGTGCACACTGGTCCGAGAGCATGTGAACCCGAAGGAAAGCGTTCTGATGGCGAGATACCGGTTCTACACCTACAAAAGGTCTGAAGGCCAGGAAGTGGCGAGTTATGTCGCTGAGCTAAGACGCCTTGCAGGACATTGTGAATTTGAAGGACATTTGGAGCACATGCTCAGAGACTTTTTCGTACTTGGCATTGGCCACAAAACCATATTTCGCAAACTTTTGACTGTAGAGACCCCAACCTTGAGTAAGGCCATAGCGATAACCCAGGCGTTCATAGCCACCAGTGACAATATGAAGCAAATCTCTCAGCACACAAGTGCTGCTACAAGTACTGTGAACAAAGTGATGTTGTTTTCGAATTGTAATGTACAGGGCAGGTCACACATGCCTGCAGCTGCACATCTGTAGATGGCTCAGAGTCCACCATCAAGGATGATGAATGCAAGGCCATTAACACCTTGTTGGCGCAGCGGGGCTGATCATCGTTTCCATTCTTGCCGATTCAAAGGATACGTTTGCAATGGCTGTGGAACAATGGGATACCTCCAACGAGTGTGCAGGTGAGCTGCTAAGCCTGTGATACCTGCAAAACACCACACTGCAGAGGAGGACAGATCCATGGAAGATCACGACGAAACAGAACCTCAGATACAGGAGGCAGAGGTACATTCACCACAAATTGTCCCCCGATAGTGCTGAATGTTGAACTAAATGGACTCCCGGTGTCAATGGAGCTGGACATGGGCATAAGCCAGTCCATCATGGGCAAAAAGACTTTCGAAAGGTTGTGGTGCAACAAAGCCTCAAGGCCAGTCTTAACTCCAATTTGCACAAAACTAAGAACTTACACAAAAGAACTGATTCCTGTAATCGGCAGTGCTATCGTAAAGGTCTCCTACGATGGAGCGGTGCACAAGCTACCATTCTGGGTGGTACCGGGTGATGGTCCCATGCTGCTCGGCAAGAGCTGGCTGGGAAAAATACGCTGGAACTGGGACGACATCCAAACGCTATCGCCCGCTGATGGCACTTCGTGTGCCCAGGTCTTAAACAAGTTCCCTTCGCTGTTCGAACTGGGCATCGGGAAATTCCAAGGAGCAAAAGTGCAGATCCACCTAATTCCGGGAGCGCGACCCATTCATCACAAGGTGAGAGCAGTACTGTACATGATGAGAGAAAGGATCGAGATCGAGCTAGACCGGCTGCAAGGATAGGGCACCATTTCACCGATTGAGTTCAGCGAGTGGGCCAGTCCTATTGTCCCAGTCCTCAAGGGAGATGGCACTGTCAGAATCTGTGGCGATTACAAAGTAACTATCAATTGTTTCTCCCTGCAGGACCAATACCCACTACCAAAAGCTGACGATCTCTTTGCAACGCTGGCGGGAGGAAAGACGTTCACGAAGCTGGATCTGACTTCAGCCTACATGACGCAGGAACTGGAGGAATCATCAACACACACAAAGGTCTTATTGTTTATAACAGATGCCCGTTTGAAATCCGATCAGTGGCGGCGATATTCCAGAGAAACATGGAAAGTTTACTGAAGTCGGTCCCGCACACCGTGGTCTTCCAGGACGACACTTGAGCACTTGCAGAACCTGGAGGAAGTTCTTAGTCGACTAAACCACATGGGGCTCAGGTTAAAATGCTCGAAGTGCGTTTTCCTGGCACCTGAAGTGGAGTTCCTGGGAAGGAGGATTGCGGCGGATGGTATCAGGCCCACCAACGCGAAGACGGAGGCAATCGAGAAAGCACCGAGGCCACAGAACATGATGGAGCTGCGGTCATTTCTGGACTCTTGAA
This sequence comes from Pristiophorus japonicus, assembly GCF_044704955.1. NCBI lineage: Eukaryota > Metazoa > Chordata > Chondrichthyes > Pristiophoridae > Pristiophorus > Pristiophorus japonicus. Next base: position 230,397,060 of record NC_091977.1, on the reverse strand, counting down.
CTACCTTGGTAACTTCTTACCAGGTCTCAGCACACTGCTAGAACCACTACATGTCTTACTATGAAAAGGGGACGAATGGGTTTGGGGCAAAAGCCAAGAAAATGCCTTTGTAAAAGCGAGAAAATTGTTATGCTCAAACAAATTGCTTGTGTTGTATGATCCATGTAAGCGTTTGGTACTAGCATGTGATGCTTTGTCATATGGCGTTTGGTGTGTATTGCACCAAACTAATGATTTCGGGAAACTGCAATTGGTTGCTTATGCATCCAGGAGTCTGTCTAAGGCCGAGAAAGCCTACACATGATTGAAAAAGAAGCGTTAGCGTGTGTCTATGGGGTAAAGAAAATGCATCAATACCTGTTTGGGCTAAAATTCGAATTGGAAACTGACCATAAGACACTTATATCCCTGTTTTCCGAGAATAGAAGGATAAATACCAACGCATTGGCCCGCATCCAGAGATGGGCGCTCACGTTGTCCGCATACAACTATGCCATCCGCCACAGGCCAGGCACAGAAAACTGCGCCTCAGTAGGCTGCCATTGCCCACCATGGGGGTGGAAATGGCGCAGCCCGCAGATCTAGCCATGATTATGGAAGCATTTGAGAGTGAGCAATCACCCATCACTGCCTGGCAGATCAAAACCTGGACAAGCCAGGACCCCTTATTATCTCTAGTCAAAAGCTGTGTGCTTCATGGGAGCTGGTCCAGTATCCCAGTGGAAATGCAGGAAGAAATAAAGCCATTCCAGCGACGCAAAGTTGAAATGTCTATACAGGCAGACTGCCATCTGTGGGGCAATCGAGTAGTGGTCCCCAAGAAGGGCAGAGACACCTTCATCAATGACCTCCACAGTACCCACCCAGGCATCGGGTAATGATGAAAGCGATAGCCAGATCCCACGTGTGGTGGCCCGGTATCGATGCATTCAAACATGCTCGCAGTTAAACAATGTACCCAGGGAGGCGCTGCTAAGTTTATGGTCTTGGCCCTCCAAACCGTGGTCTAGGGTACACGTCGGCTATGCAGGCCAATTCTTGGGTAAAATGTTCCTTGTGATTGTAGGCGCGCACTCTAAGTGGATTGAATGTGAGATAATGTCGGCTAGCACGTCCGCTGCCACTACTGAAAGCCTGCGGGCCATGTTTGCCACTCACGGCTTACCCGATGTCCTGGTGAGTGACAACGGGCCATGTTTTACCAGTGCTGAGTTCAAAGAATTCATGACCCGTAACAGGATCAAACATGTCACATCTGCCCCGTTTAAACCAGCGTCCAATGGTCAGGCAGATAGAGCAGTGCAAACCATCAAGCAAGGCTTGAAGAGGGTAACTGAAGGCTCACTGCAGACTCGCCTATCCCGAGTCCTGTTTAGCTACCACACAAGACTCCATTCACTCACTGGGATCCCACCTGCTGAACTGCTCATGAAAAGAGCACTTAAGACAAGGCTCTCATTACTTCACCCTGATCTACATGAACAGGTAGAGAGCAGGCGGCTTCAACAAAGTGCATACCATGATAGCGCAAATGTGTCATGCGAGATTGAAGTCAATGATCCTGTATTTGTATTAAATTATGGATAAGGTCCCAAGTGGCTTCCCGGCACTGTCATGGCCAAAGAGGGGAGCAGGGTCTTTCGGGTCAAACTTTCAAATGGACTCATTCACCGGAAACACTTGAACCAAATCAAACTCAGATTCACGGACTACCCTGAGCAACCCACCTTGGACCCTACCTTTTTTGATCCCCCAACATACACACCAGTGGCAACCAACACCACAGTTGACCACGAAGCAGAACCCATCATCCACAGCAGCCCTACAGGACCCAACACACCAGGCAGCCCAGCAAGGCCAGCTGCACAGCAGCCCAGCGATGGCCCAACAAATGATTCAACAACACCAGCTTTCACACCGAGATGATCAACCAGCGCAAGAAGGGCCCCAGATCGACTCACATTGTAAATAGTTACACTATTGACTTTGGGGGGGAATGTTGTTATAGATGTGGACTTGTATTTACTCTGTACAGCCACCAGAGGGCTCATTCCCCAGAGTCCCAAGGGATCCCATAATCCCTTGGGAGCACAGGTATTTAAGAAGGCTTCACAGGTTGGAGAGGCACTCTGGAGACGTCTGCAATAAAAGACTAAGGTCACACTTTACTTTGAGCTCACAGTGTTCAGTCTGACTCGTTCTCCATACACTACAGTAACCATCGCAAAACCATCTGCAAACTTAGATTTATATAGCGCCTTTCATGACCACCGGACGTCTTAAAGCGCTTTACCAGCAATGAAAAACTTTTGGAGTGTAGTCATTGTTGTAATGTAGGAAACGCAGCAGTCAATTTGTGCACAGCAAGATCCCACATACAGCAATGTGATAATGACCAGATAATCTGTTTTTGTTATGTTGATTGAGGGATAAATATTGGCCAGGACACTGGGGATAACTGCTCTTCTTCTAAATAGTGCCATGGGATCGTTTACGTCCATCTGAGAGAGCAGGTTTAATGTCTCATCCAAAAGACGGCACCGCCAACAGTGCAGCACTCCCCCAGTACTGCACTGGGAGTGTCAACCCAAATTTTTTGTGCTCAAGCCCCTGGAGTGGGACTCCCACAGTGCTGTTAGGGAGGGAGTTCCAGGATTTTGACCCACAGAGGCGAATGTGCTACCCACTGAGAAACAGCTGACACTCTGATGCACTACAGCAACTTCCCAAGGCTTCTTTGACAGCATCTCCCAAATCCGCAACCTCTACCACCTAGAAGGACATGGGCAGCAGGCCTATGGGAACACCTCCAAGTTCCCCTCCATGTCACACACCATCCTGACTTGGAAATATATCGCTGTTCCTTCATTATCGCTGGGTCAAAATCCTGGAACTCCCTCCCTAACAGCACTGTGGGAGTCCCTTTACCACACAGACTGCAGTGCTTCAAGAAGGTGGCTCACCACCACCTTCTCAAGGGCAATTAGGGATGGGCAATAAATCCTGGCCTTGCCAACAATGCCACATCGTGTGAATGAATAAAAATAATTGGTAAAATTTTAAGCTCAAATTACATTCAGTGCAAATCGGGTTTCCGCGATCTTTAGCGCTAGACTAAAAAAAAATCACAAAATTGACCTTGAATGGGTTAATCACTATTGGGAGTTTCCACTAATTGCGCTCAGTTGCGAGCCTTCGAAAAGGCTCTAAAAATTAAGCTGGTTCTTTTGGGTGTAAGGGCACTCATTAACAAGTTTTAAAAGCTTTTGAATGTAATGTGACTAGGAAATGATTCTGTATAGTTTTTTAAATCGGGTTATTCATAGGTGGTGGATTGACACTGACTGAAAATGTTTTTGTGATAAATCCATTTTCAACTGTATTAATAAACTGCACCAAGTTACCATTCTTAAATATATCAAGGAATATTTTTTAAAGCAATTTTATTTTAATTGCGTTTTAAAACGCTGCCCAATTGCGCTGGTTTGTGGCAGATTTTGTGTTCTGCGATATACAAGTGAGTTTAAGCAGAAATTCGAAAGAAAAAATAACACTTCTCAAAATTAGTGCAATTTTGGGCACAATTTGCTCCCGGAGCACCGATTGCTTCTTAAAGCGGAAGCTGTTTAAAGAGACAAGCCTTTAAAAAAAACGTGTTTGCGAACACAGCATTGACATAAATGACGCCGAAGTACACAATTGAACGTGATATTATGACAAACACGATCACTGGCCTTCAAAGTTTAGCCATCCACCCCCGCTTAAGTTTCCCTGTAAGTGAAAAATCGAGTGAAATTTAAAAAGACTCACTCTTCCCTTCACAATTCACCCTTCATGGTCTCGCGCAATAAAGAGAGCGACAGAAAAATGACAACAATAAGATAAATTTAAAAAATGAATGTTTTTATGTTTTGGGTCATTGTAAACTGCAACCTCGATGCGGATTTACAAAAACCACGCTCCTTCTAACATACTTCAGGCAAAGTTCTTGTGTAATGTAACGCGTACAAATCAAATTCTAGTCTAAAACATTAGTCGCTGCAGAAAATAATGCAAAGGTTAAGAGTCTACTGAACAAATCAAGCTACTTGTCCAATGTACACAGTTTGCACATTAAGCCATCTTAATATTTAATAACACTTAAACCTGAATTGTCCTCGTGTCAACTTTTATTTAATTTACAATACACGCATTTTTTTAAATTCTAATGGCTGCAACCTAAAATTCAGATCTCGGTTTGTCATTAAAACCACCCAAAGATGAGGCTAAGCATTGGAACTTGTTTGAGAGGAGCCGCTATTCGGCTGCGGCGGCTGCACTTCGGGTTCAAGTTTGTCCCCTTATCCATTTCTCCCATATCTCCGAGCCTGCTCACACTATTGTCTCGTAGTCCCAGCAAAGTCTAACGTGCCGGGCTTCCCCCGGGCTAGGGTAACAGCAGTAATACCTCCCATAGGGCACACTGTCTCGGGGAGAGTACACCACGCTGTCCCGGGTGGAGTAGACGCTGGTGTAGAAGGCGCTGTCCCGGTTCGAGCAGAGGCGGTCGAAGACGCAGGAGTTGAAGACACCGGACGGGTAATAGGTCTCCAGATATCTCCTGGCCGCTTCTTGGTCGCTCTTCCTGATCAGGCTCTTGGAGTCCACGGCGAAGCCTCCCTCCTCGACTTCGGGGGTTTGGGTCCGGGTGGAGTTCTTGGACACATCCTGCCAGCTCCCTCCGACGCTTTGGTCAGCCAGCAGCTGGTCCTCGGCACCTCCTTTGGTGGTGGGACGGCCGCAGGCGGGCCACTTGGAGCATCCGTCCGTCTTCTTGGCCAGAAGGATGGCAGCCAGTGCTGGTAAGAAGATGGCAGGCCCGATGGCAATGAGAGGAATATCCCCCAGGGTCTCCCCTCTGACTCCAGACACCGTGAACATAAACCCAAACACCAGGAAGACACTGACCAGAGCCACCACTAGCCCTGTCCTAGGGTTGATGTTGTCAGGTCTCATTGTGAAGCATTAGGTTTGGTAATTAACAATCCGGGTGCTGAAAACCCAGAAGACGTTCTTGTCACAGAGTGGGATAGACGGTCCTTTTCTGGGGTATTTTCCCCCAATTCCCTCCTGTTTTGTCTTCTCTCTGATAAGAGGAGATTATACCCTCTGGGCTCCAACTTCAGCCAGCCTTGGTATCCCGTCTGATGATCTGGAAGTGTGTTAGTGACTCTGAGCAAACAGACTTGGCTCTTCAGTCATCGGGTCACATCGGAGTAAGAGAGATGGAGGGTGAATAAAATGAGCAGAAACTCGAGAAGAGCCAAGAGTAACTGGAAACCCTTCCCATACTGACTGGGGCATCAGAGAGCCCGGTCGCTGTGTGTTAATCAGCGAGACACTGTCGTGATGAACTAAGAGGATCATCTTATCATCCAGCTCTCCTTAATCAGATATCCTTTTACATTTAACTCTGGTTAAACGCCTAGAACTGCTTATATACACATTCATGCAACACAGTCTGTACTTTACTTCGCTGGAAATTGCTAACGAATTCCGATGGAGATGCTGTCCATCTCTCCCGCTGTCTCTAGTGTTACCATTAATATTCAGCATTCATGTAATGACGTCCTCCTCTTTATATATTGATTGCATTTATTGAAAGGGAGTTCTCTCCCCTCAATACAGTTTAACTGTACCTGGATTATATTGCAAATGCATGTACCTGTATTTGACCAGGTTAATCATAAGGGCACTAAATAGTCACCAAGTGAAGGGAATGCCGTTAAGTTAAACATTTGTGTAACTGCACTCACGGGTTAGACACACATGGAGTGTGTGTACGGTTACACACACAATATTAGCGCTTTGCTGTTATAGAAAGACCTACCAAGTTTTTGGTAACAATGATGACTGACACACGATTCCCCCCTGGGAAGCGATTGTGCAATCTTTCAAATGGACAAAAAAAAACTCACAAGCTGCCAAAAGTATTTCTCCTCCCTTTTAAGTACTTCCTCAACTCGGAACTGGTTTCCCCTGGGTTGAGAAATATGAGTATGTATCTCGGCAAAGGAACTTCTCTGACATCCGAAACACTTTCGTTATGAAAACCCATCCAGTGACAAGCGGCCCGCCTCGGTTGCACCTCCTATATATAGCACATGGAAGAGGGACTCTTGGCATTTCTGGGCACTCGATCTGGGCACTGGTGGAGGCTCCTCAATGCTGAGTGTTTTTTTTCTAAAATGGGCAGCAGGAGATGAGAGATGTGAAGTGGAGGAATTCAACAACAACTTGCATTTATTTAGCGCCTTTAATGTAGTAAATTGTCCCAAGGCGTTCTCAGACAACATTTGACATCAAGCCCCTTCATCTCTCTGTAACCTCCTCCAGCCCTACTTGGGGGTACGGTAGGTTAGTGGTTATGTTACTGGACTAGTATCCAGAGGCCTGGACTAATGAGCCAGAGACGTGAGTACAAGTAATAAAATAATGAATAAATAAATCTGGAATAAAAAGCTAATGTCCATAATGGTAACCATGAAACTATCGGATTGTGTAAAAACCCACCTGGTTCACTAATGCCCTTTAGGGAAGGAAACCTGCAGTCCTTACCTGGCCTATATGTGACTCTGGACCCACAGCAGTGTGGTTGACGCTTAACAACCCTCTGGAATGGCCTAGCAAGCCACCAGTTGTACAAAACCGCTATGAAAATCCATAATAATAAGAAAATCTGACGGATCTCCCGGCATCGACCTCAGCACTGGATTCGGACACGACAATGGCACACCCAGCCCAGTCGACCCGGCAAAGTCACGGACATCTGGGGACTTTTGCCAAAATTTGGAGAGCTGCCCCACAGACTAGTCAAGCAATAGCCTGACATAGTCACACTCACAGAAACATACCTTCCATCCCACCAGCAGGACAGACCCACCAGAGGTGGCAACAGTAGTATACAGTCAAGAGGGAGTGGCCCCGAGAGTCCTCAACATTGATTCCGGACCCCATGATGTTTCATGGCTTCAGGTCAAACATTGCAAGGAAACATCCTGATGATTACCATCCACCGCCCTCCCTCAACTGATGAATCAGTACTCCTCCAAGTTGAACACCACTTGGAAGAACAGGGTAGCAAGGGCACAGAATGTACTCTGGTTGGGGGACTTCAATGTCCATCACCAAGAGTGGCATGGTAGCACCACTACTGACCGAATTGGCCTGAAGGACATAGCTGCCAGACTGGTCCTGCAGCAAATGGTGAGAGAACCAACACGAGGGATAAACCTACTTGACCTCGGCTTCACCAATCTACCTGTTGCAGATACATCTGTCCATAACAGCACTAGTAGCAGTGAAGGCGAGAGAGAGAGAGAGAACGAGAAAGAGCAGGTGAGAGAGAGAGAGAGAAGGCGCGAGAGAGAGAGAGAGAGAAGGCGAGAGAGAGAGAGAAGGCGAGATAGAAGGCGAGAGAAAGAGAGAGAGAGAGAGAAAACGAGAGAGAGCAGGTGAGAGAGAGAGCGAGAGAGAGAGAAGACGAGAGAGAGAAGGCGAGAGAGAGAGCGAGAGAGAGAAGGCGAGAGAGAGAGAGAAGGCTAGAGAGAGAGAGAGAAGGCGAGAGAGAGAAGGCGAGAGAGAGAGAGAGAGAAGGTGAGATACAGAAGGCGAGAGAGAGAAGGCGAGAGACAAGGCGAGAGAGAGGAGGCAAGAGAGAGAGAGAAGGCGAGAGAGAGAGAGAGAGAGAGAAAGAGAGAGAGAGAGTGATAGGGAGAAGGCGAGAGAGAGATTGAGAGAGAAAGCGAGAGAGAGAAGGCGAGAGAGAGCGAGAGAAAGGCAGAGAAGGCGAGAGAGGGAAGGCGAGAGAGAGAGGGAGAGAAGGCGAGAGAGAGAAGGCGAGAGAGAAGGCGAGAGAGAGAAGGTGAGAGAGAGAGAGAGAGAGAAGGCGAGAGAGAGAGAGAGAGAGAAGGCGAGAGAGAAGGCAAATGAAAGAGAGAGAGAGAGAGAGCGAGAGAGAGAGGTATAGCGAGAGAGAAGGCAAGAGACAGAAGGCGAGAGAGAGTGAGAAAGAGAGAGAGAATGCGAGAGAGAGCAGGCAAGAGAGAGAGAGTGAGAGAAAGAGAGAGAGAGAGAGAAGGCAGGAGACAGAAGGAGAGAGAGAGAGAAGGAGAGAGAGAGAGAGAAAGCTTGAGAGAGACAGAGAGATCAGGCGAGAGAGAGAGAGAGAGAGAGACGTCATTGTGGAAACAAAGTCCCGTCTTCACACTGAGGACACCCTACATCATGTGTGGCACTACCAACATGCTGAATGGGACAGACTCAGAACAGATCTAACAGCTCAAAACTGGGCATCCATGAGGAGCTGTGGGCCATCAGCAGCAGCAGAATTGTATTGCACTACAATCTGTAACCTCATGACCGGCATATCACTTTCTATACCATAACCATTAAGACAGGAGACCAACCCTGGTTGAATGAGGAGTGTAGAAGAGCATGCCAAGAGCCCGGACATACCTAAAAATGAGGTGCCAACCTGAGAAAGCAGCAACACAGGACTACATGCATGCTGAATAGCGGAAGCAGCATGCTGTAGACAGAGATAAGAGATCCCAAAACCAATGGATCAGATCAAAGCTCTGTAATCATGCCACATCCAGTCGTAAATGATGGTGGATGATTAAACAACGAACGGGAGCAGGAGGCTCAATGAATAGCCCCATCCTCAATGATGGCAGAGTCCAGCACATGACTGTAAAAGTCAAGGATGAAGCATTTGCAACCACCTTTAGCCAGGAGTGCAAAGTCGATAATCTATCTCGGCCTCTTCCTGAGGTCCCCACCATCACAGAAGCCACGCTTCACCCAATTTGATGCACTCCACATGATATTAAAAAAATGCCTGAACGCACTGGATATAGCAAAGGCCATGGGTCTCAACAACATACCAGCTGTCATGCTAAAGACTTATACGCCAAACCTAGTCACGCCACTAGCCAAGCTGTTCTAGTACAGCTACAACACTGGCATCTCCACTGATGTCATACCTAGCACAAAGGAAGATGATTGTGGTTGTTGGAGGCCAATAATCTCAGCATCAGGACATCACTGCAGGAGTTCCTCAGGGCAGTGATCTAGGCCCAACTATCTTCAGCTACTCCATCATATGGTCAGAAGTGGGAATGCTCGCAGATGATTGCACAGTGTTCAGTTTCATTAGCTAACTAACTGAAAACAGAGAGTCGGGATAAATGGGTCATTTTCAGGCTGGCAAACTGTAACTAGTGGGGTGCCACAGGGATCAGTGCTGGGGTCTCAACTATTTACAATTTATATTAATGACTTGGATGAAGGGACAGAGTGTAATGTAACCAAATTTGCTGATGATACTACAATAGGTGGGAAAGCAAGTTGTGAGGATGATGCAAAGAATCTACAAAGGGATATAGATAGGCTCAGTGAGTGGACAAAAATTTGTCAGATAGACTATAATGTGGAAAAATTGGTAGGAAAAATAAAAAAACAAGTTATTATTTAAATGGAGAGAGATTACAAAATGCTGCTGTACAGGGGGATCTGGGTTTTTTTTGTGCATTAAACGCAAAAAGTTAGCATACAAGTACAGCAAGTAATCAGGTAGGCAAATGGAATGCTGGCCTTTATTGCAAAGGGGCTGGAGTATAAAAGTAGGGAAGTCCTGTTCCAACTGTACAGGGCGTTGGGAAGACCACACCTGGAGTACTGCATACAGTTTTGGTCTCCATATTTAAGAAGGGTATACTTGCATTGGAGGCAGGTCAGGGAAGGTTCATGAGGTTGATTCCTGAGATGAAGAGGTTGTCATATGAAGAAAGGTTGAGCAGGTTGGGCCTATACCCCTTGGAATTTAAAAGAATGAGAGGTGATCTTATTGAAAAGTATAAGATTCTGAAGTGGCTTGAAAGGGTAGATGCAGAGAGGATGTTTCCCCTCATGGGGGAATCTAGAACTAGGGGGCATAGTTTTAGAATAAGTGGTCCCCCATTTAAAACAGAAATGAGGATGGATTTCTTCTCTCAGAGGGTCATGAATCTTTGAAATTCTCTGCCCCAGAGAGCTGTGGAGGCTGGGGCTTTGAACATATTTAAGATGCGGAGCAGGCTCGAGGGGCTAGATGGCCTACTCCTGTTCCTAATTCTTATGGAGATAGACAGATTTTTGAATGATAAGGGAGTCAAGGATTATGGGGAATGGGCGGGGAAGTGGAGTTGAGACCAGGATCAGATCAGCCATGATCTTATTGAATGGTGGAGCAGGCTTGAGGTGCCAAATGGCCTACTCCTGCTCCTATTACTTATGTTCTTATGTTCTTGTGAACTAGAACCAGATTGATGCCCCGTATTCTTCAGTTTCCTAATTTTGTTATGTTGCTATACATGTTGGGGGATAATAGGGGCATCGGAGGTTAATTTCTCATGCATAGTTTTATATTCGGGAGTCTTATTCTTAGATTACTGCAAATAACTGGTAAATCTTCAAAAGTTTCATTGTTTTAGAATAAATTGTGTAAAAAATATTGGGGCGGAAATTCGGTTGGAGGCTAATTAGGGCACTAATGGCGGCTGGATGGTAAATTTTGCACCGGGAAATGGTTTGCGTCTGCAGCCACAAAATTCATCAGCTGGGCCTTGAGTGTGGAGCGGAGTGCTAAGGGAGGTGTTTCACACCACTTTTAAGGCGCTCAGCCGGCTGAGCAACTGAAAATCCCGAGCTAAAGAGCCGGCTTCGGAGCGCCCTAAGAATGGCTTCCATGGGGAAAAAAATCGGCAAAAAAAACACAAAACACGTTCCCAATACCTTGCTCACCCCACCTAAACATAAATCGTAAAAATAAAACAAAAAAAAATCAATCACACTGAGGTAATCATTCCTTCCTGTCCCAGCTGGAACAGCTCTGACCACCCATTTTCCCAGGCAGTCCCACTAGGGCGCGCTACAGGGCACTATGGGTCCTGCTGCAAACAAATTTCAGAACATGTTGCAAACAGGGGCGTTGCACACTGGCTCGACTCTCCCGGGCGGTACTGCTCTACGCCCTCCACAAAACTGGCACCAAATGTCCCAGCGAAGTGCATGAAGTTGGCCACCTAGCCGGAAATTATTTCCACAGCCATTACTGCCCCTCTGGGGTGTGAACTGAGGCAACAACATGCCGAAAATCCAGCCCATTGTATTGGTTGTGCTTATCTGATTGGTTTCAGGGATGAGGGCTCACAGTTATGTGGATAGATTGGACAAGCTGTGGTTGTTCTCCTTAGAGCAAGGAGGTTTAAGAGGAGATTTGATAGAGATGTTTAAGATTATGATGGGTTTAGATAGAGTAAAAAATTGTTTCCAATGGCTGAATGGTCAATAACGAAAGGGAATATATTTAAAGTGATTGGCAAAAGAACCAGTGGAAACATGAGGAAAAAAGATTTATGGAACAAGTGGTTAGTATTTGGAATGCACGGCCTGATAGGGTCGTGGAAATAAATTCAATAGTAGCTTTCAAAAAGGAATTGGATTAATACTTGAAGGAGAAAAAATTGCAGGGATACAGGAAAGAGCAGTGGGATTAATTGGATTGCTCCTTGAAAGAGCCAGTGCCGACTCGATGGGCTGAATGCCCTCCTTCTGTGCTGTACTAGTCTATGTTTTTATCTACTGATTTATTCTATATAATTTTATTTTGTACAATAAATTCTACTTAGTATTTTAACCTGTACTACATGGTCTGTTAACATGATTTACCCGCTAGTTTGAAGAAATCAACAGGAGTATACTACTACTATAACAACTTGCATTTATATAGCACCTTTATCATGGAAAAACATCCCTTGGTACTTCATGGAAGCATAATTAGATGAAAATCAAACAAGCCAAAGAAGAAGATATTAGGAGAGGTGACTAATAGCATGATCAAAGACGTGAGTTTTAAGGATGATGTTAAAAGAGGAGAGGGAGGGATTGCAGAGTTTAGTGCCTAGATGACTGAAGGTACGGCCACCAATGGTGGGGCAAAGAGATTTTGAGATACAGAAGAGGCCACAGTTCAACTTGAAATAGTGACCTTGGTGGAATCGCAAGGGTAAGCGTTTGTGGTGGGGGCCTGGCTTCAGTCTTCCCAATGTTTAATTGGAGGAAATTGTGGCTCATCCAGGACTGGATGTTTGACAATCAGTCTAACAACCCAGAGATAGTGGAGGGGTTGTGAATGGTGGTGGAGAGGTAGAACTGGATGTCATCAGCGTAGATGTACAACCTAACACCAGGTCTTTGGATGATGTCATCTATGGACAACATGTCGATAAGGAAAAGGAAGATGCTAAGAATACATTCTTGGGGGATTCCACAGATTACGGTATGGGGGCAAGAAGAGTATCATTGTTGATGCTGTTGGTACTGTTAGAGAGATAAGAATGAGACCAAGTGAGAGCAGTCCCACTAAGCTGAACAACAGAGGAGCAACGTTGCAGGAGAATGGTGGGGTCAACCATGTCAAAGGTTGCAAAGAGGTCAAGAAGGATAAGGAGGTATAATGTTTTAGTTTAGTGATGTTGGTTGAGAGATAAGTATTGGCCAAGGCACTGGGGCTAACTCCCCTGCTCTTCTTCAAAATAGTCCATGGGATCTTTTACGTCCACCTGAGAGAGCAGACAGGACCTCGATTTAACATTTCATCCAAAAGACGACACCTCTGACAGTTCAGCGCTCCCTTAGTACTACACTGGGGGTGTCAGCCTATATCTTGTGCCCAAGTCTTTGGAGTGTATCCCTGGACCTTGAAGAAGCAAACATTAATGTTATGTGTATTATGACTAACAATAAAAGAACCGAATCAATAGCCTAACACAAAGACGCTTATTTTTTGTCACGCACTGTTAGCTTACCAGTTCACTGGAGAATTTAAACACATTCATAGATAGCCAAGGAACTTGGGATTGAATTAACCCATGGAAATTCCCAGACATCTGCAGAATTAGATTTTGGACAAAGCAGTCCACTTGATCAACACCCATCCACCACCTCAAACATCCATTCCCCCCATCACCAATGGACCATGGCAGTAGTGCGTACTATCTACAAGATGCACCATAGAAACCAGCCAAGGCTTCTTCGACAGCACCTCCCAAACCCGTGACCTCTCCCACCTAGATGGATGAGGGCAGCAAGTATCTGAGAAAACCATCACCTCCACGTTCCCCTCCAAGTCACACACCAGCCTGACCTGGAAGTATATTGCCATTTCTTCATTGTTGTCAAGATCCTGGAACTCCCTCCTAACAGCACTTTGGGAGTCCCTTCACCACACAGACTGCAGCGCTTCAAGAAAGCGGCTCATCACCACTTTCTCAAGGGAAAATAGAGATGAGCAGGCCCTGCCAGAGACACCCACATCCTGAGAATTAATTAAACATTTTTTTACAAATGTACAGGAAATAACAGCCCTTCTACTTGAGATATTCCGTAGCATTGTGGCAAGAAGCCCCTCTCCTCACATGAAGAGAACTGTTGATTCGCAACTTACATGGTAAGACTGCCGTGCAATGGAACTGCTTCTTTGTGGCAAACCTGTGGCTCCTTATATTTTGTAAAGTGAATAAATTTGAAAGTTGTGCATCAGAGATTCCTGAGTGGCTTGCACATTGTTAGCGGGGATTCCACTGTGATCACTCAGAGGTGCCTCGAAGGAATCTGCCATGCTCGCCATAGCTGCAGATAACTTCGAAGCTACAGGCAGTGAATGTAATCGCTGTGAAGAAGGGCGACTTTATCTCGGCACCTAACACATGAAATGTCAGGATGCGTTTGCCAAGACGGAATTGACGCACACACACTCATGCAAAGTAGTTAGTCCTTCCCTGTAAATCCTCTACAAAGGTTATTCTCTGCTTCTCCAGATTCTTCATCTACTCCTCAATTCTATCTTTGTTCACGGAAATATCAGCAACAACAATCCACTCTCAGGAAGACCTGCTCAACTCACAAAGTGCTATTCAACTTGGGAATAATTATAATAAGTTTGATCATGATGACAGGTGACTGAGAAGTGTGATAGAAGTAAGTGTGTTACACTCAGGCTCCCTATTTACATATGCAACTAACACCCGTTTAAGGCGTGGGCCTTGGACGCCTATGCAGGAGACTTTACTAATACGGCGGGCAGGGCACGTCTGGCATGGAATGCACACGCACATTCTGCACATCACATTGGATGCCTGGCGCCCATTTTACACCCACACAACGGGCAGGGCTCTAATGCAGTTCTAGGCCGAAATCTTTTCATGCTCTGTGCTTCGATTGATACTGTTACTAATTGATACAGATGGTTGCAGGGGTGGCAGCTCCTTAGGGAGCACCCCTGCTGAACAACTACCATCTTCTACCATCCGGCAACTCTCCACCCTCAGTCTCCCCCCTCCCACTATCTAAACTTCCCTAGCCCTAATAGGCCCTAGTAGGAGGTCTTAAACACTTAAACCATTACTCTAAACCCAACTCTGCCAATCCCACAAGATCGGGCCTACCTCAAGCTTCCCACCATACCACCCATCGGCGACGACGACCAGGTTCGTCGATCCACGATGACGCCCGGTGATCAAGTGAGCCTCAGACCAGGCAACCGGGCAATCACCCCTCCAGTGGCGGGCCTTCACCCCTCCAGCAGCGGGCCATCACCCCTCCAGCAGCGGGCCATCACCACTCCAGTGGCGGGCCTTCACCCCTCCAGCAGCGGGCCATCACCCCTCCAGCAGCGGGCCATCACTCCTCCAGCAGCGGGCCATCACCACTCCAGTGGCGGGCCTTCACCCCTCCAGCGGCGGGCCTTCACCCCTCCAGCAGCGGGCCATCACTCCTCCAGCAGCGGGCCATCACCCCTCCAGCGGCGGGCCATCACCCCTCCAGCAGCGGGCCATCACCACTCCAGTGGCGGGCCTTCACCCCTCCAGCGGCGGGCCTTCACCCCTCCAGCAGCGGGCCTTCACCCCTCCAGCAGCGGGCCATCACCCCTCCTGCAGCGGGCCATCACTCCTCCAGCAGCGGGCCATCACTCCTCCAGCAGCGGGCCATCACCCCTCCTGCAGCGGGCCATCACCCCTCCTGCAGCGGGTCATCACCCCTCCAGCAGCGGGCCATCACTCCTCCAGCAGCGGGCCATCACTCCTCCAGCAGCGGGCCATCACCCCTCCAGCAGCGGGCCACCACTCCTCCAGCAGCGGGCCATCACCCCTCCAGCAGCGGGCCACCACTCCTCCAGCAGCGGGCCATCATCCCTCCAGCAGCGGGCCATCACCCCTCCAGCAGCGGGCCATCACCCCTCCAGCAGCGGGCCATCACCCCTCCAGCAGCGGGCCATCATCCCTCCAGCAGCGGGCCATCACCCCTCCAGTAGCGGGCCTTCACCCCTCCAGCAGCGGGCCATCACCCCTCCAGCAGCGGGCCATCACCCCTCCAGCAGCGGGCCATCACCCCTCCAATAGCGGGCCTTCACCCCTCCAGCAGCGGGCCATCACCCCTCCAGCAGCGGGCCATCACCCCTCCAGCAGCGGGCCATCACCCCTCCAGCAGCGGGCCATCACCACTCCAGTAGCGGGCCATCACCCCTCCAGTAGCGGGCCTTCACCCCTCCAGTAGCGGGCCTTCACCCCTCCAGTGGCGGGCCATCACCCCTCCAGTAGCGGGCCTTCACCCCTCCAGTAGCGGGCCTTCACCCCTCCAGTAGCGGGCCTTCACCCCTCCAGTAGCGGGCCTTCACCCCTCCAGTGGCGGGCCATCACCCCTCCAGTAGCGGGCCTTCACCCCTCCAGTGGCGGGCCATCACCCCTCCAGTGGCTGGCCTTCACCCCTCCAGCTGCGGGCCATCACCCCTCCAGCAGCGGGCCATCACCCCTCCAGCAGCGGGCCATCACCCCTCCAGCAGCGGGCCATCACCCCTCCAGTAGCGGGCCATCACCCCTCCAGCAGTGGGCCTTCACCCCTCCAGTGGCGGGCCTTCACCCCTCCAGCAGCGGGCCTTCACCCCTCCAGTGGCGGGCCTTCACCCCTCCAGTGGCGGGCCATCACCCCTCCAGTGGCGGGCCTTCACCACTCCAGTGGCGGGCCATCACCCCTCCAGTGGCGGGCCATCACCCCTCCAGCAGCGGGCCATCACCCCTCCAGCAGCGGGCCATCACCACTCCAGTGGCGGGCCATCACCCCTCCAGCAGCGGGCCATCACCACTCCAGTGGCGGGCCATCACCCCTCCAGCGGCAGGCCATCACCCCTCCAGCAGCGGGCCTTCACCCCTCCAGCAGCGGGCCATCACCCCTCCAGCGGCAGGCCATCACCCCTCCAGCAGCGGGCCTTCACCCCTCCAGCGGCAGGCCATCACCCCTCCAGCAGCGGGCCATCACCCCTCCAGCGGCAGGCCATCACCCCTCCAGCAGCGGGCCTTCACCCCTCCAGCGGCAATTGGACCTCTTCTCCACAACGGTGCCTGGGCCTCCTCGACGACGGCTGGACCTCTCCTTCCCCACAGGTGACCTCCTCCTATTACAGCGACAATTGGAGCTCTCCTCCTCCTCCAGCATGTGGTGAGTACCATGGCGGTGACTCCCCTGACCTCCCACTCTGAACCCCAGTGGGTCACTGACCCTCCCAATGCCTTCCCCCAACCAAACCTCGGACCACCTCGGAGCGCCGAGCCTGTGGCCAACATCTCGCCGTAGGCAACTAGGCCCATATAGCAGTGCCTTGTCTCCAGTCATCTTGGACCCCCTTGCCACTGGACCAAGACCTTGCTCAGCTAAGCCCGTGTGGTAGCCAGTGTGCAACGACCACCCCATGTTAAAAGAACTCACGTATAGGCATCTTCCACTCCTCTAACATGAAGTTCGGGACCTGGAACATCAGGACCCTCATGGACAACCCCAACAGTGACAGGCCGGAACGCTGCACCGCCATAGTTGCCTGGGAACTTAGACGCTTTGATATCGAGATCGCCGCCCTAAGCGAGACCCGGTGGGCAGGGGAAGGCCAGCTCAAGGAACAAGATGGAGGTTACACCTTCTTCTGGAAAGGGAAACCAGAGGAAGAATGCCGCCTCCACGGAGTCGGCTTCACCATCAAAAACAAGCTGGTCGACCGCCTCAAAGACTCCCCCTGCGGGGTTAACGAATGCCTCATGATGCTTCGACTCACCCTATCCTGGAATCAATGCGTCACAGTCATCAGTGCGTACGCCCCAACACTCGATGCAACAGATGAGACCAAAGAGGGTTTTTACTCCAAACTCAAAAAATTCCTGTTCCACGTCCCCGCGGACGACAAACTTATCCTCCTCGGTGACTTCAATACCAGGGTTGGCAAGGACACAGCCCTCTGGGGAGGCGTGATTGGCAGAGAGAGGGTAGGGAAAACCAACTCCAGCGGTAGCCTACTCCTGATAAAATGTCTAGAACATGAACTTGTCATCACCAACACCTTGTTCCGCCAGAGGGACAAATAAAAGGCATTGTGGCAACACCCTCGCTTCAAACACTGGTACCTGCTCAACTATGTCATCGTCCGAGCCAGGAATTGCAAGTGTTATATATGCAAGCACTCTAGTAATTACTCAATGAGGTAAGTTATTGTACTTGAACTGTTGTGATCTTAGTCCATTTATTGTAGCTTCCTGAGTGAGGATTCAGTGAGGTGAGCTCCCTTTTATACTTGGTTACCTGCAGTGTGCAGATGACCCTTACAGTTTCTGACCCTTAGGTCTCCACCAGTAGCACTCCCTGGTGGTACAGGTATGGTGTATACAGTGTAAAGTTATATTCAGTGGTCTAATGTTACAATACATACATTATGCATACACAACATCATTCCCCCCTAAGTCTTGTGCCATTGGCTTTTGCGCTGTGTGCTCTGGCCCTCGACTTGAGTGCCCAAAGTCCTTGCACTTTGACTGTGCTTGGGAACGGCTCTCTCCCTGTAGAGCTGCAAGTCCTTATTGCCACGTTATTGGGAAATGGTTAGCAGTGGACGGTTGGAAGTTGTGGTGAGTGTTGGTGTGGGTTCTGGGTGTGATCCATGTGTGTCCATGGTTACATACATCCATTCCACCCCCCCGCCCCCCCTGCCATACATAGACCATGTGGGGCTTGACATCTGCATTGGCGTCCATGTACAGAGAATGACTGATAGGATTAGTTATATCACTGTTTTGAGTTCAGCAGTGGAACAAGGGAACAAGTACATATTACAGGTAAGGTACATACGCGGTATTACAATCTTGCCCCTGGGGTGTGGGTGCAAGTGGGTGAGGACGCTCGTTCCAGATCAACCGGACTGTGCCCCCTTGCCAGCTGGGTGGGCTCGGATTGCTCACCTGGCTGTGTCTCATGGCCTTTGCCGTTGCTTAGTGGTGGGCAGAGACATCGGAATGTGTGGTCTCGCTGTCCTCCTTTGAGGGCTGCAGGATCTCCCTGCTGCCCTTCAGCAATGGTGTGAGGCTGGTCATCCCAGGTCCCGATGGGAGGGCCCAAGGATGCTGGCCTTCTGCTCCCGGTGTTGGCCCTAGAGAAGGGTCGATCTGGGGCAGGGTGCCAGTGGTGGTGCCTGTGCCGTCCATTGATCGCTGGCGGTGGGTAAGCTCCCACTGTGTGTGTGGCCACACTCCCTGGGGCATCATATTGGTCCTGGAGTTGCAGGCTACATGATCGGGTAGCCCATTGGACCTGGGTGCTTCCCACGGGAGGTTGCCCTCAGCTTTGTCGGCGTGCACGTAGAACCCGCCATCACATCTCATTTCATCATTGGCATTCCTGATACACTGGCTCCGACCGCAATCAACCGACTCAAAATTGTTAGTTGTCTTTACAAATTCACATTTGTCAATTATATCACTTTCCTGTGTACTATCAGCATCTCTGTGCAAGGTTACAGTTAGATACCTGCATTTGTTGATTACATCTTTTACATTAGGGTCACCGGCATCACTGTACAAAGAGTGGAACTGTCCCTTTAATTGTGCTGGGTTGCCGATCTCCTTTAAAAGGGCCTTGCAATCTTTACCCCAATCCGGTTCGCTGCTCGGCATCACGTGTTGCTCCCTCAACGCTGCCCCTTGTGGTCTGGTCACGGCCATCTTGATTTCAGGTGTTTCACCTCGTGGTGCGGGTGCCATCTTCTTTCTCTCCACGAGGTAGGCTGCATTAAACATAGAAACATAGAAAATAGGTGCAGGAGTAGGCCATTCGGCCCTTCTAGCCCGACCACCATTCAATGAGTTCATGGCTGAACATGCAACTTCAGTACCCCATTCCTGCTTTCTCGCCATACCCCTTGATCCCCCTAGTAGTAAGGACTTCATCTAACTCCTTCGTCTTCATCAGTGCTGGAGCCCGGGTAATCGGCCAATTCATCAGCAACTCGGTGAGTAAAATTTCTTCTACACATTTGCTGGAGATGACCTTTAGTGTTACAGCCTTTGCAATTATATTCTCTGTATCGGCACTGGTGGGCTCTGTGATTTCCTCCACAGCGCCAGCATGGGGCTGGCCGGTTGGCCCCATGTGGTGGACTCAGGGTTGCGGGACTCGGGGTAGCAGCCTTGCCTCTGAAAGGCGCCATTCGCTTAATTGTAATTGTCGGGTTAGAGTCCTAGGGGTGAGTCATCATCCTCTTGGAATCGCAGGCCGAAATCATGAATGCCTGACTCACTTTAATTGCCTTCTGCAGGGTGACCATAGTTTCCGCAGAGAGCAGCTTGTGGAGGAGGCCTTCGTGGCCGATTCCAATAACGAAGATGTCCCTTAGTGCTTTGGTGAGGTGGTCGCCAAAATCACACGGTGCAGCCAATCGTCTCAGGTCTGCAGCATATTTTGCGATTTCTTGGCCTTCGGGCTGCTGCTGGGTGTAGAACCGGTGTCTGGCTGTGAGGATGCTCTCTTTAGGTTTCAGCTGTTCCTGTAGCATTGTTACGAGCTCCGTGTACATTTTGGTTGTCGTCTTCACTGGGGCTAGCAGGTCCCTGACGAGGCCATGGACAGTGGGCCCACAACTGCTGAGCAGGATGGCTCTGCACTTATCAGCCAGCGAGGTCGGTGTGTCTCGCGTTCACGATGAAAAAGTGTTCGAGCCTTTCCACAAAGGCATTAATAATGGGGAACAAAGAAATGGCAGACCAATTGAACAAATACTTTGATTCTGTCTTCACGAAGGAAGACACAAATAACCTTCCGGAAATACTAGGGAACCAAGGGTCTAGCGAGAAGGAAGAACTGAAGGAAATCCTTATTAGTCAGGAAATTCTGTTAGGGAAATTGATGGGATCGAAGGCCGATAAATCCCCAGGGCCTGATAGTCTGCATCCCAGAGTACTTAAGGAAGTGGCCCTAGAAATAGTGGATGCATTGGTGATCATTTTCCAATAGTCTATCGACTCTGGATCAGTTTCTATGGACTGGAGGGTAGCTAATGTAACACTACTTTTTAAAAAAGGAGGGAGAGAGAAAATGGGGAATTATAGACCAGTTAGCTTGACATCGATAGTGGGGAAAATGTTGGAATCAATTATTAAAGATGAAATAGCAGCACATTTGGAAAGCAGTGACAGAATCGATCTAAGTCAGCATGGATTTATGAAAAGGAAATCATGCTTGACAAATCTTCTAGAATTTTTTGAGGATGTAACCAATAGAGTGGACATGGGAGAACCAGTGGATGTGGTGCAGTTGGACTTTCAAAAGGTATTTGACAAGGTCCCACACAAGAGATTTGTGCGCAAAATTAAAGCACATGGTATTGGGAATAATGTATTGACGTGGATAGGGAACTGGTTGGCAGACAGGAAGCAGAGAGTCGGGATAAACGGGTCCTTTTCAGAATGGCAGGCAGTGACTAGTGGGTTGCCACAGGGCTCAGTGCTAGTTCCCGGGATGGCAGGACTGACAGATGAGGAGAGACTGGATCGACTGAGCTTGTATTCACTGGAGTTTACAATATACATCAATGATTTAGATGAAGGAATTGAGTGTGATATCTTCACGTTTGCAGATGACACTAAGCTGGGTGGCGATGTGAGCTGTGAGGAGGATGCTAAGAGGCTGCAGGGTGACTTGGACAGGTTAGGTGAGTGGGCAAATGCATCGCAGATGCAGTATAATGTGGATAAATGTGAGGTTATCCACTTTGGTGGAAAAAACAGGAAGGCAGAATATTATCTGAATGGCGACAGATTAGGAAAAGAGGAAGTGCAATGAGACCTGGGTGTCATGGTACATCAGTCATTGAAAGTTGGCATGCATGTACAGCACTTGGTGAAGAAGGCAAATGACATGTTGGCCTTCATAGCTAGGGGATTTGAGTATAGGAGCAGGGAGGTCTTACTGCAGTTGTACAGGGCCTTGGTGAGGCCTCGCCTGGAATATTGTGTTCAGTTTTAGTCTCCTTATCTGAGGAAGGACATTCTTGCTATTGAGGGAGTGCAGCGAAGGTTCACCAGACTGATTCCCGGGATGGCAGGACTGACAGATGAGGAGAGACTGGATCGACTGAGCTTGTATTCACTGGAGTTTAGAAGAATGAGAGGGGATTTCATAGAAACAAATACAATTCTGATGGGACTGGACAGGTTAGATGCAGGAAGAATGTTCCCGATGTTGGGGAAGTCTAGAACCAGGGGTCACAGTCTAAGGATAAGGGGTAAGCCATTTAGGACTGAGAGGAGGAGAAACTTCTTCACTCAGTGAGTTGTTAACCTGTGGAATTCTTTACCGTAGAGAGTTGTTGATGCCAGTTCGTTAGATATATTCAAGAGGGAGTTAGATATGGCCCTTACAGTTAAAGAGATCAAGGGGTATGGAGAGAAATCAGGAATGGGGTACTGACTTGAATGATCAGCTATGATCTTATTGAATGGTGATGCAGGCTCGAAGGGCTGAATGGCCTACTCCTACACCTATTTTGTTTGTTTCTATGTTTCTATCCCAATCTTCTCCATCAGCGAATTTTTGAAAGTTGCTTAGGTTAACCATGTTGCGCGTGGAAATTCATAATCTCGTCGCCAGTTGTTACATATGCAAGCACTCTAGTAATGACTCCACGAGGTAAGGTATTGTACTTGAACTGTTGTGACCTTAGTCCATTTATTTAGCTCCCTGAATGAGGATGCAGTGAGGTGAGCTCCCTTTTATACTTGGTTACCTGCAGTGTGCAGCTGATCCTTGGGTCTCCACCAGTAGCACCCTCTGGTGGTACAGGTATGGTGTATACAGTGTAAAAATACATTCAGTGGTCTAATGTTACAGTAAATACATTATGTAACACAACAGCAAGGATGTGCGCATCACCCGCGCCATGACAGGAGCTGACCACTGCTGGACGGATCATCGCCTAATTCGATGCGTCATTGACATCAACATAGCCCCAAAGCAGAGGCGGCAGCAGAAGCAGTGCCGCAAAAAAGTCAATTCCGGGGCATTTAAAGACCCTGCTAAGAGAGCGCTATACAGTCAGCTCCTCACAGCTAACCTGGCGTGCCTTGATGACCCCGAAATGCAGAATGCCCACAGCGCTTGGTCTGCCCTCCAGACTTCCATAACCAGTGCCTGCAAATAATGCTCGGTCGCTCGACCAGGAAACACCAGGATTGGTTGGATGAGAATGAGCAGGAGATCCAAGAGCTAATAGATCGCAAGCGCAGAGCATTTCTGAGCCTTAAACAACAACCCAACTCCGGAACAACAGAGCAGCATTACAGACGCCTCAAGGCTGAGGTCCAACAAACAACCCGGGACCTGAAGAACAGGTGGTGGATAGAGAAAGCACGCGAGATACAGCAGCTGGCCGACAGCCATGATGTGCGAGGATTCTTCATCGCAGTCAAGGCCACCTACGGTCCAAACTCCCAAGGCCCCACCCCACTGCTGGCCAAGAATGGGGAAACACTCATCAAAGACACCGAGACAGTCTGGGACCGCTGGAAGGAGCATTTCGAAGATCTCCTCAACCGAGACTCTGCCTTTGACTCAAGTGTTCTCGACTCCATCCCGCAGCATGCTACTCGCCACCACCTCAGTAAAACTCCAACACTGCACGAGGTAGAAAAAGCCATAAGACAGCTTAAGAACAACAAGGCTTCAGGAGCGGATGGAATCCCTGCTGGCACTACTTGCCCGAATACATGACCTCATCTCTCTCATCTGGAGGGAGGAGACCATGCCGGGAGATCTCAGAGATGCAGTGATCGTGACCAGCTTTAAAAAAGGGGACAAGTCCGACTGTGGCAACTACAGAGGAATCTCCCTATATTCAAAAAGGAGTTAGATGTAGTCCTTACTACTAGGGGAATCAAGGGGTATGGCGAGAAAGCAGGAATGGGGTACTGAAGTTGCATGTTCAGCCATGAACTCATTGAATGGTGGTGCAGGCTCGAAGGGCCGAATGGCTTACTCCTGCACCTATTTTCTATGTTTCTATGTTATCAGCCACTGGGAAGGTCGTCGCTAGAGTCCTCCTCAACCGTATTCTCCCTATGGCTGAGGAGCTTCTCCCGGAGTCACAGTGCGGATTTCGTTCCCTACGGGGCACAATGGACATGATATTTGCAGTGCGACAGCTGCAGGAAAAATGCAGGGAACAGCACCAGCCCTTATACATGGCCTTCTTCGACCTTACAAAGGCCTTTGACACTGTCAACCGCGAGGGTCTATGGAGCGCCTTTCTCGGTTTCGGATGCCCCCAAAAAGTTCGTCACCATCTTCCGCCTGCTCCACGACAACATGCAGGCTGTGATTCTTACCAATGGATCCATTACAGGCCCAAACCACATCCGGACCAGGGTCAAAGAGGGCTGCGTCATCGCCCCAACCCTCTTCTCAATCTTCCTCGCTGCCATGCTCCACCTCACAGTCGACAAGCTCCCCGCTGGAGTGGAACTAAATTACAGAACCAGTGGGAACCTGTTCAACCCTCGCCGTCTCCAGGCCAGGTCCAAGACCACACCAACCTCTGTCATCGAGCTACAGTATGCGGATGACGCCTGCGTCTGTGCACATACAAAGGCTGAACTCCAGGACATAGACGATGTATTTACTGAGGCGTACGAAAGCATGGGCCTTATGCGAAACATCAATAAGACTAAGGTCCTCCACCAACCAGTCCTCGCCGCACAGAACTGTCCCCCAGTCATCAAGATCCACGACGCGGCCCTGGACACCGTGGACCACTTCCCATGTCTCGGGAGCCTCCTATCAACAAGAGCAGACATTGAGGACGAGATTCAACACTGGCTCCAGTGCACCAGTGCAGCCTTTGGCCGCCTGAGGAAAAGAATGTTTGAAGACCAGGCCCTCAAAACTGCCACCGAGCTCATGGTCTACAGGGTTGTAGTAATACCCGCCCTCCTGTATGGCTCAGAAACATGGACCATGTACAGTAGACACCTCAAGTCGCTGGAGAAATACCACCAACAAGATCCTACAAATCCCCTGGTAGGACAGATGCACCAACATTAGTATCCTCCATCAGGCCAACATCCCCATCATTGAAGCACTGACCACACTTGATCAGCTCCGCTGGGCAGGCCACATCATTCGCATGCCAGACACGAGACTCCCAAAGCAAGCGCTCTATTCGGAACTCCTTCACGGCAAACGAGCCAAAGGTGGGCAGAGGAAATGTTACAAGGACAAATTCAAAGCCTCCCTGATAAAGTGCAACATCCCCACTGACACCTGGGAGTCCCTGGCCAAAGACTGCCCTAAGTGGAGGAAGCGCATCCGGGAGGGCGCTGAGCACCTCGAGTCTCGTCACCGAGAGCGTGTCGAAATTAAGCGCTGGCAGTAGAAAGAGTGTGCGGCAAACCAGTCCCACCCACCCCTTCCCTCAACGACTATCTGTCCCACCTGTGACAGAGACTGTGGTTCTCGTATTGCTCTGTACAGCCACCTAAGAACTCATGTTAGGAGTGGAAGCAAGTCTTCCTCGATTCCAAGGACTGCTTATGATGATGATACTAATTGCTGACAACTGCAGGGATATTTAAAGGACCTGTCTGCTGCTGTAACTATTGTAGTTGCTGATGTGGGACCACTTACCTCCTTTCCTCTGCTGGCTTGCCTATTATCAGAGTGTCTGTGTGACTGATACTGAGGATAATGGATCTTTCCTCCTTTTGAACTGAGTTCCTAATTAGGCTGTGGTGTTTCACGAAGACAGGGCAGCCACAGCAATATAATCTGGAGAGGCTAGTGACAATTGAATTGCTGACAAGGGTGAGGCTGCATCATTGGGAAAGGATCTAATTCATAACACGTGTTTGCCACAGCTACACAATGGACAACAACAGCTTCCTTTGACAGGTTGTACCATACATGCTCTAATTTAATAGAAACCATAGATTGGGCTGAGATTGTTTGTACAGACTAAAGCAAAATTTCAATGAATCAAAAAAATATGCATTTAAAACCCTAATCAGACATGCTAAAGGTGGAAATGTATTCCATTCCCCAGTACTAAAGCAGATTATCTGGTGATTTGCTGTTTGTGGGAGCTTGCTGTGTGCAATTTGGTTGCCGCATTTCCTACAATACAATAGTGACTACACTTCAAAGATACTTCATTGGCTGTAAAGCGTTTTTGGACGTCCTGAGATTGTGAAAGTTACTATATAAATGCAAGTCTTTCTTCTTAATATCTTTCTTGCCGGCAGGCCAATTAATATGTATTAAAAATTAATAATGATAGAAACAGGAATCCACCTCCCCCCAATGACCTACAGCCCTTCCCAGATTCCACGGATTCCACTATCGTTTCAGCGATGGAATTTCTAGGCTACTGTCTCATAAGATCTCCGAGTGAGATGATGGGCCCAATAATTACGGGGACAGATCCGGCAATCAAGTGGGGGGAAGGGTCGGCGATCGTGACTGGGAGGGGGAGGCAGAGAGAGGCCGCGATTGTCAGAGGGGAGGCCGAAGGCTACCTTAAGGGGCCAGTGGAGGGCAGGGGGAGCACTCCTGCTCCTCCTGGCCCACAAAGAGTGCTGAAAGAGGCACTCACCTTGTGGAGCCAGCAGCTCCCGCTTCCCTTTCACTGCCGAGTTGTCCCAACTCCTGAGCAGCAGTGAATTTTAAACCATGCTCCCAATCGCACTGCTGGAGCCTGATTTAAATGCTAATGAACTGTCCTGCCGGAAGGCCCAATATCTGCCGCCATGAAAAAGGCATGTGTGCAGCGTTTTGTCAACATGCTCCTCGTATTTAAGACTTTAACACCACCCCAATCCCCCAATCCTCTCCCGCCCACCTTGGCGGGGTTAATATCAAGGTGGACATGTTCCCTTTCAATGGAATTGCGAATATATTTTCAAAGTTACATTCACAGCTGACTGAAATGATCAATGTTAAAAGACAGAGCGTTAAATTCATTTCAACAAGTTAAACATCCAGAATACATTTCAGCCACAGCCAATATTTATCCCTCAATCTACATCACTGAAACATATTATCTGGTCATTATCACATTAATACTTGTGCGACCTTGCTGTGCGCAAATTGGTTGCCGTGTTTCCTACATTACAACAGTGACTACACTTCAAAAAGTACTTCATTGGCTGTAAAGCGCTTTGGTGGTTGTGAAAGGAGCTCTATAAATGCAAGTCTTTCTTTTTTTCACAAACATGCAAATCAGTAGATGAAAATGTTGGAGTGGATTGTAGCAGTAAATATGAAGATGATCTTCAATTCAGTTTCAAAACTGGTACAAATAAGAATGATCTGCTATTGGGCTACAGACAGTGCTGCATTTGACAAGAATGGTTTTCACTGGTCAAATTCAAGCTGTTTTTCTATTTAATAGAAGGCATTAACATTTAAATTCTTTTGCTCAAAGAATTAAAAAGTCCAGCCAATCCAGGCCTGTCCATGGGGCCAAAGTTACCCCATTTAGCAACAGCCATTAGCGCCTCCGATACCGCCTCGCTTCACTTCTGAGGGGAAAGTGCCCAATTTCCCACAATTTTGCAGGCCATCTCGCCAAGTACTAAATCGTCAATCACTCAGAAGTTAGCACCCCAAACACGCCGCTATTAAATTTTGGGCCCTATAGCTCACTGGAAAGTCAATGATACTGAGGTTCAATGGGAGGTCACATTGACACCACAATAAGTAAGGGAACATTTGGAGAGAACCAATGTTAAAGGCTCTTTATAATTCCTTTCAAATTGCTCTATTTAGGAACATAGAACAGGAGGAGGCCATTCAGCCCCTCGAGCCTGTCCTGCCATTCAATTAGATCATGGCTGATCCATATCTTAACTCCATCGACTCACCTTGTGTCTGTAACCCTTAAGACCCTTGCCGAAAAAAACTTTACCAATCGCAGTTTTGAAATTTTCTATTGACCCCCAGCCTCAACAGCTTTTTGGGGGAGAGAGTTCCAGATTTCCACTACCTTTTGTGTGAAGAAGTGCTTCCTGACATCACCCCTGAATGGCCTAGCTCTCATTTTAAGGTTGTGCCCCCTTGTCCTGGAGACCCCCACCAGAGGAAATAGTTTCTCTCTATCTACCCTATCAAATCCCTTAATCATCATAAACACCTCAACTAAATCACCCTTAACCCTCTGTACTCGAAGGAGTACAAGCCGAATCTATGCAACCTGTCCTCATATTTTAACCCTTTTAGCCCCAGTATCATTCTGGTGAATCTGCCCTGCATTCCCGCCAAGATATCCTTCCTCAGGGGCGGTGCCCAGGACTGAATGCAGAAATAACCTCCAGAAATTATTTTATTGAAATGATATTTTGGCACTAGCCTCGATTTTAACTCAGGGCAAGAATCAAGGGTGCAGGGGGTGGGAGCTGAAGCAGGCAGCGCTAATTTAGCCCAGGCACCCCACCGCGCGCCCCCCCCCCCCCACCCCCCCAGATAGAGTGTGAGACTTAGTAGATTTTAACTCCCAGACCTCTGGCTCTGATTCCCCAGAAATGATGTCACTGCCGGTGGTTGGGGGTCGAAGTTTACGGGGGTGGGGGCGGTCAGCTTGTCTGCTGGGGACACACAGAAATGGTCCTTGGCACGGTAAGTCAGGATAGCGGGTGGGAGGGTAGGTAAAGGCCCAATGTATGCATGTGGGGCCAAGAGGAGCAAGAAGGAGTCTTTAATGAACTGATCTGGACCTCCTGTAGCCAGGATCCTGGCTACGACCAGCTATCTCTGGCTGGTTTGAAACTCATTTTAAAATAGCATGCCCGATAACAAGGAGGCGACTTTGACATTTAAATTAGGGCCCGGCTCCTCTGCATGTTTATGAGGATTAAATACAAATGAACACGTTGGAAATAGCACAGGTTAATTTTAAGCTAAACAGAGCTTCCGAAACTCGTTCCTGACTGACACAAAGCCCAGCATCTAGGCCATAATGCATTATGCTGCTTCACTATCTGAATTCAAGCAAGTTAAGATAGGGTGGGGGGAGAGTCGGAACACATGAGGAAGGCAACCCCCCCCCACCCCAACTCCACCCCCACCCCAACTCCTCCCCTGCCCCTCCTTCCCCTCCATCTCCCCTCCCCTTCTCCCTCCCCCTCCCCCAACCCTCCGCTGCCCCTCCCCCTCCTCATCCTCCACCTCCCCTCCTCATCCTCCACCTCCCCTCCCCTTCCCCTTCCCCCTCCCCTCCCCCTGCCCCACCCCCCCATCCCCACCCCTCTCCTGCCTCTCTTCCTCACCCTCCCCCTCCCCTCACCCTCCCTCTCCCCTCCCCCTTCCCCTCCCCTCCTCCTTCCCTCCCCCTCCACCTCCCCTCACCCTCCACCTCCACCCCCACCTCCCCTCCCCCTTTCCTCCACCTCCCCTCGCCCTCCACCTCCCCTCCCCCTCTGCTCCCCTCCCCACCATCTTAAACTTCAGCCTGCACCGTTCCCACAGGCTGAGGGGTAGGGGGTGTTAAAATCAAGCCTCATTTGTTCTCTTGTTTAATATTGGTTTTAATAGGGAACTAGAAACTCGTTCACATTTGAAAATATAACTCACTGATCATGGTGAAAAGCAAATTGATTGCAACTTGTTCAGAGAAAAAGGGAAAAAACAACAGCATAGAATAAACAAGAAAAATTAATTGCCACAAATGCAAAAGAAAGACTTAAAAGAAAGACTTACACAATCATCGGATGTCTCAAAACGCTTTACAGCCAATTAAGTACTTTTGGAGTGTAGTCACTGTTATAATGTGGGAAAGCAAAATATTGCTGATGCTGGACATCTGAAATTAAACCTGAAAATGTTGGCTATACTCAGCAGGTCAGACAGCATCTGTGGAGAGAAAAACAGAGTTAACGGTTCAGGTCGATGAGCTTTCGTCAAATTAGTTGCCAGAGTTGCGGAAAAATATCTAGATGTAGGTAATGGAAAAGTGGACTGACATTTACTTTTATTTTTAAATCGTAGCCTTAAGTTTAACACGCAAGATAACCAAATTATTAACAGAAAATTCACAAGGACAAGCAATAGTCAAGTGTCAGTTAGTGTAAACAAATAGCCCGTACATAAGTGGACACAGGTAAGTGGACAACCAGAGACTGGACACTCTTCAATCTTAACATTCCTGTGGGTTAGATCTCTGCTGCCAAAGCTCCATCTCACTTCCTTTGGTATCTCCTGCAATCCTCACTGGCATGTGTTAAGATCAGTTAAGTCGGACTGGTTGAGAGATGAAAACACCAGATTAGGTTTCTGTGTTGAGTTATCTAGCAACTGCCTTAAGAGCTGCAAAATGAATTCCCTCTCAGCAGCCTTTGCTTCAATGACACATGCGCTGCCAAGAGAAATAAAAGAACATGTACAGGATTCCTGCGAGACTCTTCCAGTTCCTGAAATCGAAATAGTTACAGGGTTTCCTCCTGTCAACCTTCCTATCAGGGCTTTTCCAGAAAGTGAGATGTACCAACATAGGCAGAATAAAAACTGGTCAATGAGTTCTATGTATAGAATAACTTTAATCGTTTGCTTGATTCCTCAGAGTTTCTAATTTATTGTCTCTTTTCCTTCTTCCATCTAAGTTTTCAGGATGGAGCTAACCAATCACCATATTGAAGATGTAGAAGGAAGTGACATCAAGGCCGAGAAATTGGCCTTCTTAGCGCCACGTTATTGACCAAGCGTGGCAAGATGAACGACTCCCGCCAACTTCGACGAGATGTTTGCGGCGCCGTTAAGACTTTGCGCCACGGTCTCCTGCGCCCAGAGATCGTGATGTCACTGCCATGCACATCGCCTTGGTAGCTACAGTTCCGCCCCCTACAGCATCGCTGGGCGAAAACACTGACAGTTGCAGGAGGTGTTGTTCGGGAAACCAGCAGCCTCGGGGACGGAAGTTATAGGGGAGATGGCTGCGGTAAGTCCAACAATTATTGAAATGATTATTTTCCATTTTTTCGCTTCCCCTTCAGCCGCGATCGATCATGCCGGCACTCTGCTGGAGTGCATGGGGCCGATCAGGCCAGATCGCGGCTGCCGTCGGGGACCAACTAACTGGTCCCAATGCAGAGCTTGCAGCGATGGCCCTTCCCTGTAAGGGAGGGAAGCAGCCTCGGATCATGGCAGCGCTACACCACTACCACCCCCACCTCCATCCTTTAGCGCTCCAGGAAGGAAGTGGTAGCGCTTAATTTAGTGCTCCACTTCCTTCCTCAAGCGCTAACTCCAAACTTAGAAAAAGCTGGGAATCAGTAGCGCCTGGCGTTAATTTTTCCAGCTTTCAAATGTCAGCACCCCAAATGGGACATTCCCGATTTTCTCCCCACAAGAGTATTACGACTGATCCAGTTGCAGTAAGTAGCACTAATCATTTTCTACAGTCAGTCTTATTATTCCTCAAAGAGTCATCACCAACAACAACAACAACAACAATAACTTGCATTTATATAGCGTCTTTAATGTATTAAAACATCCCACAACACTTCACAGGAGCAATTATCAAACAAAATTTGACACCCAGCTGCATAAGGAGATATTAGGACAGGTGACCAAAAGCTTAGTCAAAGGGGTAGGTTTTAAGGAGCATCTTAAAGGAGGAGAGAATCTTAGGGCTAGAAATTCGGGTTTCAGCGGAAAAAGGTGTTTTTATGCCAAAATTATCGTTTTCGCTTCACTATCATTAGTCGGCCCGATTTTCGGCATTTAATTTGCGCAGCGGTAAAAAATCGGCGTTGCATGCGGATTCGTGGCGCAATCCGCCAATTTCGGTAAATTTAGTCCGGTGCCGATAGTGCTGTGAGAGTGGCCGTGGGAGGGGGGAAAACAGCAACAGAAATTCACAAAATATTCATAAAACCCTTATCTACTAAATCGCTGAAAAACAATTAAAAAATAAAACATTTAATTGACCTTACTTACCGCTGCTGGCAGGACTGCAATGCAGGTTTTTCTTTGTCAATATTCTGGGCACCGAATACGGGTGTGAAGAGAGCCCAATATCGATCGAAAATGTTATTTCGGGTGTTGCACGTCAGCGCTCCTCTCCCCAGCGGTACATGGAAGGCACCACCCGCAAAAACATCACCGAAGTTCCCGCTAACCGGGTTTTCACTGCGGAGGGTGAAATAGCGCCTAAAACCTGGTCGCAAAGTGCAGAAGGAGGCCATTCGGACCGTCGAGCCCGTGCCGGCTCTCTGCAAGAGCACTTCAGCTAGTCCCACTTCCCCGCCCTTTCCCATAGCTCTGCAAATTGGGAGAGGTAGAGGGGCAGAGAGGTTTAGGGAGGGAATTCCAGAGCTAAGGGACTAGACAGCTGAAGGCACAGCTGCCAATGGTGGAGTGATGAAAATTGAGGATGCGCAAGTGGCCAGAATTGGAGGAGCGCAGAAATCTTAGAGGGTTGTAGGACTGGAGGAGGTTACAAAGATTGGGAGGGGCAGAAATCTCTACATCCTAGCAATGATAATCCAACTTTCTTTATACACTGGATGAAAATTCAGCTTTAATGTCCTGGTGTCCTGGGCCAATATTTATCTCTCAGACAACATCACTAAAACAGATTATCTGGTCATTATCACACTGCTGTTTGTGAGACCTTGCTGTGTGAAAATTTGCATTTCCTACATTACAACAGTGAGTACAATTCAAAATTACTTAATTGTCTGCAAAGCGCTTTGGGATGTCCTAATATCATGAAAAGTGCTGCATAAATGCAAGTTTATATAAACCATCCAGTATAGATCAGAATCATTATTTAGCAGCTTAAAGGACTGATGTGCCTCTGCATGTTATTGAAAACGTTTTCAAGACAGTTTATTTATTGGTAAACCATTTTTGTTCTCAGTAATAATTAGCATTTGCATTGGAATCTTTTGTAGAATCAAATACATTACAATATCGTTGAAAACTTATTTTCCTTCTCTCACATACATTCACACCACACTTATCTTTTATATAAGAACATAAGAACATAAGAAATAGGAGCAGGAGTAGGCCATTTGGCCCTTCGAGCCTGCTCCGCCATTCAATAAGATCATGACTCATCTGATCATGGATTCAGCTCCACTTCCCCGCCTGTTCCCCATAATTCCTTTATCGCTCAAAAATCTGTCTAACTCCGCCTTAAATATATTCAATGACCCAGCCTCTACAGCTCTCTGGGGCAGAGAATTCCATAGATTTACAACCCTCTGAAATTCAGAAGAAATTCCTCCTCATCTCAGTTTTAAATGGATGGCCCCTTATTCTAAAACTATGGCCCCTATTTTCTACTTGCTGGATTTTTGCCGCCCACGCATGTTAAAGTACGATTTTTTTTGTGTACGTTTGCGTCGGGAAAAAAAATCAGGATTTTCGCCAAAGAAATATTTGAATTTGGCGGAACGCTCTCCGAAGTTAGTTTGGGGTCGGAGCTTCAAGTCTGCGCTAAAAACTCTGGGCATGCCTGAAAAGCTGAAGTTGCTAGGGCAACCCGAGATGCTGAAGCAAGCTGAAGCCCGCTCCCCCGAAAGTATTGCTACCCCACCGCTGCCGAAAGGGCCACAAAGGACCGCTCCCCCCGCCCTCCGGCTGGACCCGCTGCAATCCCAGGCCGAATGGCCTTCCCGCTCCCAAACTTCAACTTGCAGGGGGAGCGGGGCAGGGTGCCATTCGGCCCGGGATTGCAGCAGGCCCAGCTGTTGGGGAGCAGTCCTTTCAGCCTAGAAATCTTCTTCCCTTGCTCCAAAATAAGTTTTCTGTGAAAAAAAAAATGTTTTATTGTGTGTTCAATTGCCTCGCTCCTGTCCACTTGTGCGCCGCGTTAATTCCTTAAGTTAATTTGTAGGTTTTTTTGTGGGGCTTTTGGCAGTGTGCGCTGCACTGAAAAAAATTTATGGATGGCCAAAATCGATTAAGCCCACAAAACCGGTACCGGATCCCGTTTTGACTCAGGTCCGTGACAACATTTTTAAAACTGGCGCACATGTTCAGCGCCGGCGTCCAAACGTTGGTGAAAGTTGGAAAGTGAGTACTTCACACCAGCAAACATTTGGATGCCAAAAAATGACACACAATCGTGGTGAAAATATCTCGTTATGTCCCCTAGTTTTAGTTTCCCCTATGAGTGGTAATATCCTCTCTGCATCCACCTTGTTGAGCCCCCTCAATAAGATCACCTCTCATTCTTCTGAACTCCAATGTCTATAGGCCCAACCTACTCAACCTAGCCTCATAAGTCAACCTCCTCATCTCCGGCATCAACCTAGTGAACCTTCTCTGAACAGCCTCCAATGCATGTTTATCCTTCCTTAAATACAGAGACCAAAACTGTATGCATACTCTCGGTGTGGCCTCACCAATACCCTGTACAGTTGTAGCAAGACTTCTCTGCTTTTATACTCTATCCCTTTGCAATAAAGGCCAACATTCCATTTGCCTTCCTGATTACTTGCTGTACCTGCATACTAACTTTTTGTGTTTCATGCACAAGGACCCCCAGGTCTCTCTGTACTTTGCAATTTTTCTCCATATAAATTATAATTTGCTTTTCTATTATTTCTGTCAAAGTGAATAATCTCACATTTTCCCACATTATACTCCATCTGCCAAATTTTTGCCCACTCACTTAGCTTGTATATATCCCTTTGCAGAATTTTTGTGTCCTCCTCACAATTTGCTTTCCCACCCATCTTTGTATCATCAGCAAACTTGGCTACATTATACTCAGTCTCTTCATCCAAGTCATTAATATAGATTGTAAATAGTTGAAGACCCAGCACTGATCCCCACGGCACCCCACTCGTCACTGTTTGACAACCAAAAAATGACCCATTTATCCCGACTCTCTGTTTTCTGTTAGTTAGCCAATCCTCTATCCATGCTAATACATTACCCCCAATCACGTGAGCATTTATCTTGTGCAGTAACCTTTTATGTGGCATCTTATCGAATGCCTTCTGGAAATCCAAATACACCACATCCACTGGTTCCCCCTTATCCACCCTGCTCATTACATCCTCAAAGAACTCCAGCAAATTTGTCAAACATGATTTCCCTTACATAAAACCATGTTGATTCTGCTTGATTGAATCATGCTTTTCCAAATGTCCCACTACTGCTTCCTTAATAATGGACTCTAGCATTTTCCCAACAACAGATGTTAGACTAACTGGTTTTATAGTTTCCTGCTTTTTGTCTGCCTCCTTTTTTAAATAGGGGCATTACATTTGCGATTTTCCAATCTGCTGGGACCGCACCAGATTCCAGGGAATTTTGGTAGATTACAACCAATGCATCCACTATCTCTGCAGCCACTTCTCTTAAGACCCTGGGATGTAAGACATCAGGTCCAAGGGACGTGTACGCCTTTAGTCCCATTATTTTACCTACTACTACTTCATTAGTGATAGTGATTGTATTAAGTTCCTCCCTACCTATAATTCCTTGATTATCCACTATTGGGATGTTTTTAGTGTCTTCTACCGTGAAGACCGATATAAAATATTTGTTCAACATCTCTGCCATTTCACTGTTCTCCATTATCCTCTAGGGGACCAACAGTTACTTTAGCCACTCTTTTCCTTTTTATGTACCTGTAGAATCTCTTACTATCTGTTTTTATATTTCATGCTCGTTTACTTTCATAATCTATCTTCTCTCTTAATCATTTTTTTAGTCGTTCTCTGCTGGCTTTTAAAAATTTCCCAATCCTCTGGCCTCCCACTAGTTTTGGCCACATTATATGTAGGACCCCTTTTCTCTGCAATAGTTTAATAATGAACTGTATTGCTGTGTTTATGTAAGGGTTTAACATTGTGTTGCTGTGAATGGGAAAATATGTTATGGGTCACGGTGGGCAATGAGTGGATTTTTATGTCATTCTATGCCAGACTGTGTCAGCTATGGCTCAGTGGGTAGCACTCTCTTGCCTCTGAGTCAGAAGGTTGTGGGTTCAATTCCCATTCCAGAGACTTGAGCACAAAAAATCTAGGCTGACACTCCCAGTTCCGTACCAAGAGAGTGCTGCACTGTTGGATGTGCCATCTTTCAGAGGAGACGTTAAACCAAGATCCTGGCTTCCCTCTCAGGTGGACATAAAATATCCGACGACACTATTCAAAGATGAGCAGGGGAGTTCTCCCTGGTGTCCTGGACAACATTTATCTCTCAGACAATATCACTATAACAGATTATCTGGTCATTATCACATTGCTGTTTGTGGGAGCTTGCTGTGCACAAATTCACATTTCCTATATTGCAACAGCGACTCCATTTCAAAAGTACTTAATTGGCTGTAAAGTGCTTTGGGATGTCCTGAGGTCGTGAAAACTGCTGTATAAATGCAAGTTTATATAAGTTTAGATCAAACGCTTGCATCAAATGTCACAGCCATATCTATTGCCTCTTCACTTAGTGCCATTGCACAGTATTTCATTTCAAATTAAAGTGCACCGTCTTAATCTATTAACCAGGAACTTCTGTCAGTTCATAAGCGTTCACAAATTCTGTACACCTGTTT
Source organism: Pristiophorus japonicus (assembly GCF_044704955.1). Classification (NCBI taxonomy): domain Eukaryota; kingdom Metazoa; phylum Chordata; class Chondrichthyes; family Pristiophoridae; genus Pristiophorus; species Pristiophorus japonicus. Next base: position 230,361,113 of record NC_091977.1, on the reverse strand, counting down.
CTCAATTGGAAAAGTTCTTGTCAGTCTAAGTTTCAAAGGTTGGCTCTGACTCATGCCACAGCTCACCTAGCAGCACATAATACAAGAAGGTACACACTGAACAAACCTCTAACATTGTCATGGCTCCACTTTCCCCACAGCTAAGTTTTTGCCTAATCTTTCTCTGTTATTCTCCTGAAGGTGTTGGCTCTTCTTGGACTATAGTTCCATGGCTTCTGCCATAATAGGTCATTCCTCAGGTGTGCACCCAGACAGCAGATATTTTACACAACCTTTTGTAATCTTAATCTGATCCACATCCAGGAAGAAGCACTTTCTAGAAGCAGTCACTGTATAATGGTCAGAAATGGCCATTCTAGCTCTTTCTTTCCCCCTGCCACTCCAACTCCCACCTCTCCTTAATATAGAGGCCCAGGATTGATAACTGACAACTTGCGTTTATATAATCCCTTTAAAAAGAAAGAAAGACTTGCATTTATATTGCACTTTTCATGACCTCAAGACATCTCAAAGTGCTTTACAGCCATGAAATACTTTTGAAGTGCATTCACTGTTTTAATGCAGGAAACATCGCAGCCAATTTGCACAGAGCAAGCTCCCACAAACAGCAATGTGATAACGACCAGATAATCTGGGGGCTTTTAGTGATGTTGGTTGAGGGATAAATATTTAACACCAGGGATAATTCCCTATCATGGGATTGTTTACATCCACCTGAGAGAGAAGGCGTAGCCTTGGTTTATCATCTCCTCTGAAGGATGACATCTCTGACAGCACCACACTCTCTCAGTACTGCACTGGAATGTCAGCCTAGATTTTGTGCTCAAGTTTCTGGTGTGGGACTTGAACCCACAACCTTCTGACTTAGAGGCAAATGTGCTACCGACTGAGCTACGGCTGACAACCAAAGCACTTCAGAGCATGACAGGAAGAACAATGGGTGCTGAATAATGAGATAAGTTTGGGAGATGTGACTGAAGGCTACATGGAAAAATGTTTTGAGAATGTTTTGAGGGGAGGGCAGAAAAATAAAGTGGCAGAGATGTTTAGGGAGGGTGTTGAAGGAAAGGTTCAAGACAACCAAAGGTTCTGCCATCATTGATGGGGGTGATGCACAGGATGCCAGGATGCCAGAGTCAGAGGACTGAATGGTGGTGTATGCAGGAGGTGTCAGAGGTAGGGAGCTGTGAGGCAATGGAGGAATTAGAAGATTACAATGAGGATTTTCAATTTTGCGGGGGACAGAGAGCTAATGTAGGTTAGCAAGGGTGGAGTGAATGGACAACGGGGACTTAGTACATTCTAATTAGGCCAGCTAAGCTGATCTAGGATTGAATGTGGGACCTTTCTCATCTGTATGGCTCGTTTCGGAGCTCCATTTATCCACTGAGCCATATAGGGAACTTAGAAGATAGATCTTGTTCTGTGATTCCTCGGTCTCTACATTCTTGGAAGGCTTCCATCCTCTTGGTTGAGTTTCAGTTCTATACTTGGGGAGAAGCTGTTCTGATCACACTGTACTATGACCTCGTAAATGCATTTGAGAAAGAATGGGCTGGATTTTCGGTCTTCTGCCACCCCGGTTAACACCCCAGAGGGGCAGCAATGGCGGCGGTAAGCACTTCCGGTGCACTGCCGGGACACTCGATGCCTGTTTCAAAAGGGCATGGAGCATTACCGCCCTGAAGAGGCGTGCCCTGCTGGGACTGCCCTTGAAAGCGGGTGGTCTGAGCTGTAGCGGCTGCAGTCAGGTAAGTAATGTCGACCACTGATAAGTGTGATTGTTTTTTTTTTTTGCAATTTATGTTGTGGTGGCGTGAGCTATGTATTGGGAATGTTTTTGGTGGGGTTTTTTCAGGTTTTTTCCCCCAGGCCTCTCTTACAGCACTCTGAGGCCAGCTCTTTAGCTCAGGATTTTCTGTTGCTCAGTCGGCCTAGCGCCCTAAGAGAGGTGTGCAACGTCGCTCTTAGCACTCTACCCCACACTCAGGACCCAGCTGATAAACTTTGCTGACTGAGGCGCAAACTATTCCTGGGCGCAAACCTTACATCCCCGTTGCCATTACCGCCCCGAAATGAGCAGAACCGCAAATCCAATATGTTTACAATGCCTCTGCACCATGAGCAATTTTTCATCCATTGATATCAGTACGCAGGCATGACCAGTCACATAAGTACAGACTTAGGATGCAAAGCATCACAAATTCAGATCCTCCCAAGACTCTCTTCCCTTTGACAACCAAAAACATGGATGTATGTCATTACCAAACCACCCATGTGTTGCTCGATGAGGAAAGGAAGAAAGAAAAAATAAATAAATAAATAAATATAGGCCTAGAAATTTCGAGCGCACTGGGAACCTGTCAGTGGAACCATGGGCTGCAGTCAACAGCCACCGAAATTAACGGCGTTGGCAGCACTGGTAAATTGGTGCTGCTTGGTAATTAACATTAGCGCAGCGCTAAACGCATTGTGAAAGGCAGGATGTCATGGCGGTAGTCCCAGCAGGAGGCCCAATGTAGCGTGGCCGTGGCATCATTGCAGCAAGAACAGCCTTCTCCTAAACCAAGGCTGTAATTTTAGAAAGCAGTGCAGTCCCTTAAAGGGGAACCCTGTTCTAAAATGAAAAAAATGTAAATAATTTAAAAATAGGCAGTTAGCTTTGGCTCAGTGGATAGCACTCTCTAGGTAGGAGGGGCTAGGAGTAAGCAGGTGCTGCTGGATTACTGCAGGAGTTGGAGTGAGTTTGTAAAATGTTGGTGGTGGGTTTTTGTTGTTGTTTATTTCAAATATTAGGGCCCCTGTGGCCCATAAACATCAGCCAGATGGCTGCTGAGAGGCCTGGAGTGCTGGGCCCTTCAGAGGACAATGCTCCCAGGATGAATTTAATCGGGGAAGAAAATGTATTGAGAAGGGAGAATAAAAGGTCCAAAGATTTGGACCGGGAACCCAGGAGGTTTGGAAAAGAAAACACAGTGGTGGTTCACTGCCAGGATAAGGATATGCGAGCTTGGGATATCATCCAGGCAGTACATGAGGAATGCTGTGAGGGAAGTTGCTTTGCTTGCCAACCAAAGCCAAATATTGGATTCGAAATGATGCTCAGTAGCCAAGAGGAGGCGGAAAGACTGAGCCTGAAGGTTGGTGAGAAGTACTTGGATATATCTTTGCTGTATCCTGAAGAGATGGGGGTCTCATTGTTATGTTGAGGATGATGTGCTGTTAAAAAAGTTCGAGTCGGGGACATTAAACATTTCTCAGTAATAAAGAGTAGACACTATCCTGGAACGTGGGTAGCCAATGAACCCATTATGTAAAGGTTTGGTTCCCAGAGGGGGTGAAGTCATTACCCTACAGCATGAAATTCGAGATAATGAAAGGAGTGCAGTACTTCCGGGTACTGCATGATTACCAGGTGAAGGTTTGCTATTACTGTCTTGGACACGACCATCTAGTAAGAAGCTGTCCAGACCTGTACAGTTATAACTCTGGCGAGTCTGGACACATCGCTTGGAACTGCAAAGCAGAGAGCTGTGCGGTTTGTCACAAAGGCCCACCTACTGTGAGTGTGAGGCAGATGGAAGCCCATTGAGCGACGAGGAGATGAGAGAAGGAGCAGGAGTGGCCAGAAGAGCAGAGCAGGCGGAGGATACAGCCGCCGAACGGAATGAGAAAAGAGCGCAAGAAGAGGCAGAAAATTGCGGAGCAGAAAACAGGATGGAGATGGTGGAAACCACACCAAGTATGGTGGAAAAGGACAAAGTCAGCGGAGGACATCACGGGTCAAGGGCAGAGTTGAGCCATCTCTCCCTAAAGATTCAGGTGTCCTTGGGGGGAGCGGAGGCAGGAGTGGGGTGCGGGGTAAGTGTAAAGTACTCCAAAAAAAGACAGGGCACCATACATCTCAGGGAAAAGGAGGGGGCAAGACCAGGAGAGGGTGCAAGAGGCAGGAGTCTTAAAGGGGCAGCAGGATGGGAGCGGGGAGACAAAGACGCCAAAAGGGAGCAAGATGGATGGAGATGCACCATTGCCGCAGAGAGAGAAGAAACAGGGAGCAAGGGTCAGCAGTGGAGGTGAGGCCGAAGGGAGTGGCACTGTTGAAGAAACTATGTTAGCAGGAAGACTCTCTAAGGGAGATTACGGGGAACAGGGATGGGTTTATAGAAGAGCTCGAGAGTGAGGAGTCAGAGGAGGATGGTGACATGGAATTAGGGGGTGGTGGGGCATCGTGTGGAAAGGGAAAGGTTAGTGAGGGGCAGAAGGAGGGAGAAGGGGCAGCTCTGTGGCCTAAATTTAATGTAAAGAAGAGGCTGAAACTGCAAGTAAGTTAAAAACAGGAGGTGAAAAAGAGCCAGAGGGTGCAGGAGAAAGAAACAGCTGCCCACAAAGTTGGAAAGGAATAAGAGAGGAGGGAAAAGACAGAGATTAAATGATGATGGTGGCATTATCAGGCACACTTCTTTTATTAGGAGCAATGATTACATTGGTCTCAATCAATATGAATGGACTAAGGGAGGAGAAGAAATTGCAGCAGTTGTTGCAGTGTTTTAAGGGCACTGCCTGTTGTGTCTGCAAGAAACCTTTTGGGATGAGGATATCCTAGAAAGAGTTCGGAAGGTTTGGAGGGGAGAAGTGTTTGCAAGTTGCGCAAATAATAACAGTAGAGGAGTAGCTGTTTTAGTGACTTGGTCCATAAAAGAGAACGTTGCATTGGTGGACAAGAACACTGAGGGGAGATTTTTTACAGCTAAAGGTGCAAATAAGGAATTGAATTGTGATCTCTTTAATCTCTAAGCGCCGAATGACCATTGCAAGCGTTGTGAGTTTTGTCGATGGTTATTCGCAGAAGTGACAGAGGCGGAAAACCCTTGTATAGTGGGGGGTTTTAACGTATTTTTATCTGGGATGGACATTTCAGCCCAGATGACCTTTAAGGATGATAACTCCAGAGGGATTATTGTAAAAATGATAGCGAATTTAAATTTGAGAGACTTATGGAGAGATCGGAACTCCAATAAAAGGGAGTTCTCCAGCAGAGTTTGTGCGAGTGATGTTTTAAAACTGAGCTGAATAGATTTTGTGTTAATGCGGGAAGGGTTAAGTTCTGAGATGATGGAGATTTATTATAAAAAATTATTTTTTAGTGACCACTCGGCTTTGGTTCTTAAAATTAGGAACAGCAGAGTTACGATCGGTCCAGGAGTGTGGATTTTAAACAATCAGTACCTGAAAGAAATTGCTTATAAAGAAGGGATTTTAAATATAATAACGAATACTTGGAAGAATCCTTTATTATTGAAAGAAAAAAGATTTTGGTGGGACAATTTCAAATATGAGGTAAAAGTTTTTTCGGTACATTATGGGAAAGAAAGAGCAACAGCTAACCGGTGTCAAGAAGAGAATATAAACAAAAGGTTTACAGATGTCTGTAAAGCAGTTGACGGAGGGGATAAGGGAGCAGAGACTAAGTGGAAGGTTTTAAAGGAAGAGTGGGAATTATTGCAAGCTGAAAAATACACAGGGGCCATTCTCCGTGCAAAGGGTAAAGATGCATTGGAGGGAGAAAGATGCACTAGATATTTTCTAGAGCAAGAGAAGTTGCGACAAAGGTTATCATTAATTGAAGAGTTGAAGGTTTGGGAAAAGATCATTAATGAAAGTGGGGAGATTATGGAGGCGGCTAGTAGCTTTTATCAAGAATTATATACAAAAGAAGACATTTCCAAATTGGTGATGGAGAAGGTTAGTGCTTTTATTGAAGAGGGTTTAAAGGAGGATACGAGAAGCATGTGTGACAAAGAAGTAGGATTAGCGGAAATAAAAGTAGCATTAAGTGGAATGAAGGGGGGAGGAGGGGGGAAGCCCAGGGTCTGATGGGCTAAGTGCAGAATTTTATAAAGAATTTTTAGAGATTTTAAGTCCATTAGTCTTAGAGGTTTTTAAGGAGATTAAAACTGAAGGAAGCCTGGCCCCATCTATGAGGAGAGGTATCATAAGCTTAGCTTATAAAAATAAAGGGGATAGAAGGGATCTGAAGAATTGGAGGCCCATCACATTATTAAATGTGGATTATAAGATCTCGCCGAGGGTTTATGGCAAATTGTATGAAGGAGGTGATGCCGCAAATAATCTTGCCGTCTCAGTACTATGGAGTCAAAGGTTGGGACATCGTTGACTCTGTGGTCTCAATCAGAGATGCAATAGAGCTCATTGATGAGAGTGGGAGGAAAACTTATGTGCTAAAGATAGATCAAGAGAAAGCCTTTGATAGAGTCTCTCATGAGTTTTTATTGATGGTTTTGGTAAGATTTGATTTTGAGAAAAATTTAATTGAGTGGATAAGGATTTTTTATTCAAACATATTTAACTGTGTTAAATGTAATGGTTTTTTTATCCAAGTATTTTCCAATACAGAGATCACTGAGACAGGATTGTCCCATGTCCCCATTGTTGTACACATTGGTAGCAGAACCATTAGGTTACAAGATGCGAAAGGAACAAGGCACAGTCAAGATTGCTGTTCCCGGTTCCGGGCAAGTATCAGTAATACACCAATATGCAGATACATCACCTTAAAGTTGAGAGATGGGAGTCAGTGAGGAAAGCTATGGGAGTAGTGGAGAAGTATTGTAGAGCTTCAGGAGCCATAGTGATTTATAGTAAGTCCCAATGCCTGGTTGTGGGAAGGAGTGGGGGGGAGTGGTTGAGGAAAGCCCTTTTAAGGTGGTGGAGGTTTTGGAAGTTCTGGGGGTGCATATGGGTGCAAGAAGGATAGGGATGAAGTGGATTGATTAAATTGAGAACCGAAGGTTATGAAAATTAAAAAGGTTTGGAAAGATGAGAAAGAAGGTGATTAAAAGTGCAAGGACAAGCAAAAGTGGTGTCAGCTCTCCTGCTATCTAAAATATGGTACTTATTGATGGTGGAGGATATTCCTGAGTAGGTGGAAAAGTCTATTCGAGAGGCTTGTGTGAGGTTTTTATGGGAATGGAAACCAGCCTTGGTTGCTTAAAATACCATCATTGGGCAGTGAAATCGTGGAGGATTCGATTTCCCAGATATTGATTTGAAGAAAAAAGCCCTTAGATTTAAATGTGTGAAGAGATTTCTTCAGGTCAAATACAAGTTTTTGGAAGAGTTGCTTCCAGAATTTTATTTAATTAAGTGGGATGGGAGGACAGGGAATACTTTATATGGAATACAACAATATGGTTTTGAAATCGATTAAACCTCTCCCTAGGCATTATAAGGGAGTTGTAGAGACTTGGGCCCAATTTTTTAAAAGTGTGCCGTTTATGCCCAAAGATGCTGAGGAATTTTTAAAACAGCCCTTATTTTTGACTAGGTGGATCAACATTGGTGGTGGAGGTTTTGGAAGGTCTGTGGGTGCACGCTTTTATAAAAGCAACTATAGGTTGAACCTCTCTTATCCAGCAGCCTCAGGACCTGGCCTGTGCCGGATAAGGGATTTAGCCGGACGAGGGCAGGTCACATTAAATTGGATGGTACAGGTACTGAGCAAGGGGATATCGGGGCTGGCTGGCTTGGGGCTGGGAGTGTAGCAGAGAGATCGTCATGGTGGGGGGGGGGGAGGGGAGGGGAGGGGAGGGGTGGTGGATCGCGGGGTCAGGCCAGCGATTGCAGGAAGTCGGCAGCGAGGAAGGACTTCAATTTGTTTATGTCGGAGTGGCTGGGAATGGTGCCCGACGAGGGGTGGTGCCCGACAAGGGAGTCCCGGATAAGGGAGGTGTAACCTGTATTATGTATTATATTCCAAGTTGGTTGCTGAATGCGTTAGTGAGTGACATGGTTTGGGGGGAGGAAATGGAGGTGGAGGAAAAAGCAATTATGATTACGTATGAGAAGATTGTGAGGAAGAAATAAATTTGCAAATCTCCAAAGGAGGTATAATGCGTCCCACTTGTCCAAGCTTTCTGCTGGAGAAAGGGGAGGAGTTGGTCCAATTTGACAACTGTAATACTCGAGATTTCTATGGTGTATTTAGAGAATGGAGATTTAAGATACCTGCTGCTCAGGAGTTTTGACAGAGTATATAGCCACAGCTGTTCTTCAACAGGATTTGGAAGGGAGCGTGAGCGAATTTTAAATGTTCAGAGTGGATTGGCTCATAATTGGATTTTTACCATGATAGTCTTATGTAAGATTTAGCGAGTAGAGATGGCAACTTGCCCAGTGTGTGGGACGCAGGATGAGACTCTGTCCCATTTACTCATGTTATGTCCACAGTTAAAGGATTTTAAGTTCTATGTTCGACAGTTGTGTGAGGTTTTCTTGCTGGGTGAGGACCGAAGAGCAAGAATGGGAATCCCGTGGGACTCCATTTTGAGATGGGGATTGCAAGAGAGTCTGCCCAAGTCTAGCGGAGCGGCAATTAATTTAATGTTCAGTTTGGCTAGATTTGTGATTGTGCAAAGAAGGAATGCTCTGTTTTTTAAGGGGAGGAGAATAAACCTAAAAGAGTATTTTAAATATAAGCTAAAAGGGCATTAAATGGCTCTGTGGATGTTTCATTCAGAAAATAATTTAAAGCTTGTATTTTATGATCAGTTTGTAAAGGACAATAGATTAATATATGTTAAAGGAGACAAATTAAGCTTCAGGGTTTAATGTTAATATAAGAATATAAGAACATAAGAAATAGGAGCAGAATTAGGCCATTTGGCCCATTGAACTTGCTCTGCTATTCAATAAGATCATGGCTCCAGGACATGGTCGATGTATTTACTGAGGTGTACGAAAGCATGGGCCTTACGCTAAACATCCGTAAGATAAAGGTTCTCCACCAGCCTGTCTTCGCCGCATAGCACTGCCCCCCAGTCATCCAGATCTACTACGTGGCCCTGGACACCGTGGATTACTTCCCATATATTGGGAGTAATATGTCCTTACTATACAGTATAAATGCACACGAGGCCCATACTTGAGAAAAGATCACTCTGTGACCAGTTACCTTTATTACCAAGACCTCAAGAGCCAGACGGTGGGTGGAGCTTCCCCTTTTATACCGGAAAGTCCAGGTTAGGAACGTCTCCCACAAGTTCGCCCCCTTGTGGTCAGTGTTCTCAAGGTGTACAACTTAGGTCAGCTTATTAATGGGTTACAATGACAGTTGAATACATGACATCACCTCCCCCACAAAGTCTTATTGGGATAACAGGTCAATTCTCTCTGGTGGTTAACACTCCCTTGTAGAGCGCCTGAGTTGGGGCTCCGGTTGTTGGGCGCTGGCCTGAGTGTCTGTTGTTTGCGGTGCCTGAGGCCTGTCCGGACTGCCCACAGTTACTGGGCTCTCCTCCACTTGGTTCCGGTGTTCGGTCACCTGTGGTGGAGTGAAGTCGACATCATGTTCTTCCTCTGCTTCTTCTATGGGGTTGCTGAACCTCCTTTTAGTTTGATCCACGTGATTGCGGCAGATTTATCCATTGGTAAGTTTAAGTACAAAAATCCTATTCTCCTCTTTGGCAATCACAGTGCCTGTGAGCCATTTGGGTCCTGCAGCATAATTAAGGACAAAAACAGGGTCATTGACATCAATACATCGCGCCCTCACATTCCTGTCATGGTAGTCACATTGTGACTGATGCCTGCTCTCAACTCTTTCATAGTAGGGTGTATAAGGGATAACCTGGTTTTGAGCGTCCTTTTCATTAGCAGCTCTGAGGGTGGAACCCCTGTGAGCGAGTATGGTCGGGATCTATTGGCCAACAGGAGGCATGATAAGCGGCTTTGTAGGGAACCCCCTTGGATTCTGAGCATCCCCTGTTTGATTATCTGCACTGCTCGTTCTGCCTGGCCGTTTGAGGCCGGGTTGAACGGTGCCGTTCTGACATGGTTGATTTCATTGCCTGCCATGAAGTCCTGGAATTCAGTGCTTGTGAAGCACGGGCCATTGTCGCTGACCAAGACATCCGGTAGACCATGGGCGGCGAACATTGCCCGTAGACCTTCTACCGTGGCAGAGGATGTGCTTGAATTTAAAATGACACACTCAATCCATTTGGAGTAGGCGTCTACTACAACCAAAAACATTTTTCCCATGAAAGGACCTGTGTAGTCCACATGGATGCGTGACCATGGCTTGGCGGGCCAGGGACTAAGGGGGGCTTCCCTGGGTGCGTTGCCCAGCTGAACACACGTGTTGCACCTGCGAACACAAAGTTCCAGGTCTGCATCTATCCTTGGCCACCAAACATGTGACCTGGCAATTGCCTTCATCATGACAATGCCCGGGTGCTCATTATGAAGTTCTCTGATAAACACCCCTCTGCCCTTCTGGGGCATGACTACTCGGTTTCCTCACAGTAGGCAATCGGCCTGAATCGAGAGTTCATCCTTGCGCCTATGAAACGGTTTAAACTCCTCAAGGCATGCCCCATACGTGGCTGCCCAGTCCCCATTCAGGACACATTTCTGAACTAAAGACAATAGCGGGTCTTTATTTGTCCAGACTTTAATCTGACGAGATGTCACGGGTGAGCCTTCGCTTTCGAAAGCTTCAACAGCCATGATCATCTCAGCACCATGCTCAGTTGCCCCCTCAGTGGTGGCTAGTGGGAGCCTGCTGAGTGCATCGGCACAGTTTTCAGTGCCCGGTCTGTGCGAATTGTGTAGTCATAGGCGGCTAACGTAAGTGCCCACCTCTGTATGTGGGCCGATGCATTCGCATTTATGGCCTTGTTGTTGGCCAAAAGGGATGTTAGGGGTTTGTGATCTGTCTCCAGCTCAAATTTCCTGCCAAACAGGTACCGGTGCATTTTTTTTACTGCATAAACACATGCTAGCGCTTCCTTTTCTACCATCCCGTAGCCCCTTTCTGCCTGGACAGACTTCTGGAGGCATAAGCTACCGGCTGTAACTGACCATTCACATGCTGCAACACACACCCGACCCCATAGGACGACGCATCACACGTTAACACAAGTTTCTTACATGGGTCATATAGCATTAACAGTTTGTTGGAGCATAACAAACTGCGTGCTCTAACAAAAGCCCTTTCCTAGCTGTCCCCCCAGACCCAATCGCAACTTTTGCGTAGGAGCATGTGTAGCGGCTCTAACGGCGTGCTCAATTTGGGAAGAAAGTTACCAAAATAGTTCAGGAGCCCCAGGAACGAACGCAGCTCTGTCATATTACAGGGTCTGGGTGCTCTCTGGATCGCTTCCATTTTGGACGCAGTAGGTCTGATCCCATCTGCTGCTACCCTCCTCCCCAGGAATTCTACCTCTGGAGCTAGGAAGACGCAATTAGCCTTTTTCAGTTGCAGCCCTACCCGGTCCAGTCTGTGTAGCACCTCCTCCAGTTGTGGAGGTGTTCTTCAGTATCGCGACCAGTGATGAGGATGTCGTCTTGAAAAACCACCGTCCTTGGAATCGACTTGAGGAGGCTTTCCATATTTTGCTGAAAGATCGCGGCGGCCGAACGAATCTCGAGCGGACATCTGTTATACTCAGACAATCCCTTGTGTGTCGTGATGGTGGTCAGCTTCTTCGACTCACTCGCCAGCTCCTGGGTCATGTAAGCTGAGGTCAGGTCCAATTTTGAAAAAAGTTTGCCACCGGATAGCGTCGCAAAGAGGTCCTCCGCTCTCGGTAGCGGGTACTGGTCTTGGAGTGACACCCGATTGATGGTGGCCTTGTAATCGCCAGTTATCCTGACCGACCCATCCGCCTTGAGCACTGGCATGATCGGGCTCGCCCAGTCACTGAATTCGACTGGCGAGATGATGCCTTCCCTCAGCAGGCGGTCCAATTCACATTCTATCTTTTCCCGCATCACGTACGGCACCGCTCTGGCCTTGTGGTGTACTGTCCTGGCGTCCGGGTTTATGTGAATCATTACCTTGGTCTCCATGAAAGAGATGATGCCGGGTTGAAATAATGAGTCAAATTTGTCCAGGACCTGTGAGCATGATACTCGCTCCACAGAAGAAATTGCATTGACATTGCCCCATTTCCAGTTCATGACAGCAAGCCAACTCCTCCCCAGTAATACAGGACCGTCCCCCGAGATAATCCAGAGTGGCAACCTGTTCTCCGAATCTTTGTGGGTCATGACTACCGTGGCGCTGCCTAGCACCGGAATGATCTCCTTTGTATATATCCATAACTGTGCGTCAATCGGCAATAATTTTGGCCTCCTGGTCTTGGACACCCACAACCGTTCAAACTGTTTGATACTCATCAGGGACTGGCTGGCCCCCGTATCTAGCTCCATTAAAACTGGGATGCCATTGAGGAGCACTTTCATCATTATCGGTGGCGTTCTGGTATATGAACTGTATATGTGCTCCACATGAACTCGCTGAACTTCAGCTTACAGCGATTTCCCCCAGTATTCATTTGGCCTCGTAGGGCTTACATCGGACCCGTCCTCCTCGTACATCAACCTGGCTGTAGGCTTCCTGCACATATGCGCCAAATGACCGCTGACGTTGCAGTTTCTGCAGGTATTTTACTGATACCTGCAAGCTCTGGCTGGGTGTTTGCCTCCACACCTCCAGCATGAGCTGGAGGCCCCGTTGTTGGAAACAAAAGGTCCATTACCAGTCAATCGTCTCTGCCTGTCTCTGTAACTGTCCTTAAGCGCACCATTAACAGGTGTTGATGGCCCCATTACTGGCCGCATTGTCCATTGCGATGGCATGAATCGCCGTTCAGCTAGCCATTGTCTCTGTTGAATTCCCCCTTTGGGTTCGACTGCATGCTGGGGCATGTCCGATTGCCCTTGTCTGCCTAGAGAACTGTGTGCCAGGTTAACAATGTTGACTCCCTGGTTGTTTGCCGCATTTGAGTCAAGATTTTTGCCATAGATCATTCTGGTCTCTTCCTCCCCTGAGATAAGTGTCTGGGCTATCAGAGCCGCTGCTTCCAAGGTCAAGTCTTTGGTCTCAATCAGTTTCCTGAAAACCCCAGCATGCCCGATGCCCTCAATAAAAAAGTCTCGCAGCATCTCCGCTCTGCATGCATCTGGGAACTTACATTGGCTCGCCAGTCGCCGGAGATCTGCCACAAAGTCTGGAACGCTTTGCCCTTCTCGCCGCCGGTGCGTGTAAAACCGATGTCTTGCCATGTGCATGCTGCTTGCCGGTTTAAGGTGTTCCCCAATCAACTTACTGTGCTCTTCGAACGTCTTGTCCGCCGGTTTCTCTGGCGCTAGAAGGTCCTTCATCAGGGAGTACGTTCTGGATCCACAAACCGTCAGGAGATGAGCCCTGCATTTGTCGGCCGAATCCTGTCCCAACTATTCCTTAGTGACAAAACTTTGCTGTAGTCTCTCAATAAAGTCATCCCAATCATCACCAATACAGTACCTCTCTTCTGTGCTGCTAGTGGTCATGCTCGCGTGGTTTAAATCCCAGTTTCTCGTCGCCAATAATATGTCCTTCCTATACAGTATAAATGCACATGAGGCTCATACTTGAGAAAAGATCACTCTGTGACCAGTTATTACCAAGACCTCAAGAGCCAGACGGTGGGTGGAGCTTCCCCTTTTATACCAGAAAGTCCAGGTTAGGAGTGTCTCCCACAAGTTCGCCCCCTGTGGTCAGTGTTCTCAAGGCATACAACTTAGGTCAGCTTATACATGGGTTACAATGTCAGTTGAATACATGACAGGGAGCCTCCTATCAACAACAGCAGGCATCGACGACGAGATCCAACACTGCCTCCGGTGCGCCAGTGCAGCCTTTGGCTGCCTGAGGAAAAGAGTGTTTGAAGACCAGACCCTCAAAACTGCCACCAAGCTCATGGTCTACAGGACTGTAGTAATACCCACGCTCCTGTATGGCTCAGAGACATAGCCACCTCAAGTCGCTGGAGAAATATCACCAACTATGTCTCCGCAAGATCCTACTAATCTCCTGGGAGGACAGGCGCACCAACATCAGCGTCCTCGTCCAAGTTAACATCCCCAGCATTGAAGCACTGACCACACTCGCTCAGCTCCACTGGGCAGGCCACATAGTTCGCATGCCAGACACTAGATTCCCAAAGCAAGTGCTATACGCAGAGCTCCTTCACGGCAATCGAGCCAAAGGTGGGCAGCGGAAACATTACAAGGACACCCTCAAAGCCTCCCTGGTAAAGTGCAATATCCCCACTGATACCTGGGAGTCCCTGGCCAAAGACTGCCCTAAGTGGAGAAAGTGCATCCGGGAGGGCGCTGAGCACCTCAAGTCTCAACGGCAAGAGTGTGCAGAAATCAAGCGCAGGCAGCGGAAAGAGCGTGCGACAAACCAGTCCCACCCACCCCTTCCCTCAACAACTATCTGTCCCACTTGTGACAGAGTCTGTGGCTCTCATATTGGATTGTTCAGCCACCAAAGAACTCACTTCAGGAATGGAAGCAAGTCTTCCTCGATTCCGAGGGACTGTCTATGATGATGTTGATGATGGTGGCTGATCTGATCATGGACTCAGTTCCACTTCCCTGCCCGCTCCCCATAACCCTTTACTTCCTTATTGCTCAAAAATCTGTCTATCTCCACCTTAAATATATTCAATGACCCGGCTTCCACAGCTCTCAGGGGCAGAAAATTCGATAGATTTACAACCCTCTGAGAGAAGAAATTCCTCCTCATCTCAATTTTAAATGGGTGGGCCCTTATTCTATGTTCCCTAGTTTTAGTTTCCCCTATGAGTGGAAATATCCATCTGCATCCGCCTTGTCGAGCCCCCTCATTATCTTATATGCTTCGATAAGACCACCTCCTATTCTTCTGAACTCCAATGTCTATAGGCCCAACCTACTCAACTTATCTTCATAAATCAACCCCCTCATCTCCGGAATCAACCTAATGAACCTTCTCTGAACAGCCTCCAATGCAAGTATATCCTTCCTTAAATACGGAGACCAAAACTGTATGCAGTACTCTAGATGTGGCCTCACCAATACCCTGTACAGTTGTAGCAGGACTTCTCTGGTTTTATACTCTATCCCCCTTGCAAATAAGGCAAACATTCCATTTGTCTTCTTGATTACTTACTGTACCTGCATACTAACTTTTAGTGTTTCATGCACAAGGATCCCCCGGTCTCTCTGTACTGCAACACTTTGCAATTTTTCTCCATTTAAATTGTAATTTACTTTTCCATTTTTTCTGCCAAAGTGGATAATCTCACATGTTCCCACATTATACTCCATCTTCCAAATGTTTGCCCACTCACTTAGCCTGTCTATATCCCTCTGCAAATTTGTTGTGTCCTACTCACAATTTGCTTTCCCACCCATCTTTGTATCATCAGCAAACCTGGCTACATTATACTCGGTCCCTTCATCCAAGTCATTAATATAGATTTTAAATAGTTGAGGACCCAGCACTGATCCCTGCAACACCCCACTAGTCACTGTTTGCCAATCGGAAAATGACCCGTTTATCCCGACTCTCTGTTTTCTGTTAGTTAGCCAATCCTCTAATATATTACCCCCGTGAGGTTTTATCTTGTGCAGTACCCTTTTATGTGACACCTTATCAAATGCCATCTGGAAATCCAAATACACCACATCCACTGGTTCCCCCTTATCCACCCTGCTTGTTACATCCTCAAAGAACTCCAGCAAATTTGCCAAACATGATTTCCCTTTCATAAAACCATGTTGACTCTGCTTGATTGAATTATACTTTTCCAGATGTACTGCTACTGCTGTCTTAATAATGGACTCTAGCATTTTCCCAACGGCAAATATTAGGCTAACTGGTCTATAGTTTCCTGCTTTTTGTCTGCCTCCTTTTTTTAAATATGAGTTGAATGAACAGCTGTGCAGAGGGGCAGAATAGATTTGTATGATACAATGGAATGGTCACGATGTTGTAAATGTTCTTAATGTTCAATAAATATTGCTAAAAAAAAAGTGGGTAGCATACTCACCTCTTAGTCAGAAGCTTGTGGGTTCAAATCCCACTCCAGGGACTTGAACGCATAAATCTAGGCTGGCACTCCAGTGCAGTGCTGAGGGAGTACTGCACTGTCAGAGGTGTCCTCTTTTGGATGAGACGTTGAACCTAGCCCCCGTCTGTTCTCTCAGGTGGATGTAAAAGATCCCATGGCACTATTTCGAAGAAGAGCAGGGGAGTTATCCCCGGTATCCTGGATAATATTTTCCCCTCAATCAACATAACAAAAAGAGTTTATCTGTCCATTATCACATTGCTGTTTGTGGGAGCTTGCTGTGCACAATTTGGCTGCCATGTTTCCCACATTACAAAAGTGACTACACTCCAAAAGTACTTCATTGGCTGTAAAGTTCTTTGAGACGCCCAGTGGTCATGAAAGGCGCTATATAAATGCAAGTCGGGACTTCGGAGAGAGGCCTTTAAAAGGCACAGCAGGGAGTCCGGGGCCCAGCGTCGAGGAGCTGCGTGGAGAGGCAGTCGGGACTTCGGAGAGAGGCCTATAAAAGGCACAGCAGGGAGTCCGGGGCCCAGCGTCGAGGAGGTGCATGGAGAGGCAGTCGGGACTTCGGAGAGAGGCCTTTAAAAGGCACAGCAGGGAGTCCGGGGCCCAGCGTTGAGGAGGTGCGTGGAGAGGCAGTCGGGACTTCAGTGAGAGGCCTATAAAAGGCACAGCAGGGAGTCCGGGGCCCAGCGTCGAGGAGGTGCGTGGAGAGACAGTCGGGACTTCGGAGAGAGGCCTATAAAAGGCACAGCAGGGAGTCCGGGGCCCAGCGTCGAGGAGGTGCGAGGTGAGGCGTGGCTTGTGCAGCTACAGGGAGAAGGCAAAAAAGAAGTAGAAAGAAACAGAAAGGTGACGTCACAGCCAAGGGGCTAAGTGATTGGCTGGTGATTGGTGAGTAGTTTTTCTTTTTTCTCTTCTATAACAGTGAGTAAACTTTAGCATTGTTGTTGCCAATTTAAGTGTATCTAAGGGTTAAGTCATGGCAGGAGAGCTCGGTCACGTGATATGCTCCTCCTGTACCATGTGGGAACTCAGGGACACTTCCGGTGTCCCTGACGACTACGTGTGCGGGAAGTGTATCCAACTCCAGCTCCTGACGGTCCACGTTGCGGAATTGGAGCTGAGGGTGGATTCACTCTGGAGCATCCACGATGCTGAGAATGATGTGAGTAGCACGTGTAGCGAGTTGGTCTTACCGCAGGTGAAGGGTCCACAGCCAGCTAGGGAATGGAAGACCAGCAGGAAGAGCAGTGCAAGGAAGGTAGTGCAGGAGTCCCCTGCGGTCATCCCCCTGCAAAACAGATACACCACTTTGAGTACTGTTGAGAGGGATGACTCATCAGGGGGGAGCAGCAGCAGCCAAGTTCATGGCACCGTGGCTGGCTCTGCTGCACAGGAGGGCAGGAAAAAGAGTGGGAGAGCGATAGTAATAGGGGATTCAATCGTAAAGGGAATAGATAGGCGTTTCTGTGGCCGCAACCGAGACTCCAGGATGGTATGTTGCCTCCCTGGTGCAAGGGTCAAGGATGTCTCGGAGTGGATGCAGGACATTCTGAAAAGAGAGGGTGAACAGCCAGTTGTCGTGGTGCAAATTGGTACCAACGATATAGGTAAAAAAAAGGGATGAGGCCCTACGAGATGAATTTAAGGAGCTAGGAGCTAAATTAAAACATAGGACCTCAAAAGTAGTAATCTCAGGATTGCTACCAGTGCCACGAGCTAGTCAGAGTAGGAATCGCAGAATAGCTCAGATGAATATGTGGCTTGAGCAGTGGTGCAGCATTGGAACTGGTTCTGGGGGAGGTGGGACCAGTACAAACCGGATGGTCTGCACCTGGGCAGGACCGGAATCAATGTCCTAGGGGGAGTGTTTGCTAGTGCTGTTAGGGATGAGTTAAACTATTATGGTAGGGGGATGGGAACCAATGCAGGGAGACAGAGGGAAACAAAATGGAGAAAAAAGCGAAAGACAGAAAGGAGATGAGTAAAAGTGGAGAGCAGAGAAACCCAAGGCAAAAAACAAAAAGGGCCACTGTACAGCAAAATTCTAAAGGTCAAAGTGTAATAAAAAGGCAAGCACGAAAGCTCGGTGCCTCAATGCAAATAGTATTCGGAACACAGGAGAGGGCTCTGAACTAGTTAGAGTGGGTGAGAACTCAGATGAACAGACCCCAAGAAAGAATGCAAAAGGCAGGAGGCAACAGAGCAGAGTAGCAGTGGGGTAAGTGTAAACCACAAGGTGATAGGAAAGGACAATATGTATGAACATAAAGGGGCTGCAGGAGGGGTCAAAATTAAAAATCATGGTTTAAAAACTAGTATTAAAACACTCTACCTAAATGCACGCAGCATTCAAAATAAAGTAAATGAGTAGACGGCACAAATCATTACAAATGTGTATGATTTGGTGGCCATTACAGAAACGTGGTTGCAGGGTGGCCAAGACTGGGAATTAAACATACAGGGGTATCTGACGATTCGGAAAGATAGACAAGAAGGGAAAGGAGGTGGGGTAGTTCTGTTAATAAAGGATGATATCAGGGCAGTTGTGAGAGACGATATTGGCTCTAATGAACAAAATGTTGAATCATTGTGGGTGAAGATTAGAGATAGTAAGGGGAAAAAGTCACTGGTGGGCGTAGTTTATAGGCCCCCAAATAATAACTTCATGGTGGGGCGGGCAATAATCAAGGGAATAATAGAGGCATGTTAAAAAAGGAACGGCAGTAATCATGGGGGATTTTAAGCTACAGATCGATTGGTCAAATCAAATCGCACGGGGTAGCCTAGAGGAGGAATTCTTGGATGCATACGGGATTGTTTCTTAGAACAGTATGTTACAGAACCTACAAGGGAGCAAACTATCTTAGATCTGGTCCTGTGTAATGAGACAGGAATAATAAACGATCTCCTAGTAAAAGATCCTCTCGGAATGAGTGATCACAGTATGGTTGAATTTGTAATACAGATTGAGGGTGAGGAAGTAGTGTCTCAAACGAGCGTACTATGCTTAAACAAAGGGGACTACAGTGGGATGAGGGCAGAGTTGGCTAAAATAGACTGGAAACACAGACTAAACGGTGGCACAATTGAGGAACAGTGGAGGACTTTTAAGGAGCTCTTTCATAGTGCTGGATAGGCTAATGGGATTCAAGGTAGACAAGTCCTCTGGTCCGGATGAAATGCATCCCAGGGTATTAAAAGAGATGGAAGAAGTTATATCAGATGCATTCGTTATAATCTACCAAAATTCTCTGGACTCTGGGGAGATACCAGCAGATTGGAAAGCAGCTAATGTAACGCCTCTGTTTAAAAAAGGGGGCAGACAAAAGGCAGGTAACTATAGGCCGGTTAGTTTAACATCTGTAGTGGGGAAAATGCTTGAAGCTATCATTAAGGAAGAAATAGCGGAACATCTAGATAGGAATAGTGCAATCAAGCAGACGCAACATGGATTGATGAAGGGGAAATCATGTTTAACTAATTTACTGGAATTCTTTGAGGATATAACGAGCATGGTGGATAGAGGTGTACTGATGGATGTGGTGTATTTAGATTTCCAAAAGGCATTCGATAAGGTGCCACACAAAAGGTTACTGCAGAAGATAAAGGTACGTGGAGTCAGAGGAACTGTATTAGCATGGATAGAGAATTGGCTGGCTAACAGTAAGCAGAGAGTCGGGATAAATGGGTCCTTTTCGGGTTGGAAATCGGTGGTTAGTGGTGTGCCACAGGGATCGGTGCTGGGACCACAACTGTTTACAATATACATAGATGACCTGGAAGAGGGGACAGAGTGCAGTGTAACAAAATTTGCAGATGACACAAAGATTAGTGGGAAAGCGGGTTGTGTAGAGAACACAGAGAGGCTGCAAAGAGATTTAGATAGGTTAAGCGAATGGGCTAAGATTTGACAGATGGAATACAATGTCGGAAAATGTGAGGTCATCCACCTTGGAAAAAAAAACAGTAAAAGGGAATATTATTTGAATGGGGAGAAATTACAACATGCTGCGGTGCAGAGGGACCTGGGGGTCCTTGTGCATGAATCCCAAAAAGTTAGTTTGCAGGTGCAGCAGGTAATCAGGAAGGCAAATGGAATGTTGGCCTTCATTGCGAGAGGGATGGAGTACAAAAGCAGGGAGGTCCTGCTGCAACTGTATAGGGTATTGGTGAGGCCGCACCTGGAGTACTGCGTGCAGTTTTGGTCACCTTACTTAAGGAAGGATATACTAGCTTTGGAGGGGGTACAGAGATGATTCACTAGGCTGATTCCGGAGATGAGAGGGTTACCTTATGATGATAGATTGAGCAGACTGGGTCTTTACTCGTTGGAGTTCAGAAGGATGAGGGGGGATCTTATAGAAACATTTAAAATAATGAAAGGGATAGACAAGATAGAGGCAGAGAGGTTGTTTCCATGGTCGGGGAGACTAGAACTAGGGGGCACAGCCTCAAAATACGGGGGAGCCAATTTAAAACCAAGTTGAGAAGGAATTTCTTTTCCCAGAGGGTTGTGAATCTGTGGAATTCTCTGCCCAAGGAAGCAGTTGAGGCTAGCTCATTGAATGTATTCAAATCACAGATAGATAGATTTTTAACCAATAAGGGAATTAAGGGTTATGGGGAGCGGGCGGGTAAGTGGAGCTGAGTCCACGGCCAGATCAGCCATGATCTTGTTGAATGGCGGAGCAGGCTCGAGGGGCTGGATGGCCTACTCCTGTTCCTAATTCTTTTGTTCTTATGTTCTTATGTTCTAAGTCTTTTCTTTCAATGTTTAGCCTTTGGCGCTCAACTGCCTTCTGAAAAAAAAAGTAACATTAAAAAGAATTCCCAAATGGAAGTCTTCAGCTCGTAAAATTGAATTGCTTGCCACACCTAAAATAATGGGACATTCAGCACGAGCACAAATGGGTACCTCTTCCCTCAGCAAGCCAGGGAAGGGGTACCCAGGGTCTTGCACGCAGCACTCCAGCTTTGTGCAGGGGGTCAACACTGTAATAGTAGCCCTCTACCCACAGGGGCCAGGAGTCCCTCCATTAAGAACAATGTAGGACCACATCACCGAGGCCATCGCTGCCATCAGTGTCGCCTCCACCACCTGGCTCCAGTGCCTAAAGAAGCTTCATGACTTCAGACCAGTGGTCAAGGTCGTTGAATGCATCTTCAACAGCTGTCTCCCAACAACTGCACCACTAGCCTCATACATTGCACAAACCACAAATCCCACCCCCAGTCACTCATGTACCAACAATCTGTACCAAACATGAGGCACACCTCCCATTCCTAGATGCATCTTACCCCCTTGGAGGAAACGGTGCTGGCCATTCTTGGCAGGGGCATGGCTGAGCCCTTGGCCAGCAGCAGGGCTGAAAGGATACAAGATGCTGGTATCCTCATACAGTGTCCTCCTTCTGGCATGCACCTCTTGCTTTCTCGCCCTCCCATTACCACAACTCCACCCTTGTGCCTTCCTCATTTCACACATCCAAGAAATGCAGCCTGCCCAGTCAGTCGTTGACCAAGAAGAGGGAAAGTAAAGAAGAAGAAGAAATACCATAACTCGATTTCACATTCCAGCCACCAGCTCCTTTGGTCAAAAAGCAAGGCCATTTGCAGTGCCCCCACTGAAAGTCAGCAGCCTTCCACCAGCCATGCTGCAGCCATGCTGCAGCCATTGGGGTAGCACTGCGTGATATCAGTAGGATAGGCAAAGACACACACAAGACAGTTACTAAAGGAATGCATAAGGGTGATGAATTAATTTCTTGATGTCATATTGGATGGATAAATGTATAAAATTGGATTGGAACATTTGCTTTGTGGTGATTTTTATTTCAGCATTGTGCGCAAGAGGATGCTGTGATGACCATTAACAGATGGAAGGGAAGGTGTGGGACTAATGTTGAAAGGGGAATTGGGTTGTGGTCACTGGTACCACAGGTCAGTCATTCCATCCCGCATATCCCAGAAAAAGGGGTCTGTCTGGGTTGCATCCTTCCTTCTGCTTCCTCCTCTTCGGCGTCTTCTCTGCGTCTTCCTCTTCCCTCAGTGAGCGGATGCTGTAAATCTGAAATAAAAGCAGACAATGCTGGAGATAATCTTGACCTGAAATGCTAACTCTGTTTCTCTCTCCACAGATGCTGCCTGACCTGCTGAGTATTTCCAACATTTTCTGTCTTCTCAGGGGCCTTCCTTTACCATCCGAGGCCTTGCAAGTGTCCAACAGCACTCACTGCACTCCTTACACACTTAAAAAACTTTTAACATGTATCGCACCAAGCCATTACTTCAATAATATGTAAAAAAAATCCAGTCCAAAAGCTTAAATACAAAATTACCTGAAAGATGTGTGTGTCCCTTTAAGAAGCGCTGACAGCATCCCTGTCAGTCTGCGGCACGTTCGCTTTTCAGAGCGAACTTAAGATCCAGCGCTAAACTCAGTGCAAAGGTTCAAGTTCATAGAACATGGCGTAAAATCGGAATTGCACGCCAACTGACGTCACGCTCTCCAGATTTGTATGTCCAGGGTCAGCACTGCTAGCAGCATCACTATGACCTTCACCAAAATGGCGGCCACCGAGTCCCGCGCCAAAGGCAGGCGATAGATTGACAGCCGCCATTTTTTCCAGGAATCTACTGCTAACGGGTGGCAGTAAGTAACCCAATTTCTAAGCCATAGTGTTTTTCACGAGCTCAGGACATCCCAAAGCACTTTACAGCCAATTAAGTACTTTTGAAGTGTTGTCATTATTGTAATGTAGGAAACACGGCAGCCAATTTTGACACAGCAAGATCCCACAAACAGCAATGAGATAAATGATTAGATAATCTGTTTTGGTAATGCTGGTTGAGAGATAAATATTAGTCAGGACACCTGGAAAAAATCCCCAACCCTCCTTTGAAATAGTGGCCGTGAGATCTTTTAAAGTCCACCTGAGACGCCAGACGGGGCATCGGTTTAACATCTCACTCGAAAGCCAGCACCTCCGACTGTGCAGCGCTTCCTCACTACTGCACTGGGAAAGTCAGCCTGAGTGTGAGAAATGTATCTAACCTGGGGGTATTTGATGCTGACAGTACATGCCAGAAATGGAAGAGCATCCCATTGCCCAATACTGACATCCCTCATCCTCTCATTGGCCTCCATTTTATGAATTGAATAAAAGAGAACACATCTCACGTTCACATAAATTCAAGCAAAATTTTGAAATTCAAAAATTATACACACAATATAAGTCCATTAGGGTCTTATGGAATTTGTTTCAGAATTCCATTAAGACAATATAGGTCTGTAAGTAAAATCTATTACAAAGTTATAAAGTTTTACAAAGTATTTACAACACAGAAACAGGTCACTCAGCCCAACAAGTCGATGCCAGTGTTTATGTTCCACATGAGGCTCCTCCCACCCATCTTCATCTAATCCCATCCTTCTATAACCTTCTATTCCTTTCTCCCTCATGTACTTATCTAGATCCCCCTTAAGTGCATCTGTGAACTATTCACCTCAGCCATTCCTTGTGATAGTGAGTTCCACATGCTAACCACCCTCTGAGTAAAGAAGTTTCTCCTGAATTTCCTATTCAATTTATTGGTGACTGTCTTATATTTATGGCCCCTAGTTCTGGACTCGGCCGCAAGTGGAAACATCTTCGCTACGTCTATCCTATCAAACCTTTTCATAATCTTGAATGCCTCTATCAGGTCTAGAAAACAGTGCCAGCCTGTTCAATCTTTTCTGATAGGGATAACCTCTCTATTCCTCTTATCGTTCAAGTGAATCGTTTTTACTCCTTCTCTAGTACCACTATGTCATTTTTATCGTATGGAGACCAGAACTGTGCACAGTACTCCAAGTATAGGCTAACCAAGGTGCTAATGAAGTTTAACATAATTTCTCTGCTTTTCAATTCTATCCCTCTAGAAATGAATCCCAGCACTTTGTTCTTTTTTATGGCCTTGCTACTTTTAGTGATCTGTGTATCCTCACCCCCAGATCCCCCATTTCCTCTACCCCGTTTAGACAGATAGGCCGAGAAATGTGGAAGCGCTTAGTATGGGGGCGGTAACAATGGCGAGGCACGAGACTTTGCACCAGGCGCAGAAGTCTCGCTTCTTGTGATAAATTGGGGTTACCGCCCCGAAAGAAAGTAGGGTGCGAAATCAAGTGCTCCACTTCCTTTCTGGGGCGATAATGGGGCAGGCGGCTTGGGAGTGGGAGTGCACGGCTCAGCAGCTTTACGCACTGGGCTGCGTCGCGCTGCTGCATATGAGGGGCTCTGCCCTGAATTAAAAGGACGGGCCCAAGCTGCATACTCTGCATATTGGGAACCCAGCTACCTGGACCATCGGGGAGCAGGGGTGCCATGCGATCAGCCCAGCACTCAAGCAGAGTGCCGGGCTGAGTGATTGTTGCACGGACCCCACGTCCAAATCGGCACCGGTGCAGAAAAAAAAACAGATTTTTTTAAGGAGCAGCCAGCCACCTCCCCTTTAAATTTTGCCCCTCTAGCAGCCAGTCCCCTGAAGCGGTGTCGTTGTTATCGCCCGGCGCAGCTTCAGTGGGCGACACCCAATTTAGGATCCAGGGCGCTAACGGGACGATGCGCATGGCGATGATGTCATGATCTCCAGGCGCAGGAGATCGCGGCACAACACCATAGTGCCGCCGCTAAACGCCTGCCGAGTTTAGCAGGATTCATTAGCAGCACCGCGTCCGGTTACAAAGTCATTTGCGCCCCGTTAGCGTTAACGAAAGGGGCAAATGACCCCAATTTCTCCCCCTTCTTTTCCAAGAAGTATGTGGCCTCCTTATTCTTCTGACCAAAATGTAGTACCTTGCAGTAATCTGTTTTGAAATTTATTTGCCAATTGGACACCCATACTGCAAGTTTATTAATGTCTCCATGTATTTCATCGCAGACCTCCTCTGTATTAACTACACCCCTCACAAAATGGGGATCTCATATAAAATATTTTATTGAGGAAGTCCTACTAATTTTGTGAAACGTAACTAGATTGCACTGTCATATTACCACATAATCCTAAAAAGGGCAATGTAATATTTACCTTAATAAAACAGCACCAATTTTTAAAATTATCGATCCTAAACAAAAAAAAGAGCTAAAGAAAAGTTTTCAGATCACTAAAAGTAGTGACGCTCATTAATAAGGCCATTAAAAAAGCAACCAAAGCAGTGGGATTAATTTCTAGAAGGATAGATTTGAAAAGCAGAGAAGTTATGTTGTATAGAACCTTGGTCAGATATTGAATTTGTAGAGAACCTTTGGCCAAAAGTGAACAATGACCCTTTAAGGAAAATATTTAATATTTATTTGTTATTTATACATACTTCAAGCAGCACTATTTAAAAAAAATAACAAGCAGAGTCTCCAGCTGTCCTGTTTAGCTAATTAGAATCCGTGCTATCCAAGTGTTGTTCTGAGCTACTTCCTGAAAGGATCAGATTATACAGCATGCCAACCATAAGTCGTAAATCCAGGCACAAGTCCCAGCATTCGGCTGTGAAACTCTCCCACCACACAGATCAGAGGGTTCCTGCGCTTATATTTCAGTTTATTTTTTACTCCGTGTAGTATCTTCAAGGCCATTGGTTTCTAACGTGAGAGGAGAGGGACATTCGGGGAGGGGGAGGGGGAAAAATTACATTGATATCACAAATCATTGGTGAGCAATGTGCAATTTCATAACAAAGGAAAGTTCGTCAGTCTGTACCAAAAGTATGAAAATTATTAAAATATTTTTTCTGTGCTTCTCAAAGGCTGTTTGGCTCCCCGGCAATTATAGCGTGAAGTCCCTGCGAAATGGCAGTGAAGGAGCAATCTTGCAAGATTGCAGGCTTACTGATCGAATCTGTTCCACGTTTCCACCATTGGCGGCCGTGCCTTCAGCTGCTGAGGCCCCAAGTTTTGGAATTCCCTCCCTACCTCTTTCTCCTCCTTTAAGACACTCCTTAACACCTACCTCTTTGACCAAGCTTCTGGACACATGTCCTAATATCTCCTTATGTGGCTCGGTGCCAAGTTTTATCTGATAACATTCCTGTGAAGCACCTTGGGACATTTTACTACGTTAAAGGTGCTATATAAATGCAAACTGTTGTTGTTTCTCTCCAAATAAGAGAATTCACTGCCTGAACTTCCTACATTACAACAGTGGCTACACTTCAAAAGTATTTCATAGCTGTAAAGCACTTTGGCATGTCCTGAGGTCATGAAAGGTGCTATATAAATGCAAGTCTTTCTTTTTTGAAAGGGTATTTGGCGCAGGCACAACCTGTAACTTTCAAAAGGGAATTGGATAAATATTTGAAATGGAAAAATGGACAGGGCTATGGGGGAAAATAGCTAAGGGGGTTGGATGAATTGGATAGCTCTTTCAAAGAGTCAACGTAGGCACGATGGGCTGAATGGTCTCCTTCTGAGCTGCGTGATTCTATGAGAGCTGATGCTAGATCGGTGTAGATTGATGTTAGAGGTAACACAGAGATCTCAGCAGGAAATCTATTTCAGTATCATTTTTTTTATCCCTTCAGTTAAGGGTGAGCAGCTCGTACCAATGCGAATGGAGAGCTGGAGCAGAAAGAGAGTTGATAGCCCAGAAATGGAAAAATACAACTGTGCAGGAGGATACACCAGCCCATTTTAACTCAGGGCAAGAATCAGACAGGCAATGGGAGGTGGGCGGCTAAAGCGCGAGGCAAACCATGCTGCCCTTCGGAAGAATGAGGGCCAAAAGATTTTAATCTCCAATACAACTGCCCTTCAAAGTGACACTTAGTTGTATCATTTGCGATGGCCAATAAAAGCCAGCCTTGCCAGCGATGTCCATATCCAAAGAATATTTTTTTTTTAATTGCCGCATTTAAGAGAGAACAAAGTAGAAACTTGAAGGAAAAATATAAAAGGAGATTACGAAACCACAGGGAAATTAGATTGAAGTGCTTCACAGGCAATGAAGTACTTTTCACTGTTGCAATGTAGGAAACACTGCAGCCAATGTGCACACAGCAAGATCCCACAAACAACCATGAGATAATGACCAGATAATCTATTTTAGATTGAGGGATAAATATTGGTCAGAACTCCCCTGTTTTTCTTCGAAATAGTGCCATGGGATTCTGTACCTGAGAGAGCAAACGGAGCCTCACTTTTAATGATTCATCTGAAAGACGGCACCTCCGACAGTGCAGCACTCCCTCAGTACTGCATTGGGAGTGTCAGTCTGGATTTTGTACTCAAGTTTCTGGAATGGGATTTGAACCCATGACCTGTCTGACTTAGAACTGAGAGTGCTACCCAATGAGCCATGGCTAAAACAACACCATGAACACAGGTGACTATATGCTTCTAGTTCTACCAATAGAGGTTACATGTTCTAGAAAACTGCCTCGGATCAAATTGCCTTATCATTATCCTATATAGAATATTAAATACACAGGAATGATTACAAGGCAGAAATCCTATCAAGAGACTTGAATGATATCATAAACCACAAGAGCCATGTCTGTGATCGCAGCCCCGGCATTATTACAGTCTCAAAATCATTCCTGGAATCATTTGTGATCTATCCCCTTTCAGTTTCACGTGGCCAACGGATATATCCTGCTTCCATTTTTCATTGCTGGCAGCAGCTCGCCGATGAGAACGGTCTATGCCCACCGGGTGCTTCATGCATGGTGAAGTCCTTACATAGAATTACATAGAATTTACAGCATAGAAACAGGCCATTTGTCCCAACTGCGTTCTTGTGTTATTAACTGGTCCATGCATGCATGTATGCTTCACACGAGCCTCCTCCCACCTCTTCTGTATCTCACCCTCTCAACATCCCCTTCTATTCCTGTCATGTATTCAACCATCATTGTAACCCATGCATAAACTGACCTTAGTTGTACACTTGTGGGAGACACCCCTAGCCTGGACTTTCAGGTATAAAAGGGGAAGCTCCACCCACCAGAGTGACCTTCTCTCAAGCATGGGCTTCGTGTGCATTTATACCATATAGTAAGGACGTATTATTGGCGACGGGAAACTGGGATTTAAACCACGTGAGCATGGCCACTAGCAGCACAGACGAGATGTATTGTGTTGGGGATGATTGGGACGATTTTATTGAGATTACAGCAAAGTTTCATCACTAAGGAATGGTTGGGACAGGAGTCGGCTGACAAACGCAGGGCTCATGTCCTGACGGTTTGTGAATCCAGGACGTATTCCCTGATGAAGGATCTTCTAGCGCCAGAGAAGCCGGCGGACGAGATGTTTGAAGAGCTCAGTAAGTTAATCGGGGAACACCTTAAACCAGCGAGCAGCATGCACATGGCGAGACACTGGTTTTACACGCACCAGTGGCGAGAAGGGAAAAGCGTTCTAGACTTCGTAGCAGATCTCCGGAGACTGACGAGCCTATGTAAGTTCACAGATGCATGCAGAACAGAGATGCTGCGAGACTTTTTTATTGAGGGCATCGGGTACGCTGGGGTTTTCAGGAAACTGATTGAGACCAAAGACTCTGGAAATGGCGGCCTTGATGGCCCAGACTTTTATCTCGGGAGGAAGAGACCAGAATGATGTTTGACAAAAATCTGGGCTCAAATGCAGCAAATAGACAGGGAGTCAACATTGTTAAAGCGGCACAAAGTTCTCCAGGCAGACAAGGGCAATCGGACATGCCCCAACATGTAGTCAAACCCAGACGGGGAATTCAAAAGAGACAATGGCTAGCTGAACGGCAATTCACGCCATCGCAAGGGACAATGCAACCAGTAATGGGGCCATCAACACCTGTTAATGGTGTGCTTAAGGACAGTTACAGAGATAGTCAGAGACGATCGACTGATAATGGACCTTTTGTTTCCAACAACGGTTCATGTTGGAGGTGTGGAGGCAAACACCCAGCCAGAGCTTGCAGGTATCAGCAGTATACCTGCAGAAATTGCAACGCCAGCGGTCACTTGGCCCGTATGTGCAGGAAGCCTGCAGCCAGGCTGATGTACGAGGAGGACAGGCCCGATGTAAGCCCTACGAGGCCAAATGAATACTGGGGGAAATCGCTGGAAGCTGAAGTTCAGCGAGTTCATGTGGAGTACATATACAGTTCATACACCAGGACGCCACCGATAATGATGAAAGTGCTCCTCAATGGTATCCCAGTATCAATGGAGCTAGACACGGGGGCCAGCCAGTCCCTGATGAGTATCAAACAGTTTGAAAGGTTGTGGGTGTCCAAGGCCAGGAGGCCAAAATTATCGTCGATTGACACACAGCTATGGACATACACAAAGGAGATCATTCCGGTGCTAGGCAGCGCCACGGTAGTTGTGACCCACAAAGATTCGGAGAACAGGTTGCCATTCTGAATTGTCCCGGGGGACGGTCCCGCACTACTGGGGAGAAGTTGGCTTGCTGTCATGAACTGGAAATGGGGCGATGTCAATGCAATTTCCTCTGTGGAGCAAGTATCATGCTCACAGATCCTGGACAAATTTGACTCATTATTTCAACCTGGCATTGGCACTTTCATGGGGACCAAGGTAGTGATTCACATGAACCCGGACACCAGGCCAGTACACCACAAGACCAGAGTGGTGCCGTACATGATGCGGGAAAAGATAGAAGGCGAATTGGACCGCCTACTGAGGGAAGGCATCATCTCGCCAGTCGAATTCAGTGACTGGGCGAGCCTGATTGTGCCGGTGCTCAAGATAGATGGGTTGGTCAGGATATGTGGTGATTACAAGGCCACCATCAATCGGGTGTCACTCCAAGACCAGTACCCGCTACCGAGAGCGAAGGACCTCTTTGCGACGCTATCCTATGGCAAACTTTTTTCAAAATTGGACCTGACCTCAGCTTACATGACCCAGGAGCTGGCGAGTGAGTCGAAGAAGCTGACCACCATCATGACACACAAGGGCTTGTTTGAGTACAACAAATGCCCGTTCGGGATTCGTTCGGCTGCCGCGATCTTTCAATGAAATATGGAAAGCCTCCTCAAGTCGTTTCCTGGGACTGTGGTTTTTCAAGACGACATCCTCATCACATGTCGCAATACTGAAGAACACTTCCACAATCTGGAGGAAGTGTTACGCGGACTGGACTGGGTAGGGCTGCGACTGAAAAAGGCGAAGTGCGTCTTCCTAGCTCCAGAGGTAGAGTTCCTGGGGATGAGGGTAGCAGCAAACGGGATCTGACCTACTGCGTCCAAGACGGAAGCGATCCAGAGAGCACCCAGACCCCGTAACACGACGGAGCTGCGTTCGTTCCTGGGGCTCCTGAACTATTTTGGTTACTTTCTTCCCAAATTGAGCATGCTGTTAGAGCCGTTACACGTGCTCCTATGCAAAGGTCACAAATGAATCTGGGGGGACAGCCAGGAAAGGGCTTTTGATAGAGCACGCAATTTGTTATGCTCCAACAATCTGTTAAAGCTATATGACCCATGGAAGAAACTTGTTTTAACTTGCGATGCGTTGTCCAATGGTGTCGGGTGTGTGTTGCAGCATGTTAATGCCAAGGGTCAGTTACAGCCGGTAGCTTATGCCTCCAGAAGTCTGTCCCAGGCAGAAAGGGGCTACAGTATGGTAGAAAAGGAGGCGCTTGCATGTGTATATGCAGTAAAGACAATGCACCAGTACCTGTTTGGCAGGAAATTTGAGCTAGAGACAGATCACAAACCCCTAACGTCCCTTTTGGCCGACAACAAGGCCATAAATGCAAATGCATCGGCCCGCATACAGAAGTGGGCACTCACGTTAGCCGCCTATGACTATACAATTCGGCACAAACCGGGCACTAAAAATTGCGCCGATGTACTCAGCAGGCTCCCACTAGCCACCACTGAGGGGGCTACCGAGCATGCTGCTGAGATGGTCATGGCTGTTGAAGCTTTCGAAAGCGAAGGCTCACCCGTGACAGCCCATCAGATTAAGATCCGGTCAAATAGAGACCCGCTACTGTCTTTAGTCAAGAAATGTGTCCTGAATGGGGACTGGGCTGCCACGTATGGGACAAGCCCTGAGGAATTTAAACCATTTCACAGACGCAGGGATGAACTCTCGATTTAGGCCGATTGCCTACTATGGGGAAGCCGTGTAGTCATGCCCCAGATGGGCAGAGAGGTGTTCATCAGAGAATTCCACAATGAGCACCCGGGCATTGTCATGATGAAGACAATTGCCAGGTCACACGTTTGGTGGCCAGGGATGGATACAGACCTGGAACTTTGTGTTCGCAGGTGCAACACGTGTGCCCAGCTGGGCAATGCGCCCAGGGAAGCCCCCCTTAGCCCCTGGTCCTGGCCTGCCAAGCCATGGTCATGCATCCATGTGGACTACGCAGGTCCTTTCATGGGAAAAATGTTTTTGGTTGTAGTAGACACCTACTCCAAATGGATCGAGTGTGACATTTTAAATTCAAGCACATCCTCTGCCACGGTAGAAAGTCTACGGGCAATGTTCGCTGCCCATGGTCTACCGGATGCCTTGGTCAGTGACAATGGCCCGTGCTTCACAAGCACTGAATTCCAGGACTTCATGGCAGGCAATGGAATTAACCATGTCAGAACAGCACCGTTCAAGCCAGCCTCAAACGGCCAGGCGGAACGAGCAGTGCAGATAATCAAACAGGGGATACTCAGAATCCAAGAGGGTTCCCTACAAAGCCACTTATCACGCCTCCTGTTGGCCTACAGATCCCGACCACACTCACTCACAGGGGTTCCACCCTCAGAGCTGCTAATGAAAAGGATGCTCAAAACCAGGTTATCCCTTATACACCGCACCATGAAAGAAATTGTCGAGAGCAGGCATCAGTCACAATGTGACTACCATGACAGGAATGCGATGGCGCGAGGTATCGATGTCAATGACCCTGTCTTTGTCCTCAACTACGCTGCAGGGCCCAAATGGCTTGCAGGCACTGTGATTGCCAAAAAGGGGAATAGGATTCTGATAGTTAAACTTACCAATGGACAAATCTGCCACAAACATGTGGATCAAACAAAAAGGAGGTTCAGCAACCCCATAGAAGAAGCAGAGGAAGTACACAATGTAGAGTTCACTCCACCACAGGTGACCGAACACCGGAACCAAGTGGAGGAGAGCCCAGTCACTGTGGGCAGTCTGGACAGGCCTGAGGCACCGCAAACAGCAGACACTCAGGCCAGCGCCCAACAACCGGAGCCCCAACTCAGGCGCTCTACAAGGGTGCGTAAACCACCAGAGAAACTCAACTTGTGATCCCAATAAGACTTTGGGGGGGAGGTGATGTCATGTATTCAACCATCATTGTAACCCATGTATAAACTGACCTTAGTTGTACACTGTGAGAACAATGACCACTAGGTGGTGAACTTGTGGGACTCCTAGCCTGGACTTTCAGGTATAAAAGGGGAGGCTCCACCCACCTTCATCACTTGAGTGAGTGAATAAAGGTTACTGGTCACAGAATGACCTTCTTTCAAGCATGGGCCTTGTGTGCATTTACACTGTATAGTAAGGACATATTAATTCCGTTCTCCCTCATGTGCTTATCTAGCTTCCCCTTAAACACAGCTATGCTATTTGTCTCAACCACTTCATGTGATAGTGAGTATCACATTCTAACCATTCTCTGGGCAAAGAAGTTTCCTCTGAATTCCTTATTAGATTTATCAATGACTATCTTATATTTATGGCCCTTAATTTTGGAGTCCCCCACACGTGGAAACATCTTCTGTACATCTGCATTATCAAACCCCTTCATTAACTTTAAAATCCTTATTCAGGTGAGCCCTCAGCCTTCTGTTTTTTTTAAGAGAAAAGAGCCCCAGCCTTTCTGATAGTTCTGAAGTTTCAGTCTTTCCTGATAGTTACAACCTATCAGTTCTGGCAACATCCTTGTAAATCTTTTCCCCAGTGCCTCTGTTATATATGTGGACTTGTATTTACTCCATACAGCCACCACAGGGCTTATCCCCTGGAGTCCCAAGGGATCCCATAATCCCTTGGGAGCACAGGTATTTAAGGAGGCTTCACAGGTTGGAGAGGCACTCTGGAGACCTGCAATAAAAGACTACGGTCACACTTTACTTTGAGCTCACAGTGTTCAGTCTGACTCTTTCTCCATACACAACAACTGGCAATGAGATATAGATAGCGAATCCAAAGATGCAGAGAACAGTCGGCATTCTGGAGAAATTTTCGGAGGGAGATGATTGGGAAACTTTTGTGGAGCAACTCGACCAATACTTCCTGGCCAACGAGCTCGATGGGGAAGAGAGCGCTGCCAAACGAAGGACGATCCTCCTCACGGTCTGTGGGGCACCAATGTATGGCCTCATGAAGAATCTGCTCACTCCAGCGAAACCCACGGAGAAATCATACAACGATTTGTGCACACTGGTCCGAGAGCATTTGAACCTGAAGGAAAGCATTCTAATGGCAAGGTACCGGTTCTACATCTACAAAAGGTCTGAAGGCCAGGAAGTGGCGAGTTATGTCGCCAAGCTAAGACACCTTGCAGGACATTGTGAATTTGAAGGACATTTGGTACACATGCTCAGAGACTTTTTCGTACTTGGCATTGGCCACGAAACCATACTTCGCAAACTTTTGACTGTAGAGACCCCAACCTTGAGTAAGGCCATAGCGATAGCCCAGGCGTTCATTGCCACCAGTGACAATATGAAGCAAATCTCTCAGCACACATGTGCTGCTACAAGTACTGTGAACAAAGTGACGTTTTTGAATTGTGACGTACAGGGCAGGTCACACATACCTGCAGCTGCACGTCCGCAGATATCTCAGAGTCCACCATCAAGGGTGATGAATGCAAGGCCATTAACATCTTGTTGGCGCTGCGGGGGTGATCATTGTTTCCATTCATGCTGATTCAAAGGATACGTTTTCAAGGGCTGTGGAACAATGGGACACCTCCAACGAGTGTGCAGGCGAGCTGCTAAGCCTGCTAAACCTGCAAACAACCATGTTGCAGAGGAGGACAGATCCACAGAGGATCACGATGAACCAGAGCCTCGGATCAAGGAGGCAGAGGTACATGGGATGCCCACATTCACCACGAATTGTCTCCCGATAATGCTGAATATTGAACTAAATGGACTCCCGGTGTCAATAGAGCTGGACACGGGCGCGAGCCAGTCTATCATGGGCAAAAAGACTTTCAAAAGGTTGTGGTGCAACAAGGCCTCAAGGCCAGTTTTAACTCCAGTTCGCATGAAACTAAGAACTTGGACAAAAGAACTGATTCCTGTAATCGGCAGTGCTACCGTAAAGGTCTCCTACGATGGAGCGGTGCACAAGCTACCACTCTGGGTGGTACCAGACGATGGTCTTACCCTGCTCGGCAGGAGCTGGCTGGGAAAGATACGCTGGAACTGGAACGACACTTCATGTGTCCAGGTCTTCAACAAATTTCCTTCGCTGTTCGAACCAGGCATCAGGAAATTCCAAGGAGCAAAAGTGCAGATCCACCTAATTCCGGGGGTGCGACCCATCCATCACAAGGCGAGAGCAGTACCGTACACGATGAGAGAAAGGGTAGAGATCGAGCTAGACCGGCTGCAAAGAGATGGCATCATTTCACCGATTGAGTTCAACGAGTGGGCCAGTCCTATTGTCCCAGTCCTCAAGGGAGACGGCACCATCAGAATCTGTGGCGATTACAAAGTAACTATCAATCATTTCTCCCTGCAGGACCAATACCCACTACCAAAGGCTGATGACCTCTTTGCAACGCTGGCGGGAGGAAAGACATTCACGAAGCTGGATCTGACTTCAGCCGACAAGACGCAGGAACTGGAGGAATCATCGAAGGCCCTCACCTGCATCAACACGCACAAAGGTCTTTTTGTTTGTAACAGATGCCCATTTGGAATCCGATCAGTGGCGGCGATATTCCAGAGAAACATGGATAGTTTACTGAAGTCGGTCCCGCACACCGTGGTCTTCCAGGAGGACATCTTGGTCATAGGTTGGAACACAGTCGAGCACCTGCAGAACCTGGAGGAGGTTCTTAGTCGACTCAAGCACGTGGGGCTCAGGTTAAAATGCTCAAAGTGCGTTTTCCTGGTGCCTGAAGTGGAGTTCTTGGGAAGGAGGATTGCGGCGGACGGCATCAGGCCCACCAACGCGAAGACGGAGGCAATCGAGAACGCACCGAGGCCACAGAACGTGACGGAGCTGCAGTCGTTTCTGGGACTCGCGAACTACTTTGGTAACTTCTTACCGAGTCTCAGCACACTGCTAGAACCACTTCATGTCTTACTATAAAAAGGGTGCAAATGGGTTTGGGGCAAAAGCCAAGAAAATGCCTTTGTAAAAGCAAGAAAATTGTTATGCTCAAATAAATTGCTTGTGTTGTATGATCCATGTAAGTATTTGGTACTAGCATGTGATGCATCGTCATATGGCGTCGGGTGTGTATTGCAACAAGCTAATGATTTCGGGAAACTGCAACCGGTTGCTTATGCATCCAGGAGTCTTTCTAAGGCTGATAGAGCCTACAGCATGGTTGAAAAAGAATATAAGTACATAAGAACATAAGAATTAGGAACAGGAGTAGGCCATCTAGCCCCTCGAGCCTGCTCCGCCATTCAACAAGATCATGGCTGATCTGGCCGTGGACTCAGCTCCACTTACCCGCCCGCTCCCCGTAACCCTTAATTCCCTTATTGATTAAAAATCTATCTCTCTGTGATTTGAATACTTTCAATGAGCTAGCCTCAACTGCTTCCCTGGGCAGAGAATTCCACAGATTCACAACCCTCTGGGAGAAGAAATTCTTTCTCAACTCGGTTTTAAATTAGCTCCCCCGTATTTTGAGGCTGTGCCCCCTAGTTCTAGTCTCCCCGACCAGTGGAAACAACCTCTCTGCCTCTATCTTGTCTATCCCTTTCATTATTTTAAATGTTTCTATAAGATCACCCCTCATCCTTCTGAACTCCAACGAGTAAAGACCCAGTCTATTCAATCTATCATCATAAGGTAACCCCCTCATTTCTGGAATCAGCCTAGTGAATCGTCTCTGTACCCCCTCCAAAGCTAGTATATCCTTCCTTAAGTAAGGTAACCAAAACTGCACGCAGTACTCCAGGTGCGGCCTCACCAATACCCTATACAGTTGCAGCAGGACCTCCCTGCTTTTGTATTCCATCCCTCTCGCAATGAAGGCCAACATTCCATTTGCCTTCCTGATTACCTGCTGCACCTGCAAACTAACTTTTTGGGAT